>NW_028258351.1:13399318-13702348 GCF_053883595.1 Heterocephalus glaber | reverse complement strand
TAGTTAAGTTCCTGGTCAATTGTACTACAAAGAGATTTTGAGAACTAGGAGATTGTCTTGAGTAAAGTTAATATAGAGAATTTACTTCCGTGAGAACTACTTACTGGTTTTCCAGAAAGGTGGAACAAAGGGCAAAATGAAGAAGTAAGCATAAAGAGTATTGATTTTTTAATATACACTTAAGCCTGCTTAAATATATAAAGTTTGGTATAATAACTAGGTCGGTTGTTCTATTAACCACCCAAAGACCAGTTAAATAAAAGCATTAGGAATATAAAAGTCTTTGGAAAATAATCTCAACAGCTATTCTGGTTTCTCTGTCCTCATGAACATTATGAAACTGTCAGGAAAGCTCCCTACTGATAATCCCCTTTTAATTATTTTTTATAAATTCTAATCTTGGGAGCTTTTGTGTGTGTGGTGTCAAGACACAATGCCTAGGTTCCAGGATCCCAGTGGACTTTTCTTGTGTTCATTCACTTTGCTTCCTAGGGACCAGAGTTTGCTGTGAGTCATGTTCCATCTGATTTATACTGGATCCGGCTGTGGAGCCATGACTCAGATGGGCTTCAGGCCCAGCTGCCCAGCTTAACTTCTGACAAATGGACAACGAAGCCAGGACTAATGTCCTGACATCTTTCCTTTTGCCTGTTGCACTTTCAGGATCTAAAGAGAACATTGTTACTGACAGCGGGCAGGTACGTCTTGCTACAGGCATCTTCCCTGTTGTGAGCCTCCTGAACCACTCCTGCAGCCCCAACACCAGCATATCCTTTGCTGGCACTGTCGCCACCATTCGGGCAGCCCAGCAGATTGGAAAAGGGCAGGAGATTCTCCATTGCTATGGTGAGCCAGCCCTCCTCTCCCCGTCCCACTCTTTTCCAGCCAAAGGACATAGTGGATAGGGAAGAGCAAGTCCCTGAGCCTTCACCTGTCTGGTGTTTGTTACAGGGAAAAGACAGTGCATCGCTAGGCCAAAAAAATGAAAGATCTTACCATAGTAAGAAGCCCTATGTGTGAGGCGAATGTAATAACCACTACCTAAGAAGCTCTATTGTGGCTAAGCTATCATGTCTGTCCTTGCTTAATCTCTATAAACTTCCTGTTCTGAAAATGGGCTAGGAGCAACATCTCAGCTTCTTTATTTTCCTGTCCCAGCAACTTGGAAGCTTATTTCAGTATCCAGTTCCACAAATGTTTAAGTAAAGGTTATCTGTCATGATGAATAATCGTCCAGACCCTCTGTTGAGTTGAGGCCTCTTAAGTAGTGTTTGACTGTTTCTTGCTTTCAGTATTAGCTGAGGGTGATCTCTCTCCAGGGCCTCACAAGAGCTGGATGAGTATCGCTGAAAGGCAACAGAAGCTGAGGTCTCAGTACTTCTTTGACTGCAACTGTCCAGCTTGTCATTATGAGAAGCTCAGAACAGCTGCAGGGCCCAGGTGGGAAGCATTCCGTTGTAATAATTGCAGAGCACTCATGCAGGTAAATCTCTCCTCTCCCTTCTCTACTGTTTCTGGAGGTCAGTTATCCAGCCCAAAGGCTTTGGGAGAAGCCACCACCAGGGGCTTGTAGGTACTGAGAACAGTAATGTCGTTTCCATTTGAACAAATCATCTCCACACATTGGTTGTCCCTCAAAGAAATCATAGGAAAGGATTGGATTTAGTGATGTTTCTCTTTCAAATGACAGAAAATCCCACCTGAACTGACTTAAGGGAGGAAAAGGACTGGGAGTTTTTTTGCTTAAGTAATTGATAAGTTCCATGTCAGAGCCCTTACAGACACAGCTTGGAGACTCAGATAATGTCACCAGGACCCCACTTTCCCGTCCACCTCTCAACTCCATTACTTCTGTGCTAGCCCCATCTTCATGCAGACTTCCCTCTCATGGTGGCAAGATGGTTGCCAGCATCTCAGCTTCCTTGTCTTCCCTGCCCAGAAGGTTGAAAACATGTGCCACTCCAACAACATTTCTGGGCAGAGATCTTATGGTGTGGCATCCACCCAGTGACTGTGGCTGGAGGAAAATCAGAATTTTATCCTAGCCAGTTGGACCAGAGGAACAGGCCACATCTGAACTGCATATCCACACTCTCAGCTACAGAGCACTGACAGTAGAAGAGTGAGGGTCCTCAAGAAATTGAGCTGTTGCCAAATGATGGCATAGATACTGACATCTTCAACAACAAAGCAAATGGCCACCTCAGAAGTTTTCTCCTCTACAAGGGCATACAGTGTTTTCCATAGGGGAACCATAAGAAGACTGAAGAGTTGGTTGTGTTGGAAAGCTGAAGTAGCAGACCCAAGGTCAAATGTGAGGGGGCCTCACTTAGCACCTTTTTATGTTGGTTTTCTTATGGCTTTTTTATAACCCCTAAAAATGTGCCTGTCTTCCAAGGCCTGGCCCCAAAGAGAGAGAAGAGAGGAGCTGTTGAGATGAAGAACTGTGAACTTTAGCAGTTCTTTTCCAAAAATTGAATCTTGGGATGGAATCAGCTACTACTTTCATTACAATTGTTGCTATCAGACCAAATTCAGCCAGGCTTTGGTTATGATATATTATTGCAAGAGTCTCTTTCCCCTATCGGGTCAGTGACCCTATAATATAAATATGGCCAGCATTAATAACCAACTCTGGTATAGAAATAAAGATGGAACTGACTTCCTCCACAGGGAGATGACGTCCTGAGCTGTGGGAACAGAGCTTGTCTGGAACCCATCAGCAGGAACCACCTGGTCTCTCAGTTGCAGGACCTTCAGCAGCAGGTTGGGATAGCTTCGAAGCTTCTCAGAAATGGCAAACTCGGTGAGACTGGCTCCCTGCTTTGGTCTACTGGCCCCTTCCCTTTTTATATTCCGGCATCACTTTCCACTCGAGAATAGTTAGGGGGTGGGGGTGTAGTTTAGTGGTAGAGCACTTGCCTAGTATGTGTGAGATCTTGGGTTTGACTGCCAGCACTGTAAAAAAAAAAAAAAAAGGTTATTCAGTGATTGAAGAATTGAATTTATTATCCCCGTACCAGCCACAAGATGGCTATAGAAGCCAGTAGAGTAAATCTTACCATTCAGTCTGGTATCCATGAAAAAAATGCCAAATGAGTTAAGTTGTTGTCTTAGGCATCAGGTAGCTAAGTTATAGTATTCTTAGTGACTAAAGAGTCGTCTCCAACTTCCATGAGCTCTGTGCAACTCTAGAAGTTCGGTATCATTTATTTTAACTCCAGGGCCTAATGATCTAATTTCCTAGGAAGGTTGTTCTCCCCTAATCAAAGCCAGTTTTTTCCTGTAGAACAATGGAGTTAAGAATTCTACTCTTGGGCTGGGAATGTAGTTCAGTGGTAGCCACTTGGCTAGCATGAGACCCTAGTTTCAATCCCCAGCACCACAAAAAAAAAAAGTAAGTTTCTTTTCAAAAAAGGAATTTCCAGACCTAGTGGCACACGCCTATAATCCCAGCACTCGAGAGGCTGAGGCAGGAGGATCACTGTGAGTTTGAGGCCAGCCTGGGCTACAAAGTGAGACCCTGTCTCCCAAAAAAAGAAAGAAAAAATTATGACACTCTTTATCACCCCTGGAAATTAGAATTTGACACTGTGGGAATTTACTTGCTCTACTTTATGAAAGTTAAACTTCAGCTTAGATTTCAAAGTCAAGAGAAATAATGACTGTAAGTGAACTGTAGAGTTGGTTGTGTTGGAAAGTGGATGTTGGAAACCTAGGGTGAGTGTGGGGCTGCCTCACCTAGCACCTTTTCCTACTGAAAAAATACATGAGAGAAAAATGTTGTTGGAACAGTGTGGGATAATGACTATCAGGGACATGCGGGGGGAATTTTTGCATCAACCCAGAATGTGGGATGTGGGTTCTTATTTCCAGGACTGGATTTGTGTCTATACTGAGGCATTTCTCCTTGGAACCAATAGACCAAGCCATTCCAAGGTTGTTGAGGTGCCGGCAAGATGCTGAGAGCTTCCTGGCAGCAGAGCATGCTGTGGCAGGGGAAATTGAGGACAACCTGGCCCGTGCCTATGCTGCCCTAGGTATGGCACATGCTTCATTTCCTGCCTTGTGTGTTTTGTGGGTACCTTTGCCTGTTCTGGTTAGTTTTTCTCTCGCTTTAAATTGAAGCTACTGTCCCTTCCAGTCACCTTTGGTCACCCTGAGAATTCATCCAGAAGTGACTATGGGGGCCGGGGATTTAGCTCAGTGGTTTTGCCACCTGCTGCGCAAGTGCAAGGGCCTGAGTTCGATCCCCAGTACCAAAAAGTGACTACAGTTCTTTTCTGGAATAAGGTTTTTCTTTCCTAACAGGGGATTGGCAAAAGTCAGCTACCCACCTACAGAAGAGTCTCCAAGTGGTTGAGGCTCGCCATGGGCCATCCAGTGTTGAAATGGGCCATGAGCTCTTCAAACTAGCCCAAGTCCTGTTCAATGGGTAAGACTTTGCTTTATCCGAGTGCTCTGCCAGGGCACGTACTGTTCTGTTCTTTACTAGGCACTTCAGTGTATGACTTTTTCTGTGGTGCTTTTAAGCGTGTTGAAACTTTTTTATTTCCTCTTTAGGAGAGATCCTTGCCTTTTGTTTTTGCTGACAAATTTAAAGCTTTAGAATTTTCTTCTGAGAGTTATGGGGAAAGCTCTTAGATCCTAAGTGAGTTTCCCAGGGAAGACTTGCCAGGCAGCTCCACCCACCAACCAGCACAGCATTCTTTCTCGTTCCTCTCTGGTTAATCACACCTCCCATGGCTCTCTCATTCCTAACACCCTCAACTCTAGGGTCTCTACCTATTCCCTAGTTTGCAGCCTATTCCCTTTATTTATTTATTTTTTTGGTACCGGGGATCGAACTCGGGTCCTTGCGCTTGCGCACCAGGTGGCGAAACCACTGAGCTAAATCCCTGGCCCCTGCAGCCTATTCCCTTTAAAGCAGTTGTTTTCAGCCAGGAATGATTTTTATCCCCAGATGACATTTGGCACTGTCTGGACATATTTTTGATTGCCGCAACTGAGGGGAAGGGTTCCACTAGCATCCAGAGGTGCTGCTAAACCACCTAAAATAGGCAGTACCGTATCTGGCCCAAGATATCAGTTGTGTTAAAGTTGAAAAACCCTGCCTTAAAGGTTAGAAGCTCGCTAGGTGTGGTGGCACATGCTTGTGATCCCAGCACTTGCCTGTAATCCTGGCTGAGGCAGGAGGATCTCCATGAGTTCAAGGCCAGCCTGAACTATAAAGTGAGACCCTGACTCAAAATACCATTTAAAAAAGTTAGAGGGCCAGGGATTTAGCTCAGTGGCACCTTTGCCCGCCTCACAAGCACAAGGTCCTGAGTTCAATCCCTGGTACCAGAAAAAAAAAAAGTTAGAAGCTGGGGGCTTGCCTAGCATGCATGAGACCCTGAGTTCAGTCCCCATCATCACTCAAAAAAATGAAAATAAATAAAGGAAAGAATAGTAGGTTGGTGAGCTGATGGCTGACCTATATTTTCACTGTTGATCATTTGAGGGATTCTAATTTCAGTATTTCTGAATGTAATACTTCAGCTTGTTAAAACTGTCATTGGTGTACATTGATATGAGAAAGTTAACCCTAAGATTGTGAATAGTGAGTGGGACATTTGGTCAGAGAGAGAAGAAAGGGTACAAAGTTTCATAAATGTCAGATCAGAGCTTTAAAATTTGCCTGTTTTTTCAAGATCCTGGAGTCTTTTTACTTTTTATTTATTTTTATTTGGGGGGATTCCACTAAAGAATGTGTCTTTATTGAAGAATTCGTAAGAAAAAAGGATGAACCCTCTGTAAAAAGAGGAGATATTGCCTCCAAACAGCAGGGAGGAATGAGACCTGGGTGGCTTCCTAGAAACCAGTGTTTCCAACATGACTGGCTCCCATGTCCTGCCAAACTCTACAGAGTATCACACTAAAGCTAGTAATTCCTACCCGTCCTCTCCCAGCCATTCAACCCCAAGCCCCAGATTCCCTACAGCCATTTGCCAAGAACTTTATGAAGGCTCAGGAGTGAATGTGCCAGGCTTGTCACTCTTTCTCAGTACAGGGGATTGAAACCAGAGCCTTCACAGAGTTATATCCACAGCCCTTTTTATTTATCATTTTGAGGCAGGGTCTCATTAAACTGGTAAACTGCCCAGACTGGACTCAAACTTGTAATCCTCCTGCCTCAGCCTCCCACAGTACTGAGATTACAGGCATGAGCCACCATGCTCAGGTCAGGCTTGTCTCTTAACAGGGTCAAAGTAGGTATGCTTTGGAAAAGTTACACAGGAATGTAAAATGCTTTGAGCTCTTTCTAGTCCAACCAAGGATGATTACATCCAGCCCATTTTAAGGGAAAAAGAACAAAGAATTCCCCTTCTGAATGTGCATACTTGTAGGGACAATGGACTGTATCAGTCTGCTCTTTATTAGCATGGAAAATGGAAACAAGGTTAGAATATATAGCATCCATGTTAGAGTCACTGAGTTCTAGAGGCAGAGGGCACTGAGCCTTTCTGACTCCAACAAGTGCTTTTGCTGGCTACTCTGGAGTCCTGAGACAGTCATTCTTCTCCAGCTGGGAGATTGTCTTCAATCCTCCTGACGTACCTCATCCGAATTTCTGTTATACCGTTTCCTTTTGGGGTGACCTGGACAAACTTGGCCTCCACTGCCATCTGGATCATCTCCAAGGCTCCTTGCAATACCTCACACAAGACATTGGAATAAATAAGGGATGAGTGGTTATCGGGAAGTTCCACAAAGTCCACCAAGGGGTTATTTTCCAAAATGAGGGAGGATTCGTCACCAGCTGGGCTCCAGTTACTAATGCTTGGAGTAATGCCCAAGTACATCTTGAACGCCACCTTGGTGACAACATCTCCAGTTTCCCTAAAGTCATGGCATCTCCCAACATTTGACCGTGCCAAGAAATCTTCAATCAGTCAGACTCCTATGTTATAGCCCATTTTGTCCAGCTGTTTTTTCACATCTTCATCATTTTCATACTCTTTGCATAGCTGGGTGACAAGAGCTCCATAGGTCAGGGTGAAGAGTTCAGAGCTCATTTTCTTGCTCTCAGTGCCATGGTTCACTTGCCTCGACATGGTGCCGACCTCCCTCTTCTGCCTCGCCGCAAGCGCACTTGGAGACCCTCCAGTTGCTTTTTATTTTCATAATTTTGTCCTCAAATTCTGTCTTGAAGTGTTTAGGAAAGTGTAAGCTCTGGGAGGACAGAAACCATCTTAGGTGCCTTTGTGCCTTCACAGTGCCTGAGTAAGCCTTTAGTTAACATTTGTGCAGCTGACTCAGTACACTGCCTCCTCACTTCCTGCCTGTGCCAACCAGCAGCCTTCTCCTGCCCGTCTGCCCCTGGTGACACTCAGTACTTGGTGTTTGTGTCCAGGTGTCTACACCTTGCTATGCAGGCAGTCATGACCCCCGGTCTTCCCAGCAAGAGGACAAGTACCATCTTCTGGAGCAGAACTTCAGGCATTGTGGGGATGTGGCAAGCCAGCCCTGCAGAAATAGAGTCACAGGGGAGTCAGGAAGCCCCTGACTTCCAGCCCTCGGCTCTCCCTGGCTTCCAAGGTGCTTCCTGCCTCCCAGGATCCATGATAGAAAAACCTGCAGGCAGCAAAATGATGACCCAGCCCCCAAAGGCAGAAGCAGACATGCAAGAGGCCACTCTCAAAGGAGAGAAAGCGTTGGAGGGGAAAAACCAAATGAGATGTGTATGGCAAAGAGCTGACCTTGAGCCCTGAAGATGAGGCATATCTCTTCCATCCCTTTGATGTCTCATTTAAAAATGACTTTGAGGGGGTCCCTGTGTTTGTTCCTTTTCAGAGGAAGAAACCCTATGAGTGCAGTGAATACAGATGAATCTTTAAACATGAGACAGATCACATTCACCATCAGAGTTCACACAGCAAAGAAGCCCTTTAAGTGTGGCAAGAGTGAGAAGACCTTTCGGCACAGCTCTGATGTCACTAAACACCAGAAAATTCACACTGGTGAGAAGCTCTTGAAATGGGAGGAGTGTGGGAAGGCCCTTATAACTGCAGCTCCAACCTCCTGAAATACCAGAAAACACATGGGTGAGGACCCTTACGAGTGCAAGCAGTGTGGGAAAGCCTTTGCCTACAGTTCCCATCTCATCCGCCAGCTGAAGCTCCATCTTCAGAAGAGGCACTGAACAGGCAATGGCCTGTGGTGCTCCAAGTTTGTGCCGATGCACTGTGGCTTCCTTTATTCGTGGAGGCCCCAGGGGCCATGTGCAATATGCCAGGTGTGCCTCTGACTGCCCAGATCTGTCATCACCAGGAAGATCTACCTGTCTGACGTGTGAGTACCTGAGCTGGCTCAGAATTTTCTGTACCAAGAACATAGTAATAACTCAGAAGCTTCCAGACTCCTTGCAGCTATGGCTGTTTTCTGAGATACTCCATGCTGCTAGGGGCTCAGGACCTGACACACACAGACACAAGCCCTAGGAAACAGCAAGAGTAGCACCTGCTGCCGTTGAGAGCCCAGCACCTCCTGCTTTGCCTTGGCCCTTCCACCACCACCTCTAAAGGCTTCAGCCTGTGGCTACTTTGCCCCCTGGGTCCCCAAGCCCGGCCCTCTGAAGCTAGGAAGGAGCTGGACACCCCAAGTGCGTAGCAGTGCTCTGTGGCCAGCTAAGAGGATCCAAGTGCCCACTGGGTGACACCAGTTCCCACTCATCACTTGACAGCTGGCTTCAGTGATTGTCCTGTGGTTTGTTCTCTGACTTCTGTCCTTAGCTGGGGCCTTGACCCTGGAAGTCAGCTACATCGTGTGCCCCTCTGCCCCAGCTGTCATCTCAGACACCAGCCTGACTCACATGGATGGTCCCATCAGACACATGCTCTGCCCTTTTCTGTGCCCTTGAGCACTGCTGCTATAGGAGACACCCTGCCCCGAGGTGCCATTGGCAGCACCATTGGGAGCTTTGACTCTCTTAATCTTTAGTGGTGGGGCTGCCCCATGGTGGCCCTCCACTGAGGCTGCTAGAGCAGATCACCCCAGCAAGAAGCCCCTGGTGAAACACACATTTGAAGGGACCTCAAAAGCAATAGAAAAGACCCCATGTTCCTGCATTCAAGAGAGGAGCAGAGGGGACAGTGGCAGTGTGCAGCTCCTTGGGCAGAGAATGCAGCAGAGAGGCTGCTGAGGACCTGCAGCCCGAAGGGCTGTCACCCTGGGGTCGACTTGGCACCAGGGTGAGAGTGCAAGGAGGCCCTTCAAACACAGCGGAGCAACCACAGGCCCTGGTTCCCAAGCCAACTTTTCCCAAGTGAGCAGCAGTCCTTGCTCACTGTCAGTGGTGCTGTTGAAGAGCCCCCAGCACTAGCTCCTGACTTCAGTGAGGCCAGTCTGGAGAGGCAGTTAAGAAAAACACGCAATGCTCGAAACCTTCTGGACACCTGAGATGTATCCCAGGGGAAACCTAAGACCCCTGCAGCCAAGCACCAGGGTTCTCATTGCAGGAAAATGTTTAACCAAAGCCAGAAACTTTGCAGGACTATGCAGTGTCCACAGCAGACTGGGCAGCATCTCTCCAACCTCTGTCCAGCATGCACTGTCCCCCAGGGCTCCATCCTACAGGAAGAGCACTGGCCAGCAGGGCTGAGTCTGGGCCTCACTTGCAGAGAGCCTCTGCCAGGGACTGGATATTGAGTGTCCCTTGAATGAGCACTTTGTGACCCTCCCTGGCCTCTGTCTCTGAAGCGTTATCCCAGTCAGGCAGGAAGGCAGAAACTGTCACTAGGGAGAAACAGGAGCAGGAGAGCAGGAGGTGTTGGGGAGGGACACTCTGCCCCCTGGGAGCAGACTTCTGGGGGACACAAACCCAGTTCTGTGGTGGCAGGGCCCTTGTCTGACCTCTGAGTGCTCTTCTGCACTGGGAGGGACAGGAATGATCAGTGGCTTAGAGTTGGCCCACACTGAGTCCACTCAAGTTGCCTGGCAGGTTGTAATCCCAGGGTGCACCTGAGCTTCATTTCTAGTGACCTTGTAGGTCCTTTCCAATTTAGGCACCAGTATGTGATTATTCCTCTTCTGTGAGAGTGAGCTGAGGCACTGAGACATGCTGCAGAAGAAGGCAGCCCCTGGGGCAGGGTCCTGGTCCAAGGTGCTTATGCCTGTTAATTTCTGGGGAGACTCAGAGGAATAGGGTGGGCTCTGGGGCTGGTGTGGACAAGGAGCTCAACCCCGATGCTGTGGGCCATGAGCGTGAGCCTGCAGAGCCTGTGCCTTGAGAGCTTGTTTGCTCTTTCCTGGTTCCCTCCTCAATCTCCAGCTACACAGTCAGCACACTGAGGACAAAAGGCTTGTCAACAACCCTCACCTTGACACCTTGACCAAAACCCACGGACTCGTCCTTGCTGTAGTGACACCCGGGTTGGTGCTGCTGCCCTGCAGATGGCTCCAGGGAAGGGGCTCCAGAGCCTGTGGAGAGTTCCTGGTGCCTCTGGGCCCAGTCTCTGGTGCCTCTCTGCAGCTGAACCTCTCCTGGGACATGTGTCCTGCCCTCAGTTTGTGACTCTCCATAATGGTTGCATCATAAATGACCTTTGGCAGCCATGGTTGTGGTCTCCGATGTTGTGGCAGATACATCCCAGTCTGGAGTTTCCCACAGTTATGTTGTATTATCCAAAAATTTAACTTTCTAACTAGCCAAGGTTGTTAAATTTTTCCTTTCATATAGTATCCTTAGTCCTTAGTAACATCTACACCTGGATAAACATCCCATTTGCTTTTGGAATTGGAGACACTTTGTGTGTGGTTCCCTCATCCTGTGGCTTGCTGCACAGGTCCCCACATTGCCTCTGGTGGCCCACAGTACTCATTACCAGATACTGCCTCTTCCTGCTCCTTGTGAATATCTATTTTCTCATAGAGTAAACATCTATTTCTTTAAAAAAAAGAAAAGAAAAGAAATATCTCACCCTTCTTCCCTCCCTTGGCTCAGGTTTGCTGTCCCTGAAGCTCTGAATGCCATACAGAAGGCAGAAGAGGTCCTGTTGGTGCACTGTGGCCCTCAGAGTGACGAGGTCCAGGAGCTCCAGGAGATGAGGTCCTGTTTACTGGACTGGCCACCCTTCCCTATGGGGTCCCAAAGGGATTCTGGCCCGTAGGAAAGGAGCCATGACCAATGAGTTAAAGGGGTCCTGTTGCTACTGAGCTGTCATTAGAAAAAAATGGGATTTATCCAAAGGTCCCAGCCCTTATGTAAGAGGGCCAGGAAGGACTCCGAAAACATTGCAGTTGGAAAGAGACACACACGTGTTTTGATGGATATTTCTTGAAGTAGTTAATTCCCCTCCAATAAGAGCTCCCAATTCCCAGAAAAGACTGACAACTAGTATCTGGAGAGTGCAGGTCCTATAAAGGGATTCTAGCTGGTCTGTAGTCATCTGTATGTTCTCCAGGTTTTGGCCAGATTCCATCTCACTAAGCAATGCAAGTTTGTCTCCCTGGAACATTCCTATGGTTTCTAGTAGTAATGAAATGTTTCCTCCCACTCCAGTGGGAACTTAAACTCTTAGTAGTTGTATTGTAATTGAAAAATAATTATAAAGCAAGAAATCAGTGCTACTCCTTGCCTCCAGAGAAACACAGTTCTACTTAGAGCATCTAGTTTTTTCAAATCCTTTGTTAAAACTGGTGGAGTAGGCTGGGGATTTAGCTCAGTGGCACCGAGGAGCCTGCCTCTCAAGTGCAAGGTCCTAAGTTAGATCCCCGGTATGGGGGGACGGGGGGCGGTAGCCAAATGTAATGCCTGTAATCCCGGCCCTCTGGGAGGCTGAGGCAGAAGTATCACAAATTCTAGCCCAGCCTGGGCAACTTGGCAACTTAGTGAAACCCTGACTCAAAAAGGGCTAAGAATGTAGCTCATTGGAAGGGCTATGAATTCAGTCCACAGTACAATAAAAACTGGGGGAGTGTAAATTGTGAATAGAGAAATAAATATGGGACCATTTTATTGTTGGGCAGTTTCTTCAGGTCTTTATTTCCTGCTAGTTTTCCCATCCTTATTCTCTGGCCTTCATTGAGTCTTCTTGGCATACTGACTGACCAAACAGTAATAAAATGAAACTTGTAGGAATGACTTTATAACACATATGCCTCCTTTTTATTTCTAAAAAGAAAAGAGACCACTTGCTACTAATCATCCTCTCCCATCTGGCAAAGGAAATACAGACTGGGAATAAGAGGGCTGGCGGTATAGCTCATTGGGAGAGTACATGAGGCCTTGGGTTCTATACTCAGCACCGCTGGAAAAAAAAGGTGAGGATATGGGTGTTGCTATTTGTGTTTTCAAACTGAAGAGACTAGACGGAAGGTGGAGGTGGTTGCCCCCTCCCACGAGGATGGTAGCAGTAGCCTGCACGCCATCCTGGTCACAAGGCTGTGGGACTCTGGTTCTGAACAATGTTGCTGTCACCACTGGTGACCAAGTGGTTCAGATGAGTTAGTGGGAAAGAATGTTTTGTTTTTTGTGGCAGAGTCTCACTACATAGTTCAGGCTGACCTTGAACTCATTCTGTAGCCCAGGCTGGCCTTGAACTTATAGCAATCCTCCTGTGGGATTATAGGCATTGCCCCCATGCCCAGCTCCTGGAGTTCAGATTTTAAGTATCCCCTAAAGGTCCATGCTTGGTCCCCAGCATGGCACTATTGGGAGGTGTGGAACCTTTAAGAGGTGGGGCCTAGTCGGGGGTCTTTACGTCATTAGGGGGTGTCGTACCCTCAGGGGGATAGTGGGACCCTGGTCTCCTCTTTCTCTGCTCTCCAGCCAAGAGATGAGTCGTGTTCTTCACCGTGAGCTCCTGCCATGATGTATTGCCTCATCACACATCCAAGAGCAACGGGGTCAGTCATGGAACCTCCTCTAAAACTGTGAGCCAAAATAAACCTATTCTTCTACTAGTGATCTCAGATCCCTGTTATAACCACAGAAAGCTTACTACCCGACTTGCTCCACCAATGGCGGGAGCAGGAGATGTCCTCCTGAGAGATCGATGATCCTAACCCGTAAGCTCCCTCAGAGCAGAAAAGCAGTCCCTGCGTTCCACAATACAGATAACCAAACACCCTTATAAATGGTGACTTTCTGCAGAGTTTAAATACAACCAGGCTAAAAGTATAGGACTAGCAAATTCCTAAAGGGTAATTTATCTTCATGGTCAACAGCAAATCTCAAAACAGGAGGAACAAAGTAACAAAAGTTAAGGTTAAAGCTCTTTTATTGCAAAGTATACATTGAAACTATGGGGGCTGCCCTCCTAGTGTATAAACTGCCATCCCTAGGGGTTTTCTTCTAGAGTACTAGAACATTAAACTGGAGCGTTAAGTACCCCTGGGGTCCAGAATTTTGCCTATGAAGAGAAGGGCCCCTGTATCTGTGTCCCTCAGGACAAAGATGAAAGGTTGGTTCAGGTGATAGTCCAGGGGGAAGGTTTGGTGGGCGGGCTGGAGGTCTGGGTTGGCAGCAGTTCCTTCCCCGTCCTCATTCCATTCAAAACCAGCCCGGTGTTCCACTTGAGTAAGCTTGATGGATTTCCCTGTGATCTTGCTAAAGGTGGGTGACTCAAACAAGGATTGCAGCTCTGCAAAGATTGAATGAGATTCCCATGGAAACTCTGCCTTATCCAACACCCCAACAAAAAAGTAACAATCCTGATTCTTATTCTTTGTTTTTGAGTCAAGGCTGGCCTTGAATTCACTGTGTGGCCCAAGCTGGCCTCAAATTCATGGTGATCCTCCTGCTTCAGCCTCCCAAATTCTGGAATTATAAGCACGCACCACCACACCTGGTTTATGCTGCTGCTACCCAGTGCCTAGGCCCATCCTGGCCCAGGAGCTACCACAGTGCCAGCCCTGCTGCCTTTGCAGCAGCCATTGAGCATCTCCCCCAAAGACTGTGGCTGGCAGTAACAAAATCTTGATTCCTAAATCCCGATTCTCAAGAAGGCCAACAAGCCAAAGGTGGTGGTGCATTGCCTATAATCCCAGCACTCCTGGAAGCTGATGCAAGAGAATCATAAGTTCAAATTCACCCTGGGAAATTTAGCAAGACCCTGTCTCAAAATAAAAAATTATAAATAAATACAATAAAAACCTGGGGATGTAACTCAGGGCAAAGGCCCTGGGTTCACTCCCTAGTGTCACAAGAGGAAAAAAAAAAAGGTGGGACAAGCTGGAAGAGGACTGTTTTTGACCTTCTGTAAGGCATGTAGCACCCAGAGCTGGTGGAGAGATAGGTAACTTGCCCTAGAGCGCACAACAAATGAGGTTTAGATTAGAAACCAGATGACACAGACCTGTCCTGACAGGCAGTGTTCTGAGCTCCTGTTGGAGGACTCTGTGGAAGTCCAGCACTGTTAGAATGGAGCAAGCATCCAGGACCTCCCTGCCAGGCCATGGGCCCTTGAGTTCTGCTTGGTACAGTGATGGCTCAAAGTCCACCTCACCCCATCTCCAAAGAGCAAAAGGATCTTGCAAACATACTCATCTCCTTCAGGGTCTTCGTAACTTCCCCTTCAAAACTCAGCTTCAGCTTGGGGATGCTCAGGACCGCTTGGACAGTCTTCAGTTCTCGGTTTATGTCATGAACAAACTCAGAGGTGAGGCTCTCTTCTATCATGGTCAAATTCTGGGTTGCCCTCATAGGCAGAAAGAAGATGACACTCATACTTCCAGTCAAGGGCAGCTGGGCAATCTGAACCAACAAAGAGAAACCATGTGAGTTAGCCCTTGGGAGCCCAAGAGCCCAGGAATGGACATACATCAAGATCTTCCAACTTACTGATCATTTCTTTGTGCAGAACACTGGGCTAAAAGTGGTATTGGGTACAATATAGAAGCGGCATTAAAGTGGCTCCTTTGAACAAAAGTTCTTAACCTAAGGCCCATGGAACAAATGCTGTCAGAAGCTCCCTGAAACCCATATACAAAAGTGTGTCCATGTGTACAAATGTCATTTCTCTTGTGTTTCAGACGCTTTTGTCAAATTCCCAAAGAGAAAGTTAAGAACTGCTAGCTTAGAATTCAAGGAAGTCAGGCTTCGAATGTAGCTCAGTGGTAAAACAGCAGTTGCCTAGCATGTATGAGGCCTTGGGTTCCAACCCTAGCACTGCAAAAAAAAAAAAAAAGTATTCATAAAACCCTAGAACACTAGCAGCAATGTGGAGTTTGTGAAAATTTTTCAAAATTTGGCTCTTAATTCTAAAAACAAAAGGTCTCAGGAGAAGACATCAATATCTGAGTGCCAAATCATGAGGACCCATTTCTTACAAACCCTTAAACCCTGAGTGAATAATTTTTGGTTATATCCCTTATATCCTATTTTAAGAGGAAAGGCTCAGAGAAGTTAGTAACTTGCTCCTTATATAGCAGGCAAAATTCAGACAGCTGTCAGATCTCAAAGGTCGTTCCATTTCCACAACACCTTTCTACCTGCCTCGAACCTCTCCCACCACCCACACCAACCTCACCCGTCCAGACCTTGCAGTTGAGATCAGTATCGAAGCCATAGCGTAAAGTGGCCTTGGGGTCTGACATCATGGGGACTTTCACAGTCCTCTCCTCATCCAAGTAGAAATCCTGGAGAGAAGTCTTTCTGGAGTCAAATTTTGATACCCACTGCCCTGGAATGAAATGACAGAGTGTCCTGAGCCCCAGATGCTAAAGAGACCACTGGGTTGTGCTGTGTCTACAAGGGACCGTTGTTGAAAGTCACCCAGCCAAAAGAACCTTAGTCATTAGGAACAGCTGCTCTATCTCAGCATGTGTGGTTTGGGTGACAGTATTTCCAAGACCCTGAATACCTTCTGCAAACAAGCTCAGTTGGAAATAAATTGATGGGGTTGATTTGACTCTGGAGTCATGTGGCCTTCACTATACTGGGCCTATGACTGTTTTCTCACTCCCTAGATGTCAGTGCTTGAAATGGCCATTTGACTTCTCCCTAGTTGCATAGGCGGTCCACTGTTGCTGCTCTGTGACAGATGTCACAAAGTTTTGGGGGGTTTTGTTTTCTTTTTGGGTGTTTTGTTTTGTTTGAAATAGGGTCTTGCTATGTAGTTCAGGCTACCTTGAATTCACTATGGAGCCAGGCTGGTTTCAAACTCATGGTGATGGGACACCCCACCCTGAGTCAAAGCATTTTAAGGGAGATGTTGCCCAAACCACTCCCTTCCAAGGCCTCATCTGAATGAGACTGGCCTCACATGAGGCCTCTGAAACAGTTCTGGGCATCTCACCACTGTAGCTGAAGAATATAAATAGATAACTAACAATAGCTTCCTAAGCACTGTTGTGTCTCAGATACAGCTGTTGTGAAAACAAGAGAAGACATACGAAGTGTCTGTGAAGGAGGGTGGGACTTTCACATTAAAGATGAGGAAATGAGCCCAGAAAGGCTAAGAAACTTGTATACCGTCCAGCAGCTCATAAAGACAAAGTTAGGATTTAAACTTGGTCTGACTCAAAAGTCAGAAACTGACCACAATACCCAGCCACAGTTAGGCCTTTCACAATTTGTAGATACTTATCAAACACTGTAGACACTTAGTAGATGATAAGCAGATGTGTTGAGGCACATGCAGTTCTCAGAGCCTCCTCTGGCTCTGCCCCTGGGTTCATGTTGGGTAGGGTCTTTGACTTCTCTTACTTAGGCCCCTCTACACCTGCTGGCCATCTGACTTTGGCCAAAGAAGTGGAGAAGCCCTCACCCTTGAAGTAAGCCACGCCAAGAAGGAGAATGCTGATTCCACTGGGCACTTCCTTTGTAGACCTGGGGATTTTCCCTTTCATCTGGGACTGCACCCAGTTGTTAATCTCTTGAAGGTCAATTCGAGGGTTACCAGTCAGGATTCTGGGCCTGGTTGCATATGACTTTTCCATTGGTGCAACAAAGCTGGATTTTATCCGCAGCTCTGAGAAGAGGTGGAGCAAGATTAGTGCAAGAGAGCTGAACCAGCACCCTGTGTTTGAGAGCATGGCAGATTTAGGTTCTGGTTCAGCACTCAGCAGGCCCCAGCTTCCTGCCCGGCATCTTCTGGTGACTCACCAGGACTTCTGCCGGCTTCCCTGGGCACCAAACAGGGAACAATTCATTTTTCCCACTGCTGTTCCTCTTCATGTGACTGCCCTCCCCATACCCACCCGCTGTCTCCACAGCCCACTTCCTCTTTCTGATCCTCTTTGGGCTCACGGGCCCCTTCCTGCCCACCAGTGCCAGGCCTGGCCTGAGCACACATCATCTGTTGTTTAGAAAGAAACCCCCAGCGTGGAACATGGAGCCCCAGGCTCTCAGGCAGCCCAGGCCGGAAAGGTGACTGACTCCTCTCAAAGACAATCCGGGAAGCACTCTTCAGGTTCTTCTGGGGGCCAGTGACAGTGGCAAGAAGTTCCTTGTAGGTGCCATGGATGTCTGGATTGCTGATCACATCATAGTAGAGAGCCCGGTGAATAATGGATTCTGTTCTCTGTTCGGCTCCTGCCAGAGAGACAAGGATGGAGCCTCTTTAGCCAAGTCAGGCCTCTCCCAGGACAGGAATTCTATACTCCATTTTGTCTGCTGGGAGCCTGAGTAGGCAGATATTGCAGACCTTCTAGGTCAACAAGGAATTCAAGGACAATGGAAAAAGCAGTGACTTCATTCTTAGAGATTTTCCTAAAGTAGGATAAAGGTATCAAGCCTAGAGAGGTAAGGCTGGGGGTTCAAGTCCCTGTACTTCTCCCACTACAGCACCTACACTGTTGTATAGTTACCCTTTCATCAGTGTCCCCTGTGAGCTCCTCTATGACCCCACTGAGGTGACCCCAGACCTCCCGTGGGTGGTTATATCCCTAGAACCCCGGGCAAATGGCTAGCACATAGTAGAGGCTCACTGAAGGAAAGAATGAATATTGACGTCACTATATCAACAAGTGGGAATTTGTATGCTGTCCTCAAGTTCCCACATGCACATGCCACAATCCTGCAGGGCCAGCTTCCCAGCACCTCTCTGCCTCCCAGAACCACACCTTGTGGCCCTTGTGACTTGGCTGTGCACTCACCCAGCGAAAGGGCAGAGAGGGCTGTGGCCACACTGAGCGGAGACAGCAGCACATTGGAGGTGGGGCTCTCGATGGATCTCAGCCGGTAAAGGTCATAGCCAAAGTTGGAGACGGCTGCTGCCAGCTTGTTCACAGGGATCTTGAAGAAGGGGTCTTCCTCCTCCACTGGCTCCCCTGTGCTCTCAGGATCCTGGGAGGCCTGGCAGGAGTCAGGAGGACCTGACTTAGAATTGAGGGACCAGCGGAGACAAGCAGTGAACGGTGTCCTCTCATGGCACCGAATGGGCTTGTGTTCTGGGTCCTAGGAGCTCTCCTTCCTAATTTTGACCTGTTCGGCCCAGAGTCAGAATAAGCTTGTGCTCCCTGGTTATGTGTGAGCTCCCTGCTGGGGAGAGGCAGCCTAGAAGAGAGATTAGCTGGCCAGGTTCAAGGACTTGTGAGCTACAAGCCTGTGTGTGAACTGTGAGCCACAGCCCTGTAACACACATTTTTTTATTTTTATTTTTTGGTACCGGGGATCAAACCCAGGACCTTGCACTTGCAAGGCAGGTGGTGAAACCACTGAGCTAAATCCCTGGCCCAACACACTTTTAAAAAAAAAAAGCAGCTGGGAATGTGGCTCAGTGATTGAATGGATGCTTGCCTAGCATGCATGAGGCCCTGGGTTCCACTCACAGTTCAAAAAAACCAAAAATCCCAAAATCAAGGCCCTCCCTCCCCCAGGAAACCCACTGGCTCCAGGGTTCTTCCTAGACCCTCCCATCAAACCCCATTCTGACTTTCATGAGCACAACTTCTCCAAAACAGATTTTTCCCTTCCTATTTGAAGGAAACTCATTTTTCTGACCTTTTCTCAGAGTCAGCTACCACCTACTTACTTACTAGACACCTACCACTGTGCCAAGCTCTTTGCTAGTTTTTTGTTTTGTTTTACGGTGCTGGAGATTGAACCAAGGGCCTTGCACTCTACCACTGAGCCACACCCTCAGTACCTGCTAGTTCTTTCTGACTTACTTCATTCTGCACTTAATGTATTTATCTGATATACCAGAAGACTAGTATCTCAAAAGAATTGACTTCCTCAAAAGCAAAAACTGAATCTTTTACATTTCTATCCATTCAGGTGAGAAATAACTGAGTGGACACGGTGCCCTCTAAGGAAACAGGGAGTGATTTAAGAGTGACTTATGTACAGTCACTAAACCAGAAGAGGCAGGGTCAGAACTCAAACTCAGAACCCACAACCAAGTCCTGGGCCCCTGCTAATATATCCCAACTGCCTTGTCCCTCCTGTGACAGGCACACACACACTGTCACATTAGCAGGGGCTGCTCTCCAAATGTCTGTATCTGCCTTTGCGACCCAACTATGCCCTCACTGGACAGGAGATGGTCTTTCCACACTAATCCATCCTCTGCTGCACCTCTGGTCAGTATCTGAGTAAATGTCAGAGACCACTGCCCACTCAGCCCCACAAGTAGTACAAGGAACTTGGGGAAAGGTCTTTACAGAAGGGGCAGCCCCCAGACTTGTTTGAGTATTTTTTTTTTTTTTTTTTTTTTTTTAGACAAGGAACACTCTACAATGGTCTTGAACTCATTAGGTAGCCCAGCCTGGTTTTCACTTGTGATCCACCTGCCTCAGCCTCCTGAGTGCAGGGATTATAGGTATGTGCTACCACTCCTCACATTTGGATCATATTTTTGTCCCTACTTTGTCCTCTGAAAAATACTGCTGGAGAAACCAAGACCCTAGAGGAATAAAGGCCGGAGCCCAGCTTAGAACCCCGGTATAACCTCCCAGGCCCATCTCCCACACTGCCTGCCGAGGAAAGGCTAGGACAGCTGATGCCCTCACCCACCAACCACCACTGACCTCCGGGCTGCTGGCAATGTTCTGGCAGCTGCCATGCCCTAGCAGGGCTCCAGTCCAGAGGAGTAGCACGAGGACCTGCATCGTGAGCCTGCAAGAGAAGCGGGAGGTGCAGGCCACTTCCCTTCCTCGCCATCCTGCCCTGCCACACCATCTTGGGCAGGAGACAGAGGACAGATAGAGTGAGCACCTTCCCTCCCGCCTCCCCAGCCTGGACGTGGACCCTGAGCTTGAATACTGCACCCTCCCAGCAGATCTCTCTGTGCACTTGCTCTCAATCCAGTCAGACCCTGAGCTGTGCTCTTGTCCACGGCCTGTATCCAGTGACCCATATTAGAACCTAAGGCTCCAGAGCAGTGAAGACCCCTGGCAGTGGGCTCCTCATTGTGAACTATGGCCTAGCACAAGTACACTTTGAGGCTTTTCCCAGGAGGTACCCACCCAGCTTGTCTGACAGGATTTGGGCCCCTGTCTCCTGAGAGAATGGGCAGAACCCAGGTCTCATCCCTAGAATCACGAAATACCAAGAATGGAAGCATCCAGTCCAACACCTTCTGTCCCCAGTAAGTTCTCAAGCTTCTTGGATTCCTCTGGCCCGAAACCTATGGGCCGATAGGGGTGCTTATTCCCTTCTCATTTCCATTTCAAGAGCTCCTCCTCCCCTAATGGGTCAAAATGCAGGGTCTATATCTGGGTTTAAATCTCTATTCTAGGTCTTAATTGGTCTCTAAGTAGTAGTTCTTTTCCTTGTAAAATGTAATTAAAGTAGTACTTACCTGTTATTATAAGGATTAAAAAATTAACCAGTACCTTAAGCAGCACTTAATTCCAGAGATCAGTAAGCTCTCAAATGATCCCAGAGCCAAACATGCTCTTCAAGGAGAGTCCCACAGTCCCCTCCCCTGTGGAGCCACGTCCTCTCATTTCTCCCAGCTTGAAAATAGCTCTTAAGCCCCTGGAGCCTTCTTTCCTTCAGGTTGAACTATGTTTGTTTTGTTTGTTTGTTTGTTGTTTGTCCTGGGCATTGAACCCAGGGAATACTGAACTACATCTCTAACCCTTTTTATTCTTAGTGTCTTACTTAGTTGTCCAGGCTGGCCCAAACTTGGAATCCTCTGGCCTCAGCCTTCTGAGTTCCTTGGATTATGGGCAAGCACCACCACACCTGCCCAGCCTGCTTCTTAGTAAGACTCTACATCCCTTCACCTCACCTCTGCAGTAGTGGCCCCTCTGCCTACCTTGTGGTCTGGCACCTGGACCACAAGGAAAACTCTCAAATCTGGGTCTAGGGCTCTAGACGTTCCTGCATTCACCTCATCTCTGTGTTCACCCTGAACTCAGGAAGGAGGAGTGGCAAAGGCAGAAGGGGTGTTTACAGACAGCACCCCAAGAAGCATTTAATTACAAAGTTTGACAAGGCCTTAGCAGCCAGAACTTTGGCTGGTCCAGTCTCCCTCCTCCTGTCCTGCAACACACCATCCCTGGGGGTCTGCTGGGTTCCATCACATCCCCTTCATATACACAGCAACACTCCCCTATACACACAGCACCCTAACTTCTCTGATCTCCCAAAAAAATTGGATCAGAAAAGTTAGGAAGGCAGCATGTGATTGTTGGCTGAAGTCCTTAAAATTAAGTCTAATAATCCACCAGACAACATTGTAGTGCAGGAAAGGCAACAAAGAAAAGATCCTTGAGTCTGTTCAGCTTAAGTCAGTACCACTAGCAGGAACCAGCTGGGCTGTCTTTCTAAACCCTCTGCTGGAGCTGACTGAGTAAGAGTTCAGGGCCCCCTGTGTTCTCAGCCAGCTGCTCTTCCACATGGCTGCCCTGCTGCTCAGGGAAGCACACCCATTCAGACTGCGAGAAAAGCGTCCTGGGTGGAGAGAGATAGAGACCTCCACACTTGGTTACAGATGCTCTCCACCCAACCAGCTCTGCCCAGAGCTGTCCAGAGCCTTCCTTGCCTGAGCCCCAAGGGACTGGTTTATTGGAGACTGAAAATTCAGTTCAATGCTTAGGAGGCAAGGCTAGTGGAAAAGCTGTCAGCTCGCCCCAGCTGACCTCTTGCCGGGGTAGGGAACTGAGAGAAAAGAGAAAGAACAGTCAACCTGGCATAGTATTTCAAGGAACAACTTCAGGCAATAGTTCAGCACTTGAAAGTGAGACCTTCCTGACTCCCTGCGAAGCCTAAACCTAAGCTCCAGATCGATGTAACTGATCATTGTCACTACATGGTTAAACTGAGGATGAGATGAAGTGAGAGAAGCTGGCAGGGGAAGGGACAAGGGTCTAAAGCTGGCCGATGCAGGAGAGGTAGTACTAATGGCCATGACTTTGAATCCTCCACCTCAAGCCATAGAGACACAGGAAGTAGAGAGACTAAACCCCCTACCAGGCCAGAGAGAAGTGATCTAGAGTGCAAGTTCCCAGAGCATACTCAAGGACCTGTGCAAGGTGACTGTCCTGTAGGCTGGGGCAACCATTGGCTGGCCAGGGGCACAGGGACAATGACGCTATCCTGTCCAAAGGGCAGAATCTGAGCCAGACTCCTGGCCTGCCGGGTGGGGGAGAATATGGGAGGTGGTGGACAGCCTGGGCTAAGGTCAACCTTCCTTTTTGCCACTATCCAAGAGGCGCAGGAACTGGGATATTGGGAGCTTGCATCCAAGCTGGGAGGATAAACATGAGCCAGAACATGTGTTTCAGATTAAACCCAGCTGTGAGACAAACACCATGGCTCCTCCTCTTCTTCCCCCTCCTCCTCACAGAACCACACAGCCTTCAAGCCACATAGCAGCAGAAACTGTGGACAGTGCAAGGAAGGGCACCTCCCTCCCTCTCCCCTAGCTCTGGGAGTTTTCAAGGGTCTTTTCTGGCCCACCCATGATGACACCACCAGCCCCCAGGCAGTATATTTTCTGAAATCTTAGAACCTAAGTGAGTCAGGCCAAGACACCCCAGAATCTCACATCCCCCTACTCGAGATGCACCAGCCCTGGGACTAGAACTCCCTGGTCCTCATCCCAGCCCCCCTCAGGCTAAAGACTGAACTTGGAGTGGAGACCCACAGGCCAGACAGTGGTGGGTTTAAAAGCCAGCAACTTTTCTTTGGCTCAGACTACTCCCTGCTGCGGCTTGCAGAATGAAAAGAGTGGCCGTGGAGCCAAGCCCCCCAACCCACACACTGGCTGGGCTAAATGGTGGCTGCTGTTCACAAGGGGCCAGGACTTCTCTGTTTTCCAGCTTTTACAGTTCACTAGGGGTCCTGGACAGAAGACCCCAGCTATACTCCATCCCACAGCAGCCAACTGCTTGGTGGTGTTGGGAAATTACCGTTGAAATCCGCACCAGTTGATTTTTATAAAGCAGGAGCTAGAGGAGTGAGAGGAAGCCAGGCTGGGCTGCAAGGCAGTCACCCTCCAGACACCCCTGGGGACACATCTCTTGGGGCTGAAGCCCTTTTGAGCAGCTGCTCAGACCTGACCTAGAGCTTAGCTCTCTGCTTCCAGAACCCCACCCCATTGTTTCCCAGTCACTTCATTCAAAGTCCTTTTATGTCTTTGGTTGCAGTGGGGTTTGGGGATAATTGGATCCCAGCCTTCTGCTCTCTCTTTCTGCCTTCTCTTCAATCATGCTGGTGCCCAAGCTGCAGGGGCTACCCTCCTCCATCTCTTCCTTGCATGCCCTTTTTTTCTGTTCCCAGGGTACCCCTGTCTCTCCCAGGCCCACTAGCCTGGGGAGCCCCTCCTGTCTTGCGTTGACCCACAGACCAGACCCCAAGCTGCTTTACCTGTGGTTCGCTGCAGCTCCACTCCCAGCTCTACACCAGCTTCAGTCTGCTCAGTCTGCAGTTTGAGGGGGCTCCAGCAAGCGCTAGAGCTTTTATAGCTGCTTCCCAACCCAGCCTCCAGCAAGCTTCAGATTACAACTACTCTTTCCCTTTTTTTTCTCTTTTCTTTTCTTTTCCTTTTTTTTTTTTAAACAACTATTCTTAAAGCGACCTGCACGTAATTTGGATTCTGCTATTGCATCACTGTCTGGAGTTAACTTTAACCCACTGCTGTCCTTTCACCCCACACCCCCAAGAACCACCTGTTTACATAACTTTCTTATTTACCAGGCCCTGGGGGCCCTGGCCTTTGTGGACTTCCTGCAAGGTGGCCAACCCAAGGTTACCTTGGCCAGCCTGGTGTCTTACAGGATGGGGTAGAGAGGTGGGCAAATGGAGTGGAGAAAAATATCAGCCCAGTATGGAAATCTAGGGCTTTTTTTTTTTTTTTTTTGAGACAGGGTCTCCTATGCAGTTCCAGCTGGCCTTAAATTTGTAGCAGCCCTCTTGCCTCAGCCTCCTAAATCCTGGGATTATAGGTGTGCACAACCATACTCAACCGGATTTGGGGTTCTTGGTCCCTGGCTCTGGCAGTAACTGGGGCTTGGGGCAATTTAACCTCCTGGCTCTTCCTTCTTTGGCTGAAAAATGAAGGAATGAACTGACATTGTCTACATGCTTTTTCAGCTCTGAAATTCTGTGATTTCTGAAGACCAGAATGGGCACTAGGGCCCAGAGGAGGCCTACAATAAAGTTACCTGAAAGGGTAACACGGGGCTCAGCTCACCTTGGGATATTTAGAAATTTACAATGTGGTGTGAAAGTAAAACATTAGCTGGGCATCATGATGCACACCTATAATCTTAGCACCTGGGAGGATTGCCTCAAGTTTGAGGCCAGCTTGGGCTACATAGTGACACCCTGTCTCAAAAAAACAAAAAAGAAAAAAGAAGAAAAAAAGAAAACATTAACATAAGAAGTAGAAGTAGTTAAAGACTATTTGAAATGTTTAGGACTCAATTCCAAATTTCAGACTTTTCTTTCCCCCTGAGACAGAGTCTTGCTGTGTAATTCAAGGTGGTCTCAAACTTACAGGGATCCTCCAGCCTCAGCCTCCTGAGTGCTGGGATTACAGGCATGAGCCACCATGCCTAGCTTTAGACTTCTTTTATTTTTTTTCCCCTTAAATTCTTTTATTGGTACATTTTAGGTATATAATACGTTTACATTTATCATTGGGTGCTTGTACCTGCACATGATGTATCTTGGTTCTTATTTTTTCCCCATTACCTGTGTGCCCTTCAACCCCTCCACCCTTCCCTATTTACATAGACTTCATTTCCATTTTTTTTCTTTTCTCATAATTTTTCCTTTCCCTTCTTTCCTTTCCTCTTCCCCTCCCACCACCCCTACCCCTTTGGGCCTTTTCTTCCTATTTCAAATTATCAATTATTCATTTTAACCCTTATTTACACTTTCAGTTTCTCACACTAGAGAAACTATTCTGTATTTACACATGTGTGTCCTATTTATTTCACTTAAGAGTATGGCCTCAATATGCATCCATTTAGCTATAAATGTCTCTAGTTTCTCATTCTTTATGGCTGAGTAGTACTCCATTTTATAAAAAAAAAAACAAACACATCTGCTTTATCCAGTTTCCAGTTGATGGGCATTTGGGCTGTTTCCAAGCTTTCACTATTACAAACTGTGCTGCTATGAACATGGGTGCACATACATCGCTGTGGTATGATTCTTTTAATTCTTTGGGGAAGATACCCAGCCGGGGAATAGCTGGGTCAAATGGGACCTTTAGCCCTAGTTCTTTGAGGTATCTCCATACTGATTTCCACAGTGGTTGCACCAGTCTACACTCCCACCAGCAGTGGAGCAGGGTTCCTCTTTCCCCACAGCCCCACCAGCATTTGTTATTGGTTGACTTCTTGATAGCAGCCATTCTTTCTGGGGTGAGGTGGAACCTCAGTGTTGTTTTCATCTGCATCTCTTGAATGACCAGTGATGTTGAACATTTTTTCATATATTTATTTGCTGCTTTTACTTCTTTGAGAAATTTCTGTTCATTTCAGATGCCCATTTTTGAATTGGGTCTTTGAATTTGGGGGGTCTGATTTTTTTCAATTCTTTATATATTCTAGATAATAGACCTTTGTCTGAGGTACAGCTGCTAAAAAATTTTTCCCACCTTGTAGGTTGTCTCAGTTCTGTTGGTGGTTTGTCTTGGGGTGCAGAAGCTTTTTAATAAGATGAGATCCCGAGCCCGCTGCAGACAGGCAGGTCTGTGCACGCCCTACCGAGACCCTGAGTCAGGCAGAAGACGCCGAATCACCCCGCTGCAGACAGGCAGGTCTGCCCACACCCTGCCGAGGTCCCCAGTCGCGCAGAACACACGCCAAATCAGCCCGCTGCAGACAGGCAGGTCTGTGCACGCCCTACCGAGGTCCTGTGTCACGCGGAAGACACCGAATCACCCCATTGCAGACAGGCAGCCACCTGATTCCACATTACCAAGGCGCAGAGGACACCAGACCACCAGACCAAGGTACTGAGTCCCACTGTTCCCGGCCCAGAGGTAGGGACTTCTGAGCCGTCGTCCCACTGCTCCTGGTCCAGAGGAAGGGGCTTCCCGGTCACCATCCCTCCCGCTGCTCCTAGCCCAGAGGAAAGGGCTTTTGGGCCACCTTCTGTCCTGCTGCTCCTGGCCCAGAGGAAGGAGTTTCCCGGCCACCATCCCTCCGGCTGCTCCCAGCCCACAGGAAAGGGTTTTTGGGTCACCATCCCTACCGCTGCTCCCGGCCCCTGTCCCACCTCACCCAGCTCAGAGGAGGTAATCCGTGCAGGCGCTAACAGCCCCCCGCCTCAGTCGAAATGAGAAAACACATTTATAAATAAGATGAGATCCCAGTTGTTGATTCTTTGTGCTAGTTCCCATGCTACTGAGGTTTTGTTCATAAAGTCTTTTCCTATGCCAATGTCTTCAAGAGTTCTACCTAACTTATCTTCCAGCAAGTTTAGTGTTTCTGTTTTAATATTTAGATCTTTAATCCACTTTGATCTTAGTTTAGTGCATGGTGATAGGTATGGGTCTAGTTTTAATCTTTGGCAGGTTGAAATCATTTTTCCAACACCATTTATTAAATAGGCTATCTTTCCTCCAATAAGGGTAGTTGGCTCCTTTGTCAAAGATGAGGTGGCTGAGAATGTCTGAAGTTGTTCCTGCATCTTCTAATCTATTCCACCAATCCTCAGGTCTGTTTCTTTGCCAGTACCATGCTGGGGGTTTTGTTTGTTTGTTTGTTTGTTGGTACCAGGGATCAAACTCGGGTCCTTACGCTTGCGTAGCAGGTGTTGAAACCACTGAGCTAAATCCCTGGTCCATGCTGTTTTTATCACAGTAGCTTTGTAGTATAGTTTCAAGTTGGGGATTGTGATACCCCCAGCCATGTCCCTGTTGCCTAGAATTGCTTTTGCTATTCTAGGTCTCTTCTGGTTCCAAATGAATTTTTGGATTGTTTTCTATAGTTCTTTGAAGTATATTGTTGGAATTTCAATTGGCATTACATTAAATCTATATAGTAGTTTTTGAAGTATGGCCATTTTCACTATATTGGTTCTTCCTACCCAGGAACAAGAGATGTCTTTCCATTTTCTTACATCCTTCTCGATCTCCTTTTTCAGAGTGTTGTAGTTTTCAGTGTAGAGATCTTTTGCTTCCTTTGTTAGGTTGATTCCTAGATATTTTTTTGGATGCTACTGTAAAAGGAATTGTTTCCCAAATGTCTCTCTCAGTGAGTCTGCTATTTGTGTATAAGAAGGCTATTTTTTGTTTGTTTGTTTGTTTGTTTTGGTTTTTGGTACTGGGGATCAAACTTGGGTCCTTCCGCTTGTGAGGCAGGCAGCGGAACCACTGAGCTAAATCCCTGGCCCAGAAGGCTATTGTTTTTTGAGTGTTGACCTTATAGCCAGCTACTCTACTGAATCTGTCAATTAGGTCTAGAAGTCTTTTGGCAGAGTTTTTTGGGTCTTTCATGTAAAGTATCATGTCACCAGCAAATAATGACAGTTTAATGTCTTCCTTTCCTATCTTTATTCCTTTTATTTCTTTCTCTTTTCTAATTGCTGTGGCTAATGTTTCCAGGACTATATTGAACAGGAGTGGTGATAGTAGACACCCTTGTCTTGTTCCTGATTTTAGTGTGAAAGTTTTCAGCTTTTAACCATTTAATATGATGTTGGCTGTTGGTTTTTCATAGATAGCCTTAATCAGGTTGAGCTACAGACCTTCTATTTCAATTTTTTGTAGGGTTTTTATCATGAATTGCTGTTGGATTTTGTCAAATGCCTTTTCTGTATCTATTGAGATGATCATACGGTTTTTGTCCTTGACTCTGTTAATATAGTGTATTATATTTATTGATTTATGAATGTTGAACCATCCTTGTATCCCTGGGATAAATCCAGTTTGGTCAGGGTATATGATCTTCTTGATGACCCTCTGTATTCTGTTTGCCAGTATCTTGTTGAGGATTTTTGCGTCTATGTTCATTAGGGAGATTGGCCTGTAGTTCTCTTTTTGGGTTAGGTCTTTCCCTGGTTTTGGAATCAAAGTAACACTTGCTTCCAGGAATGAATTTGGAAGCCTTGCTTCCCTTTCAATTTCCTTGATGAGTTTAAAGAGTAATGGTGATAGTTCTTCTTTAAATGTCTTGTAGAATTCAGCGGGGAAGGCATCAGGACCTGGGCTTTTCTTTGTTGGTAAATTTTTTATTACGTTTCCAATTTCACTCATTGTAACTGGGGTGTTTAGAATTTCTAAATCTTCTTCATTTAACTTTGGCAATTTGTATGTATCTAGGAATCTGTCCATTTCTTCTGTGTTTTCCATTTTATTAGAGTACAGGTTCTCAAAGTAGGTATTGATGATCCTCTGGATTTTTGCTGGGTCTGTTGTGACTTCACCTTTTTCATTCTTTTTTTTTGGTACTGGGGATCGAACTTAGGACCTTGTGTTTTTGAGGCAGGCGCTGGAACCACTGAGCTAATCCCCGGCTCACCTTTTCATTCTTAATTGCATGGATTTGAGCCTTTTCTTTCCCTTTTTTGATAAGGTTGGCTAAAGGTTTATCAATTTTATTTATTCTTTCAAAAAACCAACTCTTTGATTCATTAATTTTTTGTATCATTCTCTTAGTCTCCATTGCATTAATTTCTGTGCTGATCTTTATAATTTCCTCTCTTGTACGATCTTTGGGTTTGTTATGCTCTTCTTTTTCTAGGAGCTTGAGGTTCTACCTTAGGTTATTTATCTGAGTTTGCACTGTTTTCCTAATATGGGCATTCACTGCTATGAATTTCCTGCATAGAAATGCTTTCATTGTGTCCCATAGATTCCTGTATGTTGTACTGGCATTATCATTTACTTGTAGAAACTGTCTAATTTCTTCTTTAATTTCTTTTGTGACCCATTGGTTGCTCATGAGGGTGTTAATCAATTTCCATGTGTTTGTGAAAGTTTTGCGGTTTCTGGTTTTTGGGGGGGTTTTTGGTACCGGGGATCGAACTCGGGACCTTGCGCTTGTGAGGCAGGTGACGGAACCACTGAGCTAAATCCCCGGCCCTGCAGTTTCTTATGTTATTGATCTCCAATTTTATTGCACTATGGTCTGATAATATACAGGGGGTAACTTCAATTCTTTTACATTTACTTAGACATGTTCCATGAGCTAGCATGTGGACTATTTTGGAGAATGACCTGTGTGCAGCCGAAAAGAATGTGTATTCTGATTCTGTGGGGTGGAACACTCTGTAAACATCTATTAAGTCCATTTGTTCAATAGCTTGGTTCAGTTCTAGAATTTCATTGTTAATTTTTTGTCTAGATCTATTTGTTTTTGTTTTGGGGGGCACTTTTTGAGTCAGGGTCTCCCTTTGTAGTTCAGGCTGGCCCTGAACTCACTATGTATCCCAGGCTGCCCTCGAACTTGCAACAATCCTCCTGCCTCAGCCTCACGAGTGCTGGGATTACAAGCATGCACCACCACGCCTGGCTTGATCTGTCTATTTGTGATAGTGGGGTATTGAGGTCCCCCACTACAATTGTATTAGTGCTTATTTGGTTTTTCATGTCCATTAATATTTGTTTTGTATAGTTAGGGGCATTCATATTTGGTGCATATATATTTAGGATTGTCATCACTTCCTCTTGGATTGTTCCCTTCACAAGGATGTAGTGACCATCTTTGTCTCTCTTAATTAGTTTTGGTTTGAAATCTACTTTGTCTGCAAATAAGATTGCTACCCCTGCTTTTTTTTGGGTTCCTGTCACGTGGAGAACTGTTTTCCATCCTTTTACTTTCCGTCTATGAATGTCTTTTTGAATTAGGTGTGTTTCTTGTATACAGCATATTGTTGGATTTTGCTTCTTAATCCATTCTGTCAGTCCATTTCTTTTGATTGGTGAATTGAGGCCATTAACATTGAGTGCTATAATTGATAGATATTGACTCATCCTTGCCATGATGTTTTGCTGTTGTTGGCTCTTTTATTTCTTATTTTCCTCCCCTTTCCCTTTAGTGTCTTACCTTGCCTGGTGGCTTCCCTCTGCTGGGCCTCATGGAGTTGTGACCTTGATTGTCTTTTTCTAGGATATTGCTTAGAATTGTTTGGAGTGCTGGTTTGGTGTTCATGAAATTTCTCAGGTGTTCTTTGTCATGGAAGTATCCAATTTCCCCCATCAATTTTGAAAGATAATTTTGCAGGATACAACTGTCTAGGTTGGAAGTTATTCCTTTTAGGCCTTGAAATACTTCACTCCAGGCTCTCCTTGATTTGAGGGTTTGTGTTGAGAAGTCTGCCATGATTCTGATGGGCTTTCCTTTGTAGGTGACTTGTTTCTTTTCTCTAACTGCCTGTAGGATTTTGTTCTTCTGTTGATTTTCTGGGATCTTGACTTTTATCTATGTGTAGATTTTTTTTGATCATGGCTAGATGGAGTTCTATATGCCTCACTTATCTGTATGTCCAATTCTCCTCCTCTGGGAAGTTTTCTACTATTATTTCTGTGAACAGTTTTTTTATGTCAATTGTACTTTCTCTTGTTTTTTCATGGACTCCTATCAGTCTTATGTTATTCTTCTTTGCATCATCTAGCAGGTGCTGGATTGATTTCTCATGGTCCCTTACTATTTTGAAGAGATCTCTGTTTTCTCGGTCCTTAACCACAATCCTGTCTTCTATATCTGATATTCTATCTTCAGATTCCCTTAATCTTCTCTGCATGCTTTCAATGGAGTTTTTAATCTCCTGAATATGTTTCATGGATTCCATTTCTTTCTTATGTTGGGCGATCATGGTTTCCATTTCTTTCTTATGCTGGGCGTTCATGGCTTCCAGCATGTTTCTGAACTCATCTATTTTTTTGTCTGTTTCTGTTGTAGAGCCTTTAATCATATCTTTCACTCTGATCACCATCTCTGTAGTTATCTGGGAGATTATTTCTATTTTGAATTTTTCTAGAGCCTCATTCATCTGTTTTGTTACTTCCTGTGCTATCAGTTCAGGGTGTCCAGGTGGTTGATTATCAGACTTTTCCACCTCGTTTCCCCCAGAATTTGCTTTTTGTGGGGTGGGAGTCTGAGTTTGTGCCTTACTTAAATGTCTTCTCATTTTTGTTTTTGGTACTGTCCTTGGTTTAGTTCCTGGGTTGATATTTTGAAGTTGCTTATTGTAAGTATCTTTGTTGATGTATTTAGAACACTTATAGAATGACTGCTTCTCAGAGGTGTCTTCCAGATATAGCTGGTCTTTAGGTTTTGCATCTCTAATGGCACTGAGGCTATCTCATTTTCATTATACCAGGAAGGACAACTGATTAGATCAATCACAACACCTTAGCCCAAGTGATACAATCAGCAACACTGTAGCATCAAGTACCTCTTAGAAAATGACAATTTGTGGTAGTTATTAATCTATCACCTTTAACTGTGTGAATTAAATCAAAATCAAGAACCAACCCAACATATGTTTATAGTGAATAAACTTTTCAATATAGTAACTTTACCCTTTGGGATGGGGAGTTAGAAGGAGTTGGAGAGGGAGGAATAGGTAAGTAGAAGGATAGGGGAAGGTTAGCAGTGAGGCCAGAGGGCACAGGCAAGAGAAGGAAAGAGAAGAAAAGAAAGACAGAGAAGAAATATGAATTAGGGCCAGAACAGGAACACAATGGGAGATGAAGAACAATGTAGGACAGCAAAGGAGTGAGCCAAAGAGAGAGAGAGAGGGAAAGAAAAGAGGAAAGAAAAAAGAGAAAAATAAAAATTTTAAAAGAGTAGCAAAGAAGAAAAAAAATTTAAAATAAGAGCAAAAAAAGAAGTGGTAGTTTTGAAAATAACAAATAAAAGATAAAAATGAAGGGCCTCCTTCAGGGTATGTCTCTGTTGTTACAATATACAACGTGGGCAGCAGTATGCAGTTATAAGTCAATGAGTCTCAGTAAGCCAGTCACAGACCTGTGAGATTCAGGCTGATTTCTGGCTGCAGGTCGCAAGTTGAGCTCCCTGTCCTCCTGCAGGGTTGAACTCTGCAAGGTTCTATTGCAGGTTCCAGGTGCCCTTCCCCTAAAGACAGTCCATGGGGCCGGGGATTTAGCTCAGTGGTCCCACCGGCTGCTTTGCAAGCGCAAGGACCCAAGTTCAATCCCTGGTACCAAAAAAAAGATAGCCCAGGTTCCAATGGGAGGTGATGAGCCCTCCAACTTACCAATCACAGTGGTCTAGTGTGCCTTTATTGCAGAGATTCTGCTCACTTTTCCAGTGGGCTTCAGTTTTCATCAGGGAGCCTGAAAGAGGCCCTCTTTCTGTTGTTCACTTCTGCTCTATCTTCTGGAGCTCAGGACAATGGTCTTTATGCCCCCCTGTGCCTCTGTAGTGTGGATCCAAGTAGCTCCACAGCCAAGAGGCCAGAGGGGGGGCGGCTTTTGGGTTGACGGCTGATGGGCGTGCCCGGGGGGGCGGTCCTCTCCAGGCTAGGTCTCCTGGTTGCAAGTGGGCAGAGCGAGCTGGGCTGAGCAGGGTGCAGTCAGCCTAAGCCCGTTCTTAGACTTCTTTTAGATATTGGAATATGTGTGTCTGCATAATGAGAGATCTAGGGGATGAGACTCAAGTCTAAACACAAAATTCATCCATGTTTTATATACACCTGATACACATAGCCACCAAGCAATTTTATACCATGTTTTTTTTGTTTTGTTTTTTGGGGGTATTTTTGGTACCAGGGATCAAACTCAGGACCTTGTGCTTGCGAGGCAGGTGGCAGAACCATTGAGCTAAATCCCTGGCAATATACCATTTTTAAAAATAATTTTGGGCATGGAACAAAGGTTGTTTTATATTAAACCATCAGACTTGGGGCTGGGGATTTACCTCAGTGGTTTCGCTGCCTGCTGCACAAGCACAAGGACCCGAGTTCGATCCCCGGTACCAAAAAAAAAAAACAAACCATCAGACTTATGGCATCATATCATTGCTCAAAAAATTTCAAATTTTGGAGCATTTCAGATTTTCCAATTAGATACGCTCAACCTGTGTAAAAAAATGTTTCTAGGGGTGGAGGATTTAGCTCAGCAGTGCCACCACCTGCCTCACAAGCGCAAGGTCCTGAGTTGGATCCCCAATACCTCCCCCAAAAAATGTTTCTAAGGAAGTATGAGTCCTGGCTAAGAAAGCCCAAAAGTCATTCAAAGAAGAGATCAGGGAGGGAAAGGGTAGGTGCCCTGGCATATTGAGCTCAAAAGAGAGGAAATTTGGGGGAAACTAAAAGTTTTCCCATGGGGAGCAGAATTAGGGTGCCTGGGTAGAACTTTACAGGGAGCAAAGTTCAGCTTTATGGGAAGAAGAGTGTCAGTCAGAGTGCAGTTCCTTTGGACTAAAACTTGTGCAGCACCTCTTCACTCTGAGTACTAGGTACTCACAGGAGGAGAAATGGGACATGGATGAGACTCAGAGCCCACCCTCCAGGAACTTACTGGCACATAACCAAGGATGGTGGGAGAGTGGATCATTCCAATACAATGTGGGACAGTCTGCAATGGCTGCCTCCATAGCTGCATGGTCCACCACAGTCACAGGAGCCTTGTGTGGCTACAGAGCACAGACTGGAAGTGTAAAGTGAACATCAGATTTTGAATACTCTATATGAAAAAGAAATGGAGACTGGGCGAGGTGGCACATGCCTGTAATCCCAGCACTCTGGAGGCTGAGGCAGAAGGATCACTGTGAGTTTGAGGGAGCCTGGGCTACATAGTGACTTCAAGGCCAGCCTGAACTACAACTAAGACCCTGTCTTAAAAAACAAACAAGCAAACAAAAAATGGAATATACCCTATCTCAACTATTTTTACATTGATGCTATATATTGAGTTAAATAAAATAAATATATCATTCAAATTTACATTTCTCTCTCTCTCTCCCTCTCTCTCTCTGTTTCTCTTCAGTCTCTCTTTTTCAGTGCCAAAGATGGACTCCTATGGCCTCTCACATGCTAACCAAGTGCTCTACTACTGTGCTACATACAACCCCAGCCTATTTACTTATTTTTGAACAAATATTTTATTCAGATGGTTCAACAGAAGATACACAGTAAAAGTTCTTCCTCTCATTCTGATCTCCTGTCAGCCTGTTCTACTCCCTGCAGGCAGCTGGTATTAATCTCTTTCCTGTATATCTTTTCAGAGGTATTATTGATCTAGAGATGATATAGGGGAAATAGATGTAACTCCCAACCTGCTAGATGTCTGATACGCCAAGTTCATGTTCCCAAAATCAAAGAGTGAATTCTAAGGAACAACAGAGATTAAGAGTGGGAAATATTGCCGGGGATTTAGCTCAGTGGTTTCACTGCCTGCCTCACAAGCAGAAGGACCCGAGTTCGATCCCCAGTACCCAAAAAAAAAAAGAGTGGGAAATATTTATTGAGGGATAGACAGCTCCTGCCTGAGAAGGACAGGAAGGCACCCAGAAAGTGGGCTGCCCTGGACTTCATTTACAGGGTGGCTTTATAGAGCAAAATCACAAGGTGACTATGAAACCATGAGGTGGGTACAAGGTGGGACAAAATTATGATCAACCAATTAGATTACAAGCATAGTCACTTAGGTAATATTGATCCAATGGGGAAGCAAGTCACATAGCAAGTGTACATGGAAAGAACAAGCACCTTTCCTGGAAGGGATGGGTCAGGAGGTCTTGGTCCCCCACCTAAGGTGAATGATGCCTATTTAGACTATCAATCATTATTGTTCATCCCTTGAGGTAGTATGTAGGTGTAGTCATTTCATCTTTATCTTGAGGCCTGGCCTTCAATGAATGCACCTCAAGTCACAGTTGTAATGTGTTCTTATCTTCTGCACTGATTTCTTCAAGGGCCTAGTCCTGACTGCCTGTAATATTTCTAACTAACTTAGCTGCCTGTAATATTCCCCCCTCTGAAAAGGTACCCCTAACTGCCAAGAAGGGCAAAGGGCAAAGACCTTTCTGGATACTTCCAGCTGAAAGGGGTCATAGTTGTGATCAGCAGTCAGAGACACTCTACAGAGGGTCTATCTAAAGACCCGCAATAGATGCCAAGTGTTCTCTTCTTGAGCAGGTGTATAGCTGTAAGTCTAGAAGAGACAAGGCCAAAGAGACAAGTATTCATGGGCCAAATAATAAGATCAACAAGATTATTGTGAATATAATTAACAAAAGTTTCCAACAGAAAGAGCCAATAACACCCTCCCACAAAGAGGATAAGAAGGTCCAGGGGATTTCAGAATCTGACATAGCATTAACCTATTGTTTAATGTCTTGAACAGTCATTGAGATAATAGCAGAAGGATCAGTAATGTATGTACAACATTCAGCTTTTATAATTGCACAAGTACCCCCTTGTGCAGCTGTTAGGATGTCTAATGCCATCTGATTTTGGAGAGTGGCTTGCCTCATTAATTTTACTCTGTCAGGAGAGAGAGACCAGTCATGGTGTCGTTTAAGGCACGTTGAATATAGTTAGTTAAGGCCTCGGTGTATTACATGATGCGCTCTAATCCTAAGGAAGAGATAAAAATAAAAGCCAAATAATCATACCAGTGAAACACACTTCTAGACCATCAATGTTGTAGGTGGGGTATAGGTGTAGGTTTGTATATGTTTTGACACTCCTGCCTTATAACCACACAAATTCCAGTGTGCATCTCCCTATCCATCCAGGTGGTAGCCAGGGCCACAAATTCATTCCACAGGACCAGTGAGTGCCATTGGGAGTTCCCATATAATTCCAGGGTGATTAAACCAGTCTGTTGCAAATCAGTCTTTGGCCTATAAAGTCATGGTATATATATACTGCTTGAGGGGTGTTGTAGAAGACACCTCTGCCCAGTATTAGGCTATAGTGGCATAAGCTTCTTGCCCCTCCATAATTCAGCTGTGTTACATTGGAAGTAGCAGAGCTTGGTTGGGTTCACTGCCAGTCAAGGACAACTGACTCCAACTAAATTCCTCCCCTCTGAATTAACCGTTTGTTCTCTTCAGCAAAGATATGCTTGTGCCCTCATTCTACAGTCCTGCCCACTTGATACTTATTATCAGCAGGTGTTCCAAGGCCTGCCCAGCTCCTCCCCGCTTCCCACACTTATAATAAATAAATACTGGATGTCCTGGGAGTCTTTTGTCTTTGCTGCCCAGAGCAGTTTAGGTCAGCCCAAGACTCAGATTCCCTCAAGTCTCTGTGTGTTTTTTCTGTTTCCCACTTTTCTATGAACACTGTCATGGCTTGCAGGAGACCAGGAACACTTCAGGGCTCTCTGGTAACATCTCCTTTCCCTTTCCCGTTCCCGTTCCCGTTCCTGTTCCCGTTCCCGTTCCCTTTCCCTTTCCCTTTCCCTGTAGGGTATCCATCCCATGTATTTAGTAGAGTTAGGCTAAAGAGGATAGGAGTGATTTCTTTGTTCCCAACATAAGGGGACCTTTCTACTAAGTTATCCTAAAGTGGGGTTTAACTATATATAATCCCATATCTGAAAGTAACCACCTTAATATCTATGGTTGTTGGCCCTTATGATAGGACCCTTACTCTTACTTAATAGTTTTACTAATCTGTAGAGAGACTTCAGTAGCATTGTTAGAAAAAATTTGTTAATGTCCAGGATTATTAAAGGTGTAGTTTACAGGTCACTCAGTTAGACGGTGGGCTAAACTATGAACCAGTGAACTCTTTTGTGTCTCATCAATATAGTCTTGTAGCTTAATCCAAATACCCCTTGAAGTGGCGATACCCACCAAGGAAGTCCTGATGTACTTGACAAGGGGAGCAGGCAACATATCCAGCAAGATGTTTGTTGCAAAGACTTTGCATATTCCTGTGCCCACACTAGACAGGAACTGCACTCTCCTTTAAGGAATAAAATGATTAGTAAAAGGGCTAAGAGTAACATCTTAGATTACTTATCTGTAGGGTTTGCTTTCTTTTTGAATAAGAATTTTAAGTCTTCTATGTGTTCATGGGAGTATTTGGATGTTGGCTCACACTCAGCAACAGTTTCTGGTTCCTAGGGCTTCAGTCAGATGTGGTGCATGCAGGAGTCCAGGCCTGCTACCTTGAGAGCTGATGGAGTGGACAGGATCAAGGTGTATGGTCCTTCCCAAGTTATTCCTGGGGAAGAAGATGATATGGGAAGAGACTTTACCGGTACTAAATCTCTGGAGTAGAGTATGGAGTTTCCCTTCTCTTTAGGCTGAGCTTCCATTAGCTATTGAAGAGTCTGTTGGAATTTAGCCAGTGAGGTGGCATCTTTTAGTAAGACAAAGAGAAAATCATTAGTGAGAAAAGGGCATCCAAAAACCATTTCAGATGGACTAAGGTCTAGAATTTGAGATGTATTTCTTACTTTGATAAGTGCTAAAGGTAGGAAGTGAGGCCACTGCAGCTGGGTTTCCTAGGCCATCTTGAGAAGATAGCTCTTTAGAGTCTCATTCATTTTCTCTACCTTTCCTGATGAGTGTGGCCTCCATGCACAGAGAATGTAATAGAGAATGCCCAGTTCCTGAAAGACACCTGTGTGACTGTTGTCTTAAAAGAAAGCCCATTATCACCCTGTAAGCTCTTATGAAGTCCAAATCTAAGGATGATTTCTAAGACAAAACCTTTATCATCTCTTGGGCCTTCTCCGTTCTACAAGGAAAGGCCTCAACCCAGTTTGTGAAAGTATCTACCCAGACCAACAAGTATTGGAGTCCCTTACTCTTTGGCATATGAGTAAAATTGAGGGGCCAATCATCTCCAGGATATTTACCATGTCTCTGTATATCTGGAGGGGCTATGGCCTGGTTAAGAAGATTGTTCTTTTGGAAGAGGTCATATCTCTTAACTATCTATTGTACTGTTTGAGAAAGTCTCTTTCCTATGAATAACTTTGAGGCCATCTAGTGGGTCTTCTCTCTCTCAAAATGAAAGATTTGATGTAAAGACTTAATAATTTTCCATTGACTAGCACCAGGAAGAAACAATTTACCATCATCTGACTGTAAACATCCTGATGGAAGTAACTGACACCCATGGGAGAAAGACCTCTCAATTTCTGGCTGAGAATATTTGGACCAAGTATGGTCGAGAGACCCTTCCCAGATCAGGGAGGCTTGAAGGGGGGAAGCTTGAGCAGCTTCTTTTGCAGCTGCATCACCCAGTTGATTACCTTGAGATATTTTGTCAGCTCCTTTTTGTTGTCCTCTACAGTGAATAATTGCCACTTTGGAGGGCATATAGACAGATGATAAAAGTTCATCTATCTCCTTATGATACTTTATGAGAGATCCATTGGCTGTCAGATAATTTATTTATTTCCACATTGCTGTGTGGGCATGTAATACTAGGAAAGCATACTTTGAATCAGTATAAATATTGACTTTTTGTCCTTTACTTAGTTTTAAAGCCCTGGTCAGAGCTCTGAGTTCTGCTAGCTGAGCATTAGTCCCAGGAGCAAGTGGGGAACTTTCAAGTGTCTGAGGTAAAGTCACTACTACCTACCCTGCCTTTCTTGTCCCATTCTCCATGAAGGAACTGCCATCACAGACGAGAACCAAATCTTGCTCAGTGAGGTATGTGTCTAATAAGTCTTCTCTACTGTTTTTTTTTTTTTGTACCAAAGATCAAACTCAAGACCTTGCACTTGACAGGCAGGCGGCAGCACCACTGAGCTAAATCCCCAGCCCGAGTCTTCTCTGCTTTTGTATGTACGGAGAATTACCTGTTCACCAACATGTCTTTCAGCCTCAATTTCCTCCTTTTCTGGTAGAAAGGTGGCAGAGTTTAAGGAAGAATATGTCTTTATTTGAATGGCTCGAACTTCTAGGAGTACAGCCTGATATTTAAGAAGTCGGTTGTCTGATAGCCATAGGCTCCCTTTGGAAGAAAGAAATCCTGCCACGCTGTGAGGTGTATACACAACGAGATTGTTGCCTAAAGCCAGCTTGGATGCCTCCAGTACTAAGAGCACTACTACAGCAATAGCTCTAAGGCATGCAGGCCATCCCTTTGCTACAATGTCTAATTCCTGACTCAGATACTCTACAGGCTATTGAGCAGGTCCTTGATCTTGCATAGGGATTCAGAGACAGTCCTCATCCTTTTGGACAAGTGATTTCTTAAGACTTGGCATGTTTTGAATTTTCTCAAGTCATGGTCTTGCAATATGTAGATGATATACTGTTATGTTCCCCCTCAGAAGAGCTCTCTAGCCAAGGCACCCATGCTCTGCTGAATTTTCTAGCAGAGAGAGGCTATAAGGTCTCTAGGTCTAAGGCATAACTCTGAACCCTTGAGGTAAAATACTTGGGCCTTATCATATCTAAGGGAACCTGAAGGCTGGGGGAAGAGAGAATTAAACCAACACTTTCCTCCCCAAACCAAAAACTCTAAAACAGCTAAGGGGATTCCTAGGAATTACAGGTTTTTGTCACCTTTGGATTGCAGGGCATGGTGAGGTCACACAACCCCTCTATCAGCTTATAAAGGAAGCCCAAAAGGCAGATACCCATATTTTAACATGGGTACCTGATTCCCAAAGTTCATTTCAGAAGGTTAAACAAGCGCTTCTAAATGCCCCAGTATTGAGCCTACCAACAGGACACCGTTTCAATCTTATGTTGATGAAAATCCATGTCAGTTGAAAGGCCTGGTTGTGAGAATTTTCAAAGACAAAAAGGAACTGAGAATCTGTATGTAAGGGAATACAAAGAAGGCATCTTTTAAATCTGACACTGAAAACCAACTGGCATCTTCCTGAATCTGAGGAGAGTGTGCAGGTTAGGTACAACCAGGTTAACTGGCACTACTGCCTCATTTACCAATCTAAGGTCCTATACCAACCTCCACACTCCATTTGGTTTTTGAACTCCCAAGATCAGAGTATTGCAAGGGCTATTACAGACTTTAAGTAAATTTTGTGCCCTTAAGTTGTTGATCATAGACAATAGTCTTCTTTTTCTTTTTTTTTTCTTGGTACCAGGGTTTGAACTCGGGGCGGCAAAACCACTGAGCTAAATCCCCGACCCCAACAAGTCCTCTTTTAACTTAGAGAGTATTGTCTCCAGTGAGGAAAAATAGGATCTTTGAGATGTATTTGTATGGGAAAAGCTCTGACTGCTTTGCCTATTTTACCTTTAGTTCCCCATACTTCAGGATTTATTTCTGTCACTACAAGGGGGAGACAGTGTACTTGACCTGGGTGCACATAGATTACAGTATTTAAACAGGATAAAATATCTCTCCCTAGGAGAGGAACTGGACTTTCAGGTATAATTAAAAAGAAATGTGTAAAAAGAAAGCCATCCCAGTTATAACCTAAGAGTTGTGAGAAATAGCAAGTTACCCCCTCCTCAGTGACTCCTTTCACTGAAGTATGACAGCTGGAAGGAAGACTAGGGTTGAAAAGGACTGAGAGGCACGTGCCAGTGTCCCGCAATAGGCTGGTTTCTTTTCTCTCTGTAGTCATGATTACCTGGGGCTCCTCTGTGGAGATGACAGCCTGGCCAGAGGGAGAAGGCACAGAGTGCCCCAGAACTCTTCAATCTTGGTGGACCAGCTGGTAAGATGGGTCTGATTCTTCGGGCCTTCACCTCAGGGGGCAGTCCAACTTCCAGTGGTCACCTTTGCAAACAACATGGCTCAAGGGGCCTCTTATTGTAACAGTTATTATAACAGTCCCTCCCAAGGTGGCCTGGCTCTCCACAGCAATAGCAGGTGAGTTTAGTCATCAAGGTCTTTTTGGAGCCCCAAGAGTCAAACTTAGGGTCTGTTCCTTTTAAGGCCACAACCAAGGCACCCACTTTCTCTTGGTCTCTTTGTTTTCTTTCCTTGGCTTCCTCTTGGTCTTGATGTTAAAATACTGAGGAGGCAATTCTCACTAAAGTATCAAGTGAGCTATGTGGACCAAAAGCCATCTTTTGTAGCTTTTTTCTTCTATCTGAGGCTGACTGGGTAATAAGCTTGTCTTTAAGAATAATCTGTCCTATTGAATCAGGAGCTAGGGATGTATGCTTCATCAGTGTCTCTTATAAACAATCTAAGAAGGCAGAGAGGTTCACATCTTTCTCCTGATGAATGGTTGACAATTTAAAATAATTAAAATGCTTAGTTCTCATCCTTCTTAGTCCTTTAAGAATACATGTCTGAAGATGTCTCCTATTCCAGTCTCCCATCTGGTTGGTAGGCTAGCAGGGATCTTGTGTAGGGACTGCTTGGGCTCCAGTAGGAACCAGCTGCTCTTCTGACTGCCTGTCTTCTGGCCTTCTAAAATTAACAATATGATATTCACCTCTAAATGTAATAACAGCTTGTATTGCTGCTTGTCTCTCATTAGAAGTCAATGTTTGATTTAAGAGTAGCATTGCACCTTTCCAGTCTAGTTCATAGTTCTGAGTAAGTCCTCTAAAGACCTCAATGTACTTATCAGGGTTGTTTGAAAGTTTTCCTAGATCTTGTTTGATCTGTTTAAGGCCACTGAGAGAAAAGGATACATGGACATGGGTATGGCTGAATTCACCATTTACCTCCTGTAAGGGATATTGTCCTTGAGGAGTTTGAACAAATTCAGCTAAGAATGGATATAGCCCTGTAGAGGCTTCAGTTAGAGCTGGCTTAGAAGTCTTATCCTTAGGACCTGAAGAGGTGTGGGAAATTAGACATAAGGATTGAGCCCCAGTTGACTTCCCTGTGGACATGAAGGAGCGAATAGCAAGCTGATCCTCCTTTAGCAAGATGATGGCATGCTGGCACATTACACATTCCACAGAAGAAATCAGCGAAAGCTGAGATCTAGTTTAAAGAAATACTTACCTTGTTACACTTTGCAAATAATGAGAAACAAATGAATTTTCCATTAACCTAATTGCTTAGCCCCTTGCCTAAGTTGAATAAAAGCAAGATGAGCCAGATGCTTAGGGGTCTTTGTCTACTAGAGGCAAGAGCCCCCTGGCTTCTCTTTCAAAATTATCTCTGTAGGGCAGGGGATTTAGCTCAGTGGTTCTGTTGCCTGCCTCGCAAGCACAAGGTACCGAGCCCCCTCCCAAACTCAAAATTATCTCTGTGTCTTGTCTTTGATCTCCATTAGCCCCCTTCAGTTTGGCATTCCTAGCAGGCTGGTTTCCTGCACAGGGGAAACTTCAGGCTCAATAATAGTGGTTGTGGCTTTGATTAAAGTTGCCTTGGAAACCTTGTCATCAGGGTCCAAAGGGTCAGGGTCCAAAGGATGAGGAAGAGTAGCCTCAGGCTCAGTGATAGTAGATACATCTAACTGTTCCTTTGTGTCCAGAGGTGACTGGTTTTCCTGTGGCTTACATTTACACTTTGAACACAAATAGGAATTCACTCTTAATGTGAAAAAAGTCTGAACATAGGGTAATTCTGAGCATTTTTCCTCTTTCTTACATTTTGATTCTAGGGCCAGGGATTTAGCTCAGTGGTTCTGGCGGCTGCCTCGAAAGCGCAAGGTCCTGAGTTTTATTCTAATTGGAAATAGCATCACAATCAGTACTTCCCTCTGCATTCCATTTTGGCTCTACAGGGTAGACAGGCCATGCATGGGTGCAGAAAATACTAAACCTCTCTTTCTGAATATATGAGAGTTGAACATTTTCCAATACTTAAGACTACATTCCAAAGTAGTAAGAGAGTTTGATGTTGAGTTTCCCATCTGAAATACAAGAGAAAGAATTGGCATTCCTTTAATTTCTACTTGATTTTTTTATCCTCAAAACCTCCCCCTGAGGTGACCTGCTCCTGAGCAGGTGGTTGCTATCTGGAGAGGGACTGGAAGACAGGTTGGGTTGGACTATCCATCCTTACCAACTCATGCTCTTATCTTTCTTGGAAGCTCATACTCCTAATTCTAGCAGGTTTTTTTAAAAGTGCAAGGTATAATTGATTCCAGCTATAACAGTTTTGTTTAAAGAAGGAAGCATTGCTAACAAAACCAATAATCAAGAGATCTAAACCACTGCTTTCCAATTGTTTGAAAGAGAGTGAGGACAAATTGATAGTGATTGGAGCACGCCTCCCAGCCTGCAAAAGAAATCATCTCTAGAGACAGATAGAGTCAAGTTATCTGTATAATCACCTAAGCAATTTTCGTTAGCAGCAAGACAAGGCTAACTTTTATTCAGAATCCATCCTAAATTTCTGTCTCTGAAGCTCACAGGTTAAACTTATATCCATCCCCTAGCAACCACAATTCACATTTTAGTAAAGGCACATTTATCAGTTTCCTACATGCACATGAAAGAAGAGAAAGGCTGACTAAAATCCCTTTTTTATTCTATTCGGTATATACAAGGCACAAGTGTAAATAGCTAGCTGATAGCTGTTCTCCTCCACGAAAGGCAAACAGTTGTTGCAAGATGCCTCAGCCTGACTTCTTGGAAGGAGAGGTAGATTAGCTACAAGGTGGTTTAGCTAATCAAGGAGTTTAAAGTTAACTCTCAGTGAGTTGGAGAAAAACATAGGGGGGTTTTCTAACTTACTAGCAGAGAGAAAAGTCCAAATTTGTAGCTTAACTCTTAATGGAGGCTTAAGAGAGGGCTCTAACAGTGTTGAGTCTGATCACTCTGGAACAGAGGATACCAGAAGATCACTGAGTTACCTTTCACCTCACTGAAGAGTGCAGGTAGGGATGATGGATAAGTGAAGATTTTTCTGCTGGTTATGCAGTTGGGCTGTCAGGACCCAGCTTTCACTGAGGAACCTTTGGTTATCTGCCAGAGAGTTGTCCTGGTCATGGTGCCTCAGTTGTCCTCTCAGCTTTCACTGGTTCTATGTAACCAGAGATTTGTCTCCAGAAAGGAACCCAGCTGCCTGTCTGGTCAACATTCCATTAACTTCAGTGGGGATTGGCCAAAAGGTGTTGGAGAAACCTGTCCTCTGCTTGAAGAGTGGCAGAAGCTCTGAGAGCATTTAACTAGCTGGCAGAGTAATCACTGTTTATTAGAGTTCTATAAGGGACAGGTAAAAGCCTGAGCTAGGCCTGTGGATTTAGTTCAGTGGCCTGCCTTGCAAGCACAAGGTCCTGAGTTCGATCCGTGATACAAAAAAAAAAAAGCCTGCGCTATCTTCATCTAAGATGACCTCCCTGTCTTTGATGTTAACAAAGGCTCATTTCTATGGGCTCAACTTAAAGGTTCTTAGGAGAAGAAGGTTGGAACACTTCAGGGTTTCTTTGTCTCTAATCTTACATGCCTCAAAAAACAAAAAAGGAACATGCAAAGTAGCAGAGAAAGATCAGAAATAAGATCAGAAAAAGGAAGTCTCAGGCTGGGGATTTAGCTCAGTGGCACCAAGCCTGCCTTGAAAGCCCAAGGTCCTGAGTTTGATCCCTGTACTGGGGGAAAAAAAGGAAGTCTTTTCTTCTCATGCTCACAGTGAGTTATGGAGACAACTTGCTCATGAGTCATCACCCTCAACCTGGAAAGGCAAGAATGGGGAATCTCAAGAATTCAGATTGCCTCCTCACCAGCAAAAGATCAGACCAGAAAGGAAACTGAGGCAGAACAGGTTGCCCTAGGTGTTCAGCCATTTGCTCGCTGCCTTCCAGAAGGGGAACTGCCCTCTAGGGAGACATTCCTGCCTGGGGTCTCCTTATGTCAGGGACCAAGTTACGCTAATAGCAGGAAGATTGTCATTGACAACAGTAGTATCTTCAGTGTTCACTACTTCAGAACCACAGCTATGTGCAAGGATGATGTGATTATAGTCAATATCCCAGCGTTTGCTGAATCTATCACAGAGAGAGATGTCAGGTGGGAGAAAGCCGTTTGGGACGCAGTTGCAGAAGATGAAGTGGTCTGTGAGATTGAAATGAATAAGACATCTGTGCAGGTTCCATCACCAGCAAATGGTGTGATTGAAGCTCTTTTGGTACCTGATGGAGGAAAAGTCAAAGGAGGCACTCCTCTCTTCACACTCAGCAAAACTGGTGCTGCTCCTTCTAAGGCCAAAGCCAGCTGAAGCACCTACTGCAGCCCCCTACAGTATCAGCAGTTCCTCCTCCCCCTGCAGCCTCCATACCTACTCAGATGGCACTAGTGTCCTTGCTCTCATAGCCTCCTTCTAGCAGACTGGTTAAAACCACTGGAGTTAAACCCATAGCTGCAGCTCCATTAAGTGATCCAGGAGCTGGCAGAGGTCTGTGTTCAGAATATTGGAAAAAAATAAACAGGATGGGGCAGTGAATTGCTCAGTGTCTAAAAGAGGCCCAGAATACATGTGCAATGCTGACTACTTTCAATGAGATTGACATGAGTAACATCCAGGAAATGAGAGCTTGGCACAAAGATGGTTTCCTAAAAAAACATAACCTCAAACTAGGCTTCATGTTGGCATTTGTGGAGGCCTCAGCCTTTGCCTTGCAGGAGTAGCCTGTTGTAAATGCAGTGACTGATGATGCAACCAAATAGGTGGTGTATAGGGATTACATTAACATCAGTGTTGCAATGGCTACTCTACACGGTCTGGTGGTTCCCATTATCAGGAAAGTGGAAACTGTGAATTGTGCAGATATTGAATGAACCATAAGTGAACTGGGAGAGAAGGCCTGAAAGAATGAACTTACCATTGAAAATGTGGATGGGAGCCGGGGATTTAGCTCAGTGGTTCTGCCGCCTGCCTCGCAAGCGCAAGGTCAATCCCCAGTACCAAAAAAAAGAAAAGAAAATATGGATGGTAGTACTTTCACTATTAGCAATGGAGGGGCCAGGGATTTAGCTCAGTGGTTCCACTGCCTGCCGCACAAGCACAAGGTCCCAAGTTCGATCCCCGGTACCAAAAAAAAAACCCAAACAAACTATTAGCAATAGTTTGGCTTGTTCTTTGAAACACCCACCACCAACTCCCCCTCAGTCCACCATCCTCAGCGTGCATGTCATTTTTGACAGGCCAGTGGCTGTGGGGGACAAGGTGGAGGTGCAGCCTATAATGTCTGTGGCAATGACCTATCATCACCAGCTGATTGATGGCAGAGAGGCTGTGACTTTCCTCCGCAAAATCAAAGCAGCAGTAGAGGATCCCAGAGTCCTCCTCCTGGACCTTTAGGATAAGGCCATACACCCTACAAATCAATCATGCAGGAACTGAAAACCAGACTTTTCCCTGTCGCCCATGAGTCCCAGGTTAGCCTGATGACAGGCAGGCACATGCTATTGGCCTCAAGCCAGGAAGCCAGGGCATTATGTAACCAGCAATCATAGGTCTTCTTTTGTTATCCCTGCCAGGTTCTTTCACTCTTATATCCTCTCTTGCCTTCGAATATCTTATTTGCTTAGGCTTGAGAGAGAGAACCTTAATGGATGCTCATTAATTTTCCTGCTTTTCTTTGATTAGCCCTCTGCAACGATGATTTTGCTTCTCCCCATTGCCAGTATGCCATAGGGAAACCACTGGGGACCATGTGACAGTTTCCATCTTCGGAAAGTGTTTTCTAGAGATGTCTAGGGAGGGTAATGTGCCTCTCAAGCTCAGAGCAGCATCTTTCCTAGTTATACACATTCTCACTTGATGCCACCTGTGTGGAGGTATTGAACACAGGCAAAGAGGTACTGCTTTGGCTGGGGATTTAGCTCAGTGGTTCTGCCACCTGCCTCGAAAGTCCCAAGGTCCTGAGTTTGATCACCGGTACCAAAAAAAGGGGTGCTGCTTTGCTTCTTAAATGGCACCATCATTTTCAGTTGTCAGTGACTTCAAGATGCCTCTTCTACCTCTTCCAGGAAGCACAGGCCAGGGGAACTAGGGCTGGAGTGGGGTGCTTAGTGAGAGGAAAGGGCAGTGTTCCTGGGAGGTCATATTGTAATCACAAATGGAAGCAGAACCCAGGCCTGCCCTCATACTCATATCCATGGCTCACACCAGGAAGACATTTTGGCATACTCATACGTAACTGTGGTCACACCAACCCTTTCTGGGCTGCTAGGAGCCATTCTAGTACATTACATTGTTCATGTTTAGAGCAGATGCTAGCACATCATGGCAGTGGGGAAGAGCCTGATCACAGTGATGTTGAGAGTCTGGGAGGGGAGGCATCCTGTGATCAGCTCAGATTGACTCGAGCTTCTAAGTTCAAGTTAGTTTAACCATGTGGACCTAGATGTCATTCTCTTTCTCCCCATGTGGCCTGCAAGGAAGTGAGGCCTTGGCTCTTCCCCTGCAGGACACAGGTCTAGGGGAGGATGGAATGTGGTGGGGACCCAAGGTGTCAATGCCTGGTGGTGAAGTGGCTGATGTCATCTCAGGTGCTGCACTTTGGGTCTGGGCAGTAATTGGAATTCCTTAGAGCATGGTTGAATATAAGCATCATGTCATGAAAGCTGCTAGGCTTTATGGCTTTGTGTCTACTGCATCTAGGCCTGAGACTGCTGGCACTTGACATGGAGCCATTGGTGCAGTGGCCTTTTTAATCTTGAACCAAGAGGCAAGGCTGGGGGAAGGGGTGGGGGAAGTGCCAGTACTGAGTGCCTGCAGCATCTGCTCCTCTGTCTTCACCATGCAAAACTTGTAACTAAAATATTTAAAGAAACTGATTTTGAATGAAAATTAAAGGGCAAATATTCTAAAAAAAAAAGGAAATGGCTGCCAACCTGTTGCCTTTTAACTGCCAGATGGAGTCCCGTGATTTATTAATAGGCATGTATATTTCCTAAATATGAACTAGATTTCTTTAAAAGACCCATTTCATAGCATTTCATATCAAAGTCCATTAGGGGACATTCTAACATTATTTTTCCCTAGTGTTGCTGCCTAAGATAACAAACCACAACAGTCAAAGAGGTCAGACAGTGAACACTAGTAAGTTCAGCAACTAAGTCCAAATACAGCATGTACAAAACAGGAATAAAATGTCTCATCAAAGAAACATCATAATTTTCCCATGTTTTCAACTTAAATTTACCATCATTTTAACAAAAGACAATGCATAAAAGAGAAGCAAGTCATAAAAATTCAAGGCATAAGCAATTGACAATCAAGGATGACAATTTTTGATTATCTAATCCAGAATCTATGAAACAAAAGCAAACTCTTATCTTTTTCCAATTAATCAGTGGGCCCTCCAAAATGGTCTAGGGATGATATAGGGGAAATAGATGTAACTTCCAACCTGCTAGATGTCTGATACACTGAGTTCATGTTTCCCCAAATCAAAGCATGAATCCTAAGGAACAACAAAGGTTAGGAGTGGGAAATATTTATTGAAGGATAGGCACCTCCAGCCTGAGAAGGACAGGAAGGCACCCAGAAAGTGGGTTGCCTCAGACTTCACTTACAGGTGAGGCTTTATAGAGCAAAGTCACAAGATGGGTATGAAATCACGAGGTGGGTACAAGGTGGAACAAAACTGTGATCAACCAATTAGATTACAAGCATGGTCACTTAGGTAATATTGATCCAATGGGGAAGCAAGTCATATAGCAAGTGTACATGGAAAGAGCAAGGACCTTTCCTGGAAGAGATAGGTCAGGAGGTCTTGGTCGCTCACCCAAAGTGACTAATGCCTATTTAGAATAACAGTCATTATTGTTCATCCCTTGAGGTAGTATGTAGGTGTAGTCATTTCATCTTTATCTTGAGGCCTGCCCTTCAATGAATGCACCTCCAATTGTAATGTGTTCTTCATTTCCTCTTTTTTTTTTCCAGTACCAGGTATCAAACTCAAGACCTTGCGCTTGCCAGGCAGGTGTGGCACCACTGAGCTACATCCCTGGCCCTGATTTCCTGGAGGGCCTAGCCCTGTCTGACTGCCTATAATATTTCTAACTAACTTAGCTGTCTATGCTACTATTATGGTTTAAAAGAAATACAGCTGAGCATGATGGCTCATGCCTGTAATTCCAGCATTCTAGGAGGCTGAGGCAGGAGGAATGTGAATTCAAGCTCAGCCTGAGCATTGTAGTGACTTAGAGAGACCTCTTTCTCAAAAATAAAAGAAATTTAAAAGGGCCATAGATGCAGCTCAGTGCAAAGGGGAAATATGGCAGCAAGATGGTGCATGCTTGTAATCCCAATGATTCACAAGGCTGAGGCAGAAGGGTCATAAATTCAAGGCCACCTTGGTCCACTTAGCTAGATTCTGTCTCAAAATAAACAATAATAGAGCTGGGAATGTAACTCAATGAAAGAGTAAAGAATGGCCCTGGGATTTTTCCCTATTAGTGCGGAAAAAAAAAAAAGCAAATACAAGTCAGGCCAAGCAGCACACATCTGTAATCTCAACATTCTGGGATCCTGTAACAGGAAGATCTGAAATTCATCCCACTCTTGGCAAATGAGCAATTTAGCAAGGCCTTGTCTCAAAATATAAAATAGAAGAACAGAGGATGTATCTCAGTGTAAGGGCATGGGGTTCAATCCCCAATACCAAAAATAAAAAAAACGCATGTACAATAAGCAAAATTTTAAATATTTTAGAAGTAAAGGTATATGAGTCCCTTTGTGATTTTTGTGTATTTTTTAAATAACACACCAAAAGAAACACAAATTAGAAATAATAGACAAGGGCTGGGAAATTTAGCTCAGTAGTTCCACCGCCTGCCTCGCAAGTGCAAGGACCTGAGTTCAATCTCTGGTACCAAAAAAAAAGAAAGAAAGAAAAAGAAATAATAGATAAATGTGTTGTGAAAATTAAAAACTTGTTTTATGAAAAGATGCCATAAGACACAGAAAAAAGACAAGTCTCTCACTGGAAGAAAATATCAGTAGCACAGATAACTGACAAAAAGATTACTAACTATAACATAAAGAGTACTGTATAAATCAGGCTAGGGATTTACCTCAGTGGTTCCACCTTCTGCCTTGAAAGCGCAAGGTCCCAAGTTTGATCCCCGATACAAAAAAAAAATTAAAAAATTTAAAAAACGTACTATAGATCAATGAGAAAATAAAAAACAATTTGACAGAAAAATAGGCCCAGGTAATTTACAGTAGAAGAATCTCAAGTGGCCAATAAACTAATGAAAGATGTTTTAGCAGAGTGTGATGGCACACACCTGTAATCCCAGCTACTCCAGAGGCTGAGACAGGAAGCTCACAAGTCCAGGGCCAATCTGGGCAACTTAGTGAGACCTTATCTCAAAAAATAAAAATAAAAAGGTCCGAGTGTGGTGGCGCATGGTTGTAATCCCAGCACTCAGGAGGCTGAGGCAGGAGGATCGCTGTGAGTTTGAGGCCAGACTGAACTACACAGCGAGACCCTATCTCAAAAAGCAAAACAAATAAATAAATAAAAAGGGTGTGATGTAGCTCAGTGGTACAGCATTTGCCCTCAGTTCAATCCCCTAGTACTGTCACATACACAAAATTTATCCTCACTGATTATCAGGGAAATGCAAATTAAAACCATAGTACTGCCAATCAACTTAGGTGGAATTCGTGAACCAGCCAAGTGCCACTCTGCTAGCAGTCCTACGTCACCCCATGGCACCGGGTAATGCTGGATGACAACAGTTGACACAGCCTGCTGCTGGCCACTGCTGCTGCTGGCCGTCACCATCCGATGCCAGCTTGTGCTGGACCTCATAGGCCAACTGGGTGCTGGTCTTCGTCGGCTGCTCATGTCTGGGGCTCTTGTGTTAACAGCTCTGAGTGTGTATTGCTCTTTCTCTGGAAACAACTGCTCTGTCCAGCCACTCAGGATAAAATCCCAAATAGATTTACGGTACTGTTGGAGCCCACACTACCTGAGAAATAAATCACGAGCAGGTTTACGGGAACACCAGAGTGAGTCTTCATTTTAACAGGACCAGGGCTGCAGGCTGGTGAATGCTGCTTATCTAACAGTGGCAGGCCTGTTACAGTGAGGGGCAAGGAGGAAAGCTTGCTGTGAATATTGGGTATGCAAATGAGGGGCCCAGATCCCTCCCTTCCTGATCTTAGCCACTCCAAGGTGCTCCTCCCTTCTTCAAAAAGGCAACAGGATCACGTGAAGTGGCGGGAGTGTGGGAGGGGCACATTCCTGTTTGGCTGCAATGGTGCTTTGATAGCCAAAGAGGACACTGCTAGATAGTCAGGGAGGACCCTGGAGCAAACTGTCCCAGTCTATTTGTGTGCAATGGCGAGCAAAGGGACACGAAGGGGAGGGGCAGACAGCTACTGGCCAAGCCACAGCCCCCTCCAGCCCACAGGGGGAAAGTGAGATGGTAAGGCACTTCTCATCTGTCTCATTTCCCCCTGAGAGATTTCCTCCTCCTTAATCTTAAAGGGAGCTGAAATGCTAAAGTCCGTCTTCTGTAACTGCTTCCGCGGTAATCTGGGACAATTGACCCTGCCTACTGGAGGATTAAGAATCTCTTGCTGACTGCTCCAGTGATATGTGGAGCTCTGGCTCCTTCTTTGGAGATTCTGGTTGGAAGGATGGCATCATCGTCATCAGCTTAACTTGGAATTTCTTTAGTCTGGAAGATACGAACTTTACAAGAGTTCAAAGATACAGGTAGCATAATTACACTATACTAATGGATAATAGTGGAGCCTCCTTTCAGCTGGTACCATCACAGCTGACCCTCTGCAAAGCAAGCATCACCTTCTCCAAGTGTTTCTGGTCTAGAAATTACCTTCAAGATTGCTTCTGGCCTTCTTCATAGGTCCAAGCTATTACCAATAGCCCCTATATATCTCTATATTGAGATCTTTCACCACCATCCTCTGTAGCTGGGCCATATTCCATTGGAGCAAAAACTCAACCTCAGATACCTCAATGTCCATGCCCCAGAGGATTTTCTTTTCTTTCTTTCTTTCTTTCTCGCTCTCTTTTTTTTTTTTTTTTTTTTTTGCAATACTGGGGATTGAACTCAGGACCTTTCGTTTGCGAGGCAGATGCTGTGCCTCTGAGCTAACTCCCCAGACTAGGATTTTCTATCCAGAGAAAAATTGTCTCTCTAGACATTTAAAGTGTTCATAACTACCTCACCCAATCCATAAATCACCAGTAGCTACTATAAGCCCTAGTGACCCTTAGATTGGAGCCAGCCTGTCAGCAGCCACTTCCATTTTTATTGTCCTTATAAAAGGTACACACAGTAGTTGTGTGCAGGCTTGGAAACACATTCAGTCTAGATACCTTCCTGAATATGAATAGCAGTCCATTAGCAGGTCCAGAGTATGAGCACCTCAAAATCAAACTTTCCTTATCTGCCAATGCCATCTGTTCACTGGCTATAAGACATCTTCTGCACCAAAAGTGAGAACTGGGGAACAGGGTTAGAGTGAGGACAGAATATTTGACTCCCTCCTCGATGCCTATGGGACTGTAGAAATCAAAGCTGAAATGGCCTTTGGAGACAACCCAGTGCTCATGAATGGAAAACTGATCAGAAGACTGATAGCTGTGCATAGAGAACGATGTATAATATTCACTCCCAGTTGCCATCCTTCAAAAGAGCAGCAACTGTAATTTGGAACAAGGCTATATTTCAAGTCCTGATTGATGGCAGCAGGAGAAAATCTTATCCTTATCCTGATGGCAGGAGTTATAATCCTGGATTATGTGACCCTACACTCCATGATCCTATGGATACATACAAGGGCATTACCCAAAACTGAGTAACAGGTTTCACCCCTGCAAAAACCTCACCAGGTATAGAGTTGGCAGTTCCCACAGTGTGCGCTCACACCCAGTTTCTATCTGGCAGCAATACTGCTTTGTTCAACCAAGACAGAGAAAGTGAGCTCCATGAGACTGCAATCCCTCTTTCCCCTTGGACAGCTAGAGGTCAACCTTTCAGCCTGTTCCTACTTGTCATGTACATCTTCCCAAGCACCAGGACTTCCAGCAGTGAGACACCCAGTATGCTTTAGTGCTGCCACTCCCCTCCAAAGTACTGCTGTCCTCACCAGCATTTCAAATCACTTCTCAGAGGCCTTTTGAAAGCATACTCACACTGACTCAGGATCAGCAGAAGGGAGAGCTTAAATGGCCAATGCCCCAGATATTAGGAGGAAGTCACAAAAACTTGAGGCACGATTCCAAACTCTGTTGTTGACCTTGGTAGAAGAGGCCTTCATGGCCTATAATAACCAGAACCAGGCAGAAAGGACAAAGAAGGATAAGAGGTTAGAGAAAAAGATGCAGCTTTAGACTGTTCTTATTCAACCATCACCTCAGGGTAACGCACAAGCCTCTCCAAAACTTACTCATCAGGGATTGGGCAGAAACCAGTGTGCATATTGTCAAAAAGAGGGCAATAACTTGCAACATTATTTCCCAAGGCAAAAAAAAAAAAATCCTTTTAATGGTTAGAGAGGGTCAGTTGTTTAAATTAGCTCATGTCAGTGTTGTATTTATGGTTTCCCAATAAAACAACCTTTAGGAAAAGGAAAATTAAGGAGGATGACATCTCTCAGTGGGGAAATCAGACAGAGAAGTGCCTGACTCTCATTTTTACCCCTGCCAGGTGGAGGGGTGTGGCTTGACCAGCAGAGGTCTGCTCTTCTCCCTTGATTTCCTTTGCTCCCCCATTCCCAATGGACTGGGACAGTTTGCTTCTGTGTCTTCCTGGCTATCAAAGCACCATTCTCCACTCCAACACGAGTGCAGCCAGACAGGAAGCGTGGTGCCCCTCCCACACTCCCGCCACTTCACGTGATCCTGTTGCCTTTTTGAAGAAGGGAGGAGCACCTTGGAGTGGCTAAGATCAGGAAGGGAGGGATCTGGGCCCCTCATTTGCATGCCCAATATTCACAGCAAGCTTTCCTCCTTGCCCCTCACTGTAACAGGCCTGCCACTGTTAGATAAGCAGCATTCACCAGCCTGCAGCCCTGGTCCTGTTAAAATGAAGACTCACTCTGGTGTTCCCGTAAACCTGCTCGTGATTTATTTCTCAGGTAGTGTGGGCTCCAACAGTACCGTAAATCTATTTGGGATTTTATCCTGAGTGGCTGGACAGAGCAGTTGTTTCCAGAGAAAGAGCAATACACACTCAGAGCTGTTAACACAAGAGCCCCAGACATGAGCAGCCGACGAAGACCAGCACCCAGTTGGCCTATGAGGTCCAGCACAAGCTGGCATCGGATGGTGACGGCCAGCAGCAGCAGTGGCCAGCAGCAGGCTGTGTCAACTGTTGTCATCCAGCATTACCCGGTGCCATGGGGTGACGTAGGACTGCTAGCAGAGTGGCACTTGGCTGGTTCACGAATTCCACCTAAATTGATTGGCAGCACTATGGTTTTAATTTGCATTTCCCTGATAATCAGTGAGGATAAATTTTGTGTATGTGACAGTACTAGGGGATTGAACTGAGGGCAAATGCTGTACCACTGAGCTACATCACACCCTTTTTATTTATTTATTTGTTTTGCTTTTTGAGATAGAGTCTCGCTATGTAGTTCAGTCTGGCCTCAAACTCACAGCGATCCTCCTGCCTCAGCCTCCTGAGTGCTGGGATTACAACCATGCGCCACCACACTCGGACCTTTTTATTTTTATTTTTTGAGATAAGGTCTCACTAAGTTGCCCAGATTGGCCCTGGACTTGTGAGCTTCCTGTCTCAGCCTCTGGAGTAGCTGGGATTACAGGTGTGTGCCATCACACTCTGCTAAAACATCTTTCATTAGTTTATTGGCCACTTGAGATTCTTCTACTGTAAATTACCTGGGCCTATTTTTCTGTCAAATTGTTTTTTATTTTCTCATTTATCTATAGTACTTTTTATGTTATAGTTAGTAATCTTTTTGTCAGTTATCTGTGCTACCGATATTTTCTTCTAGTGAGAGGCTTATCTTTTCTCTGTGTCTCATGGTATCTTTTCATAAAAACAAGTTTTAATTTTCGCATCACATTTGTCAATCTTTTCTAATTTGTGTTTCTTTTGGTGTCTTGTTTAAAAAAAGAAAACCCACCAGCCAAGCGTGATGGTGCATGCCTGTAATCCCAGCACTTGCGAGGCCAAACCAGGAGGATCAACTCCAAATTGGAGGCCAGCCTGGGTTACATAGTGATTTCAATGCCAACCTGAACTCCATAGCAAGACACTGTCTCCAAAAAAAGTACATAAATAAATTAATTAAATAAAATAGTTAAAATTTTGCCTATTATATATGTGCAATCTGGCAATAAATGCCAAAATTGTGCATAACCATATGTAGCAGCCCAGGAAGTTAAAGATAGACAAACTCAAGCTGAATGTGGTGGTGTATATTTATAATTTCAGCACTTGGGAGGCTCAGGCAGAAGGATCATGAGTTCAAAGCCAGCCTTGGTCTACATAGCAAAACACTGTCTCAAAAACAAAACAAAAAAAGATGGACATACTCAAACTTACAACTTAGCAATTCCTGGGGATGCAAGCTAAAAAGATTCCTGGCGCTGCAGCTTTGTGATAGAGCACTTGCCTTAACATGCTAAAGGCCATGAGTTAGATTCCCAGCACTAGGGAAAAAAAAAAAGGAACCTTCCTATTATGGTTTATATCTAGACATCCCCCAAGAGCATCTGGCACTTACTCACAGGTGCAACTTTTGGAAGAAGTATGCACAAGAATGTTACAGCAGCATTGTTTGCTGTGCCAAAAACTGGAAGGCCCCTCAGTTTCCATCAATAGGAGACTAGATAGAGTGGAAAAGTCAAATGATGTCCAAAGCCTCATTCTAGATTAGAATGGGTGCTGTCAGTTGGTGTCCCAAATTGGTCAATGTGTCTAAAATTGAGACATAGGTCGGGCTTCCATCACAGTAAACCTACTGCTGTGGTGACAATGAGACCTGTAACATTTTGCTCAAGAATAATGAAAAATGTTGACTTTCACTATTAGAAATGAATGATGAAGGAATAATACAGAATCTAGATCATGTGCCATGATACCAATATTATGTATGATTCAAACTCTAGGCTCCTAAAGTGTAAATTGCTGGAAGAATTTTGGATATAAGATCCCAGGAATTTTGAAGTTGCCATTGTTTGTCCATAATTCAAATGGCGAAAAAAGAATTGTGTGCAAATAGGATGACTGAATTAAGCATCAGTTCTTTTTTTTTTTTTAAGCATCAGTTCTTTTAAAAAGGGCTATCTTGAAGACAAAGACCCTCATTAAAGTGAACTTAATGAGTATTGAAGGAATTACATGTGAAATTCCTTAAATAAAAATTTATTTAATTTTTTAAAAAAGTCTAATGGTGTTAACAGCTACTGTTGCTCTCTAATACCAGCTCCACCTGGAGTTCCAGCCAAAGGAAAAGGACAGTAAGTAAACAGGGCTCAAGTTAATGGCAATAAAACACCCAGGAAGCAACTGGCTACCAAAGTCACTGGCAAGAGTGTGCCCTCTACTGGGAAGGCGAAGAAACCTCATCACAGGCCCACTACTGTGATACTCAGCGAAATTAGATATTACCAGAAGTCCACTGAACTAGGCTAAGCGTGGTTGCAGCACAGGCCTGTAATCCCAGCAGCACTCTCAACTCTGAGAGGCTGAGGAAGGAGGGTGGAAAGTTCGAGCCTAACCCTGGCAACTTAGTGACATTTTTCCTCCCACTGTTCTGGGATAGAACCCAGGGCCTCACACAAACTAGGCAAGTGCTCTACCACTACCCCACATTCTGCCTGGAATATTTGAAGACACCAACTTGTGTGCTATCCATGCCAAACTGTCGCAATTATGCCAGAAGACACCCAGCACATCTCTACATCATATATGTGGAGAACATGTATAAGAATCCACAATGATGGGAAATACTTATTTCTCAAAAAAAAAAATCTCTTCTTCCTATTATTGATAGCTTTTGATCTTAGATATTTTCCTTTCAGGCTCAAAAGATGCCTAAGTAAGCTGAGTGTGATGTTCCACACCTTTAGTCCCAGCTACTTAGGTGGCCGAGGCAGCAGGATCACTTGAGCCCAGGAATTTGAGACCAGCCTGGGCAACATAGCCCCCTACTCAAAAACAAAATAAAAATATCAATTAAGTTTAAAAAGAGTGGAAAAGTTTACAACCATGAAAGACAATGAAATGAAGCCACATATGTCAACACAGATTTGTCTTACGATGTGGAGTAATACAAGTCACAGGAGAATAGAAACGAGCAGTTTAATACATTTATGTAAAGTTTTAAAACATTCAAACCAGCTGACCACAGTGGTACACACCTGTAATCCCAGCTACTTGAAAGGGGGATCACAAATTTATGGCAAGCCTGGGCAGCTTATCAAGACCATCTCAAAATAAAATAAAGGGCTAGGGATATAGCTCGGTGGTAGAGTACTTGTCTAATTTTGTATATACAAACCTCTGTGTTCCTTCAGGAGCACTTCCCAGCCTTCAAACAGCTGGAGATGTAGCTCAGGGAGAAGGTCCTGAGTTCGCTTCCTAGTACCACCAAAAATCAATGAATAAAAGACACCGGGCCGGGGATTTAGCCCAGTGGTGCTAACCTAGGAATTTCAGTGATGAACCCTGTCATCCTTGATTCTTTCCTTTCTCTCATCTCCCCACGTGATCTATCCAAGAATTCTATGACACTGATCTGCAAATGACATGTGGATCCTGTTTCCCCATTTCCACAGCAAGCACGCTGGGCCAACCAACCTCAGACTCCTGTCTGCTAATTAGTCTTCCTACTCCCACCTTCATTCCCTCCAGTCTGTGCTCTGCTCAGCCAAGTGAGCTTCCCAGAGTCTAACTCAGATCATGGTACCCCGCAATTAAAAGTATTCCACAGCAAAGGAATCATTGCCATCAGCAGTAACACAAATGAATCTCATGAACACAAGGTTGAACGAAAGAAGCCAGACAGACACCAGAGAGTACAGACTATATGAATCCTTTCTATGAAGTTCAAAACCAGGAAACACTGGGCCAGGGATTTAGCTCAGTGGTTCTGGCACCTGCCTTGCAAGCGGAAGGACCTGAGTTTGATCCCCAGTACCAAAAAACAGGAAACACTCACCAGTATCACCAGAAGGCTCAAGAGTGAGGTCTTGTTCTGGGTGCTGGTTGCACAAGAGTATTTGGTTCATGAAAATTGTAATTAAGCTTATGTATAGCTATGATTATGTACTTTGCATTTTTGTCAGTAGTGGGGATTGAACCCAGGGATTTCACAATGAGCTACATCCCCTCCCTTTATTATTTTGAGACAAGTTCATGCTAAGTTGCACCAGCTGGACTCGAACTTGTTATCCTTATGCATTAGCCTCCCAGAATGCTAGGAGTATCAGCATGGACCACTGTGCCAAGCTTGTATGTTACATCTTAACTAAAAATTTTATTTTATTTTATTTTATTTTTTGGTACCGGGGATCAAACCCGGGACCTTGCACTTGCAAGGCAGGCGGCAGAAACACTGAGCTAAATCCCTGGCCCTTAACTAAAAATTTTAAAGCAAAACAACCTTATTCAGTTTCCCTTTGTACTAAGACTAGAGCTCAAACCCCTTGCTCCAGCGGCCTACAAGGATTCGTGTGATCTAACTCCAGACCAGCTCTGTAGTGCTCTTTCCGTTATTCTCTCTGGCTGGGTCACGTTCACCTTCTGTCTTCTTCTCCAATGATGCAAGCCCTTTTCTGCCCCAGGATCTTTGTCTGGATATCATTTCTTCCTGAATATTTTCCTTGTCTTTCTAAATGGTCAGGTCTTTATACCATCCATCTCCCAGCACCGATGTTACCTTGAATAGATTTCTCCCAGTTACACAGTATCACAAAACCTTTTGAATAGCTTTTATGGCATTTCTCATTCTGTTTACTGTTTTGTTTTTGTTTTTTGGTACCAGGGTTCAAACTCAGGACCTTGTGCTCTCGAGAGAGGTGGTGGTACCACTGAGTTAAATCCCCAGCCCTGTTTACTGTATTTTGTTTTGTTTTCCTCTTGGAAGGAAGGTAACAAGGAATGATTCGGGCTCTGTGTCTAGGGTATTCTAGGGCCTCATCACTGAACTTGATCTTATGTTTTTGTTTATTATCTGGACCACTCCACCACCAACTTCAGGCCCCAAAGGAAAGGGACCTTGTCTCTTGTGTATTGCCACATCCCCAGATATTTTTGTCCTGGGCACACAGAAGGTGCTCAGTAAGGACCTACGGGGAAAAGGATGCAGTTAAGGCAGCCAGACCAGTGGCAGAGAAGCAATGGTGGTGCCCTAGGGAGTAGGAGCTGGGCACTGGGAACTGAACTAGAAAGGAAGAGAGAGTCCAGAAAAACTCAGGGGGTAAAGCTGAGTTGGTTGACTAAGTTAACCTCTGGTGACTTCCAGGCCTTTTCCCAAAATAAAAACCACAGTCCTCACCATGGTCCAGAGCCCTGTGTGATCTGTCCCTTCCTGTGCTCTGCCTGCCTCTACCTCCTCCTTGTCCCCCTCTCCAGCCCCACCTCCTCGCTGCTTGAACTTCTGAGCTCTTCCCACCTCCAGACCTCTGCATTTGCTATTCCCCTGCCAGGAGCTCCCTCCTGAGACTTCTGTGTGCCCTCCCTCACCTCCCTAAGCCCCTGCTCCTCAAGGAGGCCTTTTCTCTCCACTCTGGGCTCTGCCTGCTTTATTTTCTACCACTCTTCTTCTGGAAGCTCCTCCTCTGACATACCGTGCACTTCTTTGGTTCATTTACTCCCCACCTCCTCACTGCTAGCTTCTAAGCAGCACAATTCCATGCCAGGTCTCTCTGACCCAAAGCACATGCTCTTAGGCTCCAGGACACCTGGACATGCTGCCTGGACACCCTGTACTCAGACAAGAGCCCAGCAGGGAGATGCCCCCACCCACAGATGCCCTGGAACTCCCCACCCACAAGGACACCCGGGCTACTCCCAGCTCCTGGGCTCTCACAGAGGAAGTTGTCAATTCTAGGCCAAGGTACCCCCATTTGCATCCCCCAAATCCTCTAGCTCTGACAGCCTCCAGCTATCAGCCTGCTGCCACCTCCCCCCTCAACAAGCTGGCAGGCGCCAGCTCCTGGCAAAGGGGCCAGTGTGTAATTAGAAACTTTGCAAGCTCCCTAATTACCAGTTCTTCTCAAAAACTGGGAGGCTGGTGCTATTCTGAGCCTATGCTGAGCCGTCCTTGTTGCTGGCTGCCTGAGGCATGTAGAGAGGAAAAGGCAGAGAGCAGGGCCAGACTGGTGTGGAAGTGGCCCTGGAGAGGGCTGGCACGTGGCCAGAGACCAAACGTGGCACAGAGAAGGCTCAGGGCTGTCTGCTCTGTAGCCACCTCCCCATCTCCCCTCCACCGCCACCTGCTTCCACCCACGCCCAGAACTATGACATTGAACCAGCCAGGCCCATTCAATCTTTATTCAGGTAGCATAAAAATCACTATAAAAACTTTACAAAAGAGCCTCAGGGAGCTAATGGGGCCCTTCCCTGCCTCGCTCTCTGAGCTTCTGGCCACAGGAGGGAGACAGGAAAGAGGAAGGATGGAGTCCTGGCAGTGTTAGCATCTCTAAGGACCTGTGAGGAGACTGGGGTGGCAAGGTATAAGAAGTGGGCTAGAGGCTGGCAGATTATGCCACCTTCCACCTACAGAAAGGGGCACAAGGGCCCATGAGGGGCAGAGGCTGGCAGGATGATGTCTGATCCTAGGGAACTGCCCTGCCTCCCAAGCTATCACCATACCTCCCTTCTCCCCAGCCAAGGTGTTCAGAGACATCTCCAAAGGCAGCATCTGGCTCTTGTGCTTATAAACATGGAGGTGTCCCAGCTGATTTAAGGACTGACTGACTTGACTACCTCCTGACAAAACTGGATGGACAGCTGCCCTACCACCCAGACTCTAGAAAGGATATCCTTTGAGCCCCTTTGGAAGAAATGAAGAGGGATCCTGCCAACAATTCCCCTACGCCTGCTCTCCTCCCTGCCCACCCCACCCCAGACATCCCAGGAAAAGCTGGAAGAGAACAGATCTTCTTGCCTCTCCCTGTCTGCCCATGGGCCCTGCCCCTGATCCCACGAAGCTGGTTAGAAAGTCACGAGTTGAAAGGATGATCCGGGTGGGGGACTCAGGATTCTGGTAGTCACAGCCCCTCACTTGGGGCTGATAAACTGGAAGTAATCCTCCTCTGAGGGGGGCGTAAGTTTTAAGTCAGGGCTGAAGGACTTGTCCTCATAGGGGAAGCCTTTCTGATTGTAGATCAAGTCCTTGGTGTCCGGGGAATCCTGCTGCTCCTGGAGCTGGGGCTGTGCGCTAGGGTTGGGGTTCCTCACACTGCCCACAAAGAGGGGCAGGCCTGTCGTGTCCTCAAGGATGAAGAAGAGGAAGGGGCGGTTCACACTGAAGGAGGAGAGGGACATGCGGGACATGGCCGTGCTGGTGGCCGCGGCTGCCTCCACACCGACCTCGCTGAGCTCCAAGGTGGACTGATGCTGCACGCTGGACACCACCAGGCCCTGGTCAGAGATCCCTCGAAGGTCTGGGGCCAGGAAAAGCTCCTGGAGGCCTGGCCAGGACAGCAGATGCCTGGTCAGCACTCCCTTCTGCCCCGCAGGCTTGCTGGCATCCTGGCCAGGGAGTACCTCAAACCCAGCCTTCTACTTGACTTCTGGTTAACCTTTATATCTGTTTAAATGTCACTTCCTCTAGGAAGCTTTCCCTGGATTAAGTACCTCTTTGATATTCTCCGCAGTTTGCTACAGAAAAACCCTCTGTCTGATCACTTAGGCTGAATTGTTAAGTATTGATTCCTCCGGTGCCCACCCCACTAAATTGTGCCTAATACAATGCCTGGAAGAGAAAAGTTGCTTAGCAAATGGCTGCTAGGAAGATGTGCCACTATAATAGTGCAACGTTCCAGCTTCTCCTTCTTCCCCTTGCAGGACAGCCAATGAGGCTCACATGCCATGCTGGGCTCTCTACCCAGGATTCTTTGCAGTGTTTTGTCTCAGGGAGCAGAATAGGTTCCACCTCCCCTGGATTGTCCAGCTCATTCCAAAACAGAGACTCCAGAGGTTATCAAACCCTCTTACCCTCTCTCAGGCTCAGAAAAGGCCAGGACACAGAGCCAGCTGTGACTCAGTCTCTCCCAATACACACTGCTCAGCCCCACCCAAGGGTTGTCCCATGCACAGCCTCCTTACCCAGCTGGCTGAGGGTGGCTACCAGGTCCAGCTGGTGTTTCAGATGCAGCTTAGGCAGCCGGACCTTGGTGGGCCTCTCTCGCAGTGAGGGCTGGTTCAGGGTGTCCCAGCTCAGGTTGGCCAGTACCTGAGATACATTCCACTTAAAGTGAGTGGGCACCATGACCACAAAACTCATGTTGTTCTTAAAGGGGAAATGAGCCACCTGCAGATAAGGGAAAGAGACAGCATGAGGACCAGAAAGCATCCAAACCTAGCTGGGGTCTGAACTAGGTACAGTACTTCTGAGATGGATGGACTTGGATTCAAGTCTATCCCAATCAGGTCTGTGCTTGACCACACTGACCCTTCACTTCTTCACCTGTGAGTGATACCATCTGCCCCACTCCAGGTTGACAGGCAACCAAATTCAATCATGCTTTTGAAGCAGCAAATAAATATATGAAAAAATGTTCATCACTGGTCATTCGAGAGATGCAGATGAAAACAACACTGAGATTCCACGTCACCCCACAAAGAATGGCTATCAAGAAATCAACCAATAACAAATGCTGGTGGGGGTGTGAAGAGAAAGGAACCCTTCTCCATTGTTGGTGGGAGTGCAGACTGGTGAAAACCACTGTGGAAATCAGTATGGAGATACCTCGAAGAACTAGAACTACAGGTCCCATTTGACCCAGCTATTTCCCTGCTGGGTATCTTCCCCAAAGAATTGAAAGAATCATACCACAGCGATATATGTGCACCCATGTTTATAGCGGCACAGTTTGTAACAGTGAAAGCTTGGAAACAGCCCAAGTGTCCATCACCTGGAAACTGGATAAAGAAGATGTGGTTTTTTTATAAACTAGAGTACTACTCGGCTGTAAAGAACGAGAAACTAGGGACATTTATAGCTAAATGGATGCATATTGAGGCCATACTCTTAAGTGAAATAAATAGGACACACCTGTGTAAGTACCAAATAGTTTCTCTAGTGTGAGAAACTGAAAGTGTAAATAAGGGTTAAAATGATTAAAACAAATAATTGATAATTTTAAAGCAGAAGAAAAGGTCCAAATAGGGATGGTGGGAGGGGAAGGGGAAAGGAAAGAAGGGAAAGGAAAAATTATGAGAAAGAAAAAAAAATGGAAATGAATCTATGTAAATAGGGAAGGGCTCACAGGTAATGGGGAAAAAATAAGAACCAAGATACACCATGTACAGGTACGAGCACCCAATGATAAATGTAAATGTACTGTATACCTAAAATGTACCAATAAAAGAATTTAAGAAAAAAAAGTCATGCTTTTGAATCTTCCAGGAGTGTTTGCATTCCCTGGGCTGTGCTCAGTGAATGGAGGGTGTCTCTCTTTTTGCATCTAGCTACCCATGTGAACAGGCTAAGGAATCACTCTGCCTCTGTTTCTCTATGTGTACAATGGATGGGTCACTGGGTTTCAACTAGCATGCTGAGGAGCCATTGCAAAGGGCAGCACCCTCCCTACTCCCTCTTACCCTCATCCAGTGACTTTGCCAGCTGTGTGCATATACTGAGGTAGGGGGTGAGATCTTATCTACAGGGATCCCTACAGCTAAGGAGTATGAAAAACACTAGGCTTGAGTGTCTCTTGCAGCTACAACTCCCTGAGTTCCAGCAAAGCACCTGTGCACAGGTTCCCTGCCAGGGGGAGGGCATCAGGTCTGGTGGCCTGGACCTGTTGCAGAGGGACTGCAGGAGGGGAAGGTCATGAGATGTGGAGATGGAGATAAAGGATGGAGAGAGAGTGGGCAGTACACAGTCTACAGGGAAGAAGCAACAGGAAGAAGAGAACCTGTGGGGAAGTGCGCCAGACCATCATCTTGGGATGAGCTGGAGAGAAGCTGGGACATGGATGCAGAGTGGACTTGCCCTGTCCACAGATCCTGCCAGGCTGCCCAAGTGGCTCCTTCTTGCAGAAGTGATTATGCTCTGGGTCATGATCACCTTTCAAAACCAACCACCACTGCTGTCTCAGCCACAGCTGATTGGCCCAGGAATAAATGCCCAGTCAAAAAGACCACATTCAAGTGAAAAATCAGGCAAGCCATGCCTGAGACAGCTCGGCAGAGAACTCCATCCAGTCAGAATATTCTATGCACAATGCTAAGAAATTTAACACTATTAGATCCTCTCCTCTAAGAAGCACTGGGTGAGAGCTCAGATCAAATCAGGCTTGGGTTGCTGAGATCCTGAATGGCTACATGGCTGCTGAGGTGGTACCTGTGCTGCTTTACAATCCTCATAATAAACCTTTATCACCAGGGCTGCGAGTATAGCTCAGGGGTACAGTGCTTGTCTGGCATGCATGAGGCCCTAGGTTGGATCCCCAGGACCACAAAAAACAGAAAACGGAAGAGATCAACCCTTATCACCAAAGGTCACCTGAGTCTCAACTCAAAGAATTCTCCTTGACCACCCTCTCTAAAATACCTTCCCCCAAACTGGCATGATACTGTGAGCCTGTGAGCCTGTAGTGGGAGACAGGCTGGAGGATCACTTGAGCTCAGGAGTCCAAGGCCAGCCTGGGCAACACAGCAAGACCCCATGTCTAAAAATAAATAAATTAAACACCTTCCACAGTCACTAACAGAGGACCTTTTTCTTTCCTTCATAGTACTTAACCACTGTCTGAAATAATCAAGATTTACGTTTGCTCCTACACTGTGTATCTTCATTCTCAAGGGCAGGGCCTTGGTCCCCCTTGTGCTCCACTAAAAGCCCAGTGCCTAGAACAGTATCTGGCACATAGAAAGTGTCCAATATATTTTCATTGGATGAATGACCCTCAAAGAACCTTGGTCCTCTTGAGTGGGGCCATAGTGGGACCTTTCAGAGCTACCTGCCTCCAAAATGTGACTATAAGGAAGATGGGGCAGCAAGTATATCCCTACGGAGCCTGCCCCTCCTTTTCCCACCTCTCAGCACCCAGGCCCTGCCTGCTGGGCAGCCAAGGGTGACCTGTATCTCAGGCTGCTCCAGCAGGAACCACCGCAGAGGGTACGCATGGGCTTGCATCATGTCCACCGGGACCGTGAACTCCTCATCCAGGTGGAAGGATTCTTGCTGAGTGAGGCTCGGGTCAAACTTGCTCCTCCAGAAACCTGCAGCCAGGGAGAGGGCAGACACTATGTAGACTGGGACCAGCCTCGTTCCCATCCCACCCCAAACCCATTTAAAGGAGGAGAGGTGGAGGCCAAGGTCCCAGGGGAAGCTGTGTTGGGTGGAATCGCTTGGTCGTAGGTCTCTTCCCTGTAGCATTTTTGAAATCTGGGGTTGGATGTTCTCCATTCCCTGCAATGCTCCCAGGAGCCTCCCCTGAGTCTTTTTGGCCCATTTTCTCCCAGGGTGTTCTGTCTTCAACAACCTCATCATGTTCCTGGTCCCCTCCCCACCATACCCAGACCACCCCCTGCCTCATGGCCTGGCCTGAGTTGGAAGCAAGATCCTCAGAAGAAAGCCTGTATAGCCTACAGGGTGAGGGCAGAGCTGCCCGGCAGGGAACATGAGGAGAAGAGGGGCGCACTCTGAAAGTGGATGGCATTGAGGAGAAGCAACACGGTGTTCTCTGGCATCTCTGAAAGGAAATTCTCAATCTTCCCCTCCGTGGCCTCCTTCACCCATTGGTTGATGTTTGCCAGATCATCTTCCTGCCTTCCCATCAGGTTCACGGGCTTTGCGCCAAAGAGCTGTGCTGACTGTTCCAGGAATTCTTCTTTGATGGGAAATCCTGCACACACAGGGTCACAGGGTGTCCCCAGGGCTCAGGGCTCCACAAACGGCTACCAGGGGCCAAGCTCATCTCCCGAACCCTTGGTCCACCACAGATCACCATGTCAGGTGATTCCTGCTGTCAGCACTTACCTTTCTGCAGGTACATTCTGGCAGCCATTCGGAATGTCCCAGGGCCCAGGTTCTGGCAGATGTGGCTTAGCAGATGGGGAAGGCAGGGCCCGAAGTCTGCATGCAGGACCTTTTCCAAGCTCCGTAGTGTTTGGTTCTGAGCCCCTGGAGGGGACCGTGTGGGCTGAGGCCTGGGCTAGGGGTCCTTTCCCACCCTCACTGCCCACTCCAGCCCTCTTGGAGACCCATGACAAGCATGCCAAAGGGACCACATGCTCTCCTCCCACACCTACTGAGTGACAGGACTCCTGGGTTCTACTTTCAACTCTGTTGTGGCCAGGCTGAGTACCGAAACTCATTCAGAATCCCTTCCCTTTATGAACCTCAGCGTCCTGCAGTGAGAACCATAAATCCAAAGGGAGATATTGTAGCTATCAAATTCTAACAAAGAATCACTAGCAGGACTTGTAAATAACATATTCTCAGGTCCAATGCCTGGGAATCTGATTCACTGAGACCTGTAAGGGCCCAGGAATCTGCATTTTTACCAAATGTTCAAATGACCCTGATGGAGGAGCCACTCCTTGGTAACCTCTGGAGCAGACATACTACTGGCATCCCAATTCTGCTGGTCTGGACAGATGACACCACAGTACCTAGTGCCAGGTGAGACAGTGCCAGAGCCACACTCAGGGGCGACAGGATGAGGTTGGGGCTGGTGGACGTTTGGGCCACCACAGAGAACAGGTCAGCACTGAAAGCCATCATGGCCTGGGCAAGTCTGTGGGTCTCCTCTGGGGCTGGGGTGTCTTTGCAGTCTCTTGGGGGCTTCTTCAGAGCAGTGTGGGCACCAGAATCCTACAAGGACAGGTCAGGGGTCAGTAAAGTCAAGAGGTCAGCTCCAGGTTCTATGGTGAATGTCTCTCTATCATATCCTCCTTGCCCAAGGGTGGCAAGCCTTGTCCCAGACCCAAGGGAGAAGGAAGGTCACACTGAGCTCCTTCCCACCCCATTTCTTCCGGTCTCAGCTTCTGCCTCATGGCCACACACCCCAGTTCCCTCACTCTTGCTGACTGACCCTCCTCCCTCTGGCCCTGCCCACTCTTCCCCAGCCCCACCTGGTTGTACCTGGTTGCCCAACTTGAGGAGGACAAGGGGAGACAGCTTCTCCTGGGTCGGCTCACTTACTGACTGCAGAGAGGAGGAAGCCGGTGAAGAGTGACCCTTCCCAGAAGTTCCCCACCTTGTCCAAGCCACAGGCTAGAGCCCTGAGGCCCTCCTGCCTCTTGTACTAACCTCACTGGCCAAGGGCTCCATGGCGCTCACAGGAGAGAGCTGTTAAGAAAGGGGTGAGGATAGAAGGGGGGGGTATCCTCACAGCCAAGCCTTCCTTGGACCTGAGCTCCTCTCCTCTTCCCTCAGCCCCTCTGGCCTCTCCCGCCCCCACTCCCCAACCCTCTTGATCTGTGTCTTATTCAACTTGCTGATCCCATCCCACCCAGTCCTCAGCCCCGCCTCACCACAGAGTAGGGGCCTAGAAGGCAGGACAAGCTGAGCACCAGGATCCCCTGCAGCAGCACCATGTTCCTGTGTCAGGAATAGGATGGCTCAGTGCCCATTTCAAGTTCTCACCCCAGGCAGTGGAATCCTACCCTTGTGTTACTGACACTGCCAGCCTATAGAACTAGGACAGACGCCCAAAACACAGTGGTTCTCTGCCTGAAGGCTGGGATTTCCCTCTGACCTGTTTCCCCCTGGCAGTTTCTAAGTTTCCACATTTCATGCACTGAGGGTATTTTGGTTTATAGGGGGTTGGTAGAAACCTCTTTCTTCTAGGCCTTGCATTGTGAATCAGACCTGGGTTTGAATCCAGGCTCTGCCTTTTAGGGAGAGAACCTTGGGCACTCCCTTAAACCCCTTTAGGCTTTGCTTTATCCTGTAAACTGGTGGCAGAAATTCCTAGGGATTGGGCCACAATTCCATGCAGATGGTGAGGACCAAAATAAGACGTTCTTTGTAAATGCTGAGTACAATGCCTGGCACCCTGACGAGGGCAGGCGTCAGCCTATCTCCCAGCACATACTTCTGGGAAGCCTGCCCTGAGCCTCTCAAAAGGGTTCCCAGCCCACAGCTCCTAGCCAACCTGCTGTCCATCTGCCCAGCCTTTCTCAGGCTGGTCAGGACTTGCCCAAAAGAATAGATAGGATTGTAAGACTCTGAGGTCTCAGCAGGGGTGATGGCATGGTCAGAGAGCTTCCTTGTTGGCCTAGCAGCACAGCCCAGTGAATGAATCTGGCCTCACCACCTTTGGACAAATGACGTACAGGAATAACAGGCCTCACCACCACCACCCCAACTCTGCCCCAGGCTGGTCTGGGGAAGCCAGGCTGGTAGGTAGGGCTGGGCAGGTCTTGATCTAGGAGAGGATAAATCAGCCCTGGCCTTGGCCTCAGTAGTCTCATTCTCCCCACCACCACTACCCGGCCCTAATCTCAGGGCCAACCCTTCTGGAGGATCCATCCATCATCCCTGCCCCACCCCCCATTACACACAAGGGCCCTTGGCGGGGCCCTGATCTCCAACTGGGCATTTGAATCTTCCTAGTAAGAAAAGGCCTCATTTTTCAAGTCTCAGAGGCATTCTTCCTGGTGCCTCTATCTTGGCTCCTCAATACCCTCAGGAGGCTGCGAAATCACAGGCCCCTGAATAAATTCAGCTCAGGCCCCTCAGCCAAGTGGGCAGCTCTCTCCTGCCCTCCAGGCCCAGGAGCAGCCAAGCCACCCCTCCATCCTACCTCTGCTGGCCTCTCGCCGCTGCACACGATGTTCCTCTGGCTCCACTCAGGTGCTCCCCACACTGCCCAGGCTCCAGCCAGCCCAGCCTAGCTCTACCCTCCCACCAGGACCTTTGCTCTCACCCAACCCCTGTTCAGCTTGCTTTCTCTCTGGTAAATATTGACCTCCATATCTGGTTAAACATTGATATGGGGGCTAAGAGCCCCTTTCCCACGAGGGCATCTAATTCTGAGACAGACACACAAAACCTCTATGGATCTGGATCCCACCTGAGCCTGGAAAAAAAGAGGAGACAATTGAAGAGGCTTGGCCTGGCACTACACTGAGCCTTCTGGTGACCCCATAAGATGGGGATTATCCCTGGTCAGTCAGGCTGAGAGAGGCTACGTGACCTGCCCAAGGACACACAGCTGGGCCGTCACACCTAGAGTCCTACTTCCAATGTCCTCTCCTCCTCCAGAGCTGCCTCCCAGCCAAATGCCTCCCCCGACTTACAAGCTCACTATCGGCCTGGGCCAGAAGGCAGGAAGTGGGAAGAGGAGAGATGCTAAAGGATGCAACCCCTCTCAGCATCCCATCTCTTCAGGAGCAATGCTTGGTTATTCTCCCCTAAGGAGAAAGTTCTGGAAACTGGTCTAGGGCTACACAAATCAGAAACTCTGCAACCTTTACCTTCAAAAGAGCAATAAGGGGCCAGGGATTTAGCTCAGTGGTTTCATCGCCTGCTGCGCAAGCGCAAGGACCCGAGTGCAATCCCTGGTACCAAAAAAAAAAAAAAAAGAGCAATGAGCTGGGCATGGTGGCACATGCCTGTAATTCCAGCATTTGGGAGGCTGAGGCAGGAGGATCTCCACAAGTTTGAGGCCAGGCTGGACTACATAGTGAGTCCAAAGACAGCCCGAACTACATAGTGAGACCCTGTCTCAAACCAAAAAAAGGGCAACCATCAGGCTTTCTCCCCACCCTCCTGCTCTACTCCTCCCCCTTCTTCATTGCCCTGGAAGCTGCTGAGTCTCAACTTTCCCCACTCTGTCACTACCAAGAAAAGTCATAACCCCAGTGTAGTGGCACATCCGTAACCCTGGATACTGGACAGGCTGGAATCCCTTGAGCTCAGCCTAGGCAAAATGGCAACACTTGTCTCGAAAAAAAAAGACAAGCCTCACTCCACTCCGTGGCTCTTCCAAAGGATTTATTGATCATATTTACATCTATTGCAAATAGTGAAGAGGCAGTAGGGGCCAGGCCTCAAATCTTATCTCGGCGTCAGATGAAGACCCAGAGATGTCTAGGTGCTTCCTGCTCCTGGGAGAGGCCTGGGAGGCAGAGATGATTCTTCTCACCCCTTCTCTCAGGGTTCCTGGACACCACCCCCCAGGGGTTCTGGACCCAGCAGCTGCCTCCTCAACTCAAGGCACAAACACTGTGGTTAGGAATGGGAAGGCAAGGAATGGGGTCATTCCTGGCAGGCACCAGCTGGCCTGGCCTACCTTCTCTCTCCTGGTCATGTCCTGCTTCCCTCCCTGGTCCCACACTGAGTAGGGCCTGGCTGGGCAGACACTTAAACCTCAAACCATGGCCCTTAACTCCTGGGTCATGGCCAGCCCTCCTTAGGCTGGAGTCCAAGCACCATCAGTGTCCTGGACCGAGACAGTTTCTTATCTCTGGGGACAGGGGCAGAGAAAGCCTAGTAAAGTCAGGGGTTGAGGGGAGCTTGGCTAGAGTCTGACTCGGCAAATCCAGTCCTCCTTCTCCTTCCTGGATCTTCCTTCCCTGTCCCCATGTGGGCCAAGAGGAAAGAAATGAATTTGCCCTGCTTTCCTTACTTCCTGCTGGCTGAAGTAGCAACTCTCCAAGCCATGAGTGAGATCCCTTCTGGCAGCCCTAATGGCTTTGGGGTTTCAGGAGCTGGGACCCAGGTGGAGGACCTAGCTGGAACACAGGGCATGGGGCCTGAGCCTGCCTGGTGGGCTAAGGGTAACAGCTGGGCTCCTGGGAAACATCAGCCCACCCTGTGCCCAGCCAACTCCCCCCTGAGCCTATGCCAAGAGGCGGATGATGCCATTGTCTGAGCCCAGCAGGAGGTGGCGTTTAGTGGGCAGCAAGGCCAGGCTGGTGAGCGTGCCACGGAAGTTCTCAGAACTGAGCTTCGTGGTGGCCTGGGATGGTGGCTCAAGCAAGGAGCAAACGCCAATCTTGTTGGCTACAGTGCCAGTGACCACCTCGCTGCCATACACGTCAAAGGTGTGGATGGGGTCCGATGCTGACTTGTAGTGGTGCATGGGCTTCTGTTCCAGCTCCTTCCAGACAGTCAAGGAATGATCGGAGGAGGAGCTGACCAGGACACTCCCCTCCACTGCCTGCCAGGGGAGAAGAGAGCCTTAATGGGGACCTGAGGCCTCCTGTATACCTGCCAGGCCGCAAGTCTTCTGGTTTCCTCTCACATCACACTGGGAAGATAGGCCATGCCAAGAGGGTGATGGGGTTATACATAATTAACAATGATATGGTAAGTGTAATTAACCTAGTCATCACTTTCATTTGAGAACTTACTATGTTCAGGCATTGTGCCAGGCATGCCCCCAATACCACATTTAACCTTCAAATCAAGTCTATGGTCCCTATAATCACGAGGCTGAGGCACGAGAAACACTGTGAGTTCAAGGGCAGCCTGCACTACAAAGCAAGACCCTGTCACAAAAAAACAAAACAACAAAAATAAAGCCTATGGTGTAGATGATACCATTATCCTCATTTTACAGGGGAAGGGAGGGACAGGTTCAGAGAAGTAATTATACAAGGGGATGTAGCTTGGTAGTAGAGTGTTTGCCCAGCATGCATGACGCCCTGGGTTCCATCCCCAGTGCCAGGAGAAAAAAAAGAGGAAAGAAAAAAAGAGTAAAGTAATCATATCAAGGTCACAGAGCTAGGAGTGGCAGAGCCAGGATTAACACCCAAGCTGCCCTGTAGGACTCCTGACACTTTCCTGGAATGTCAGAGTTTAGAGACACTTGGAACCTGGGGTATCTCTAAATTCTAGAGGCAGCCAGGGGCAGACTGCCTTCAACAGTAGCAGTGCACATCCTCTGGCCACCCAAGCTGAGAAGAGTTCCAGTTGTCTAGAGAAATTCTCCCCCAAGTAGCCCTGTTCCTCCCCTCACAGACCTGAGCGGTTCCCTAAAGCCTGTGACTGAGAAGGGGGGCAGGGGCAGGGGTAAGAGCAGGATCCCCATGCCCAGGTCTACTCCTGCCCCCACCAGGACAGCCCAGCCAGGAGCATGGACTCTGCTCAGTGGTCTGGGGGCAGTAAACAGCATCCCAGCTGAGCTTTATTTAACCTGAAATGGGTCACGGACAGGGCCTGACCCCTGATCCTCCAAGCAAGACAAATATGGACAAGGGTTACTTATTAGAACATCTCCATGGAGCTGCAGGGTTAGCTCTGCCCCTGGTTCCCACCCCCAGAGCCTGCTTCCTACAGAGGCCCCTGCTATGCAGCTAGCTCCTGAATGTAAGGGACACCAGCCCAAGCCTATCCCTGGGCAGGACTTAAGTAGAGGTAAGCGACTGCAGCCAGGTACTGAGGAGGGAAAAGGGACCAAGCCTGTCATTACCTTGATCTGCAGAATGTCTCCCTCATGGGCTGGCCAGCCTCGCAGAACCAGGCCCGTGCGGGTGTCCAGGAGCACCATGAAGCCCGAGGAGAAGCCAGCCACAACACTACGGCCACTGGGGCTCACTGCCAGGGAGCGGACGAGCCCAGGATTCAGCCCACCACCCAGGCGGAACTCGTGCTGTAGATGGAGACTGCACTGAGGCGCCATAGTAGCCACTCTCCTCAAGATCCCACTCACCACCCAAGCCCACATGGCTGGAAGGCCTGGGTTTAGGCCCCATGCAGGCAAAGAAAAAGCCCAGAACCCAGCCCTATCACAGGCCAGCATCCTGTCTGTCTGTAGAGTTACTGCTATGAAAGACAGATTTATCTATCTCTAAGGAGAAATTCACAAGCACCCCAGGACACCATCCCGGCTTTCTCTCTATGTGAGTCTCCTCCTCCTGGTGCCCCAGAGAACTAGGAAAGGGCTCAAGGCACCAGACACCCTCTGACCTGCAGACCAGGCTTCCTGCAGTCCACAAAGCGCAGGGTGGAGTCAGAGCTAGCCATGGTGATGCTGGTGTGGGGGGCAGGCACGACAGCCACAGCGGTCAGGGGTCCCCGGCTGTCTGATGACTCCACTGTGCGCAGGGTCTTACCTGGAAAGAAAAGGCATGATGCATCTGGGATCCCAACAGCCGATGAAAGAGCCCCCACCATTTCCAGCCCCCTGACTTACCCCACACCTACTTCCCATCCCCCAGGGATCCTCATAAAGTGCTAAAGAGGTTTCTGGATTCTCCTACCTTCCTGCTTCTGTGGCCAGGGTGGGTTTCCACCCCCAGAGAAACCTCCTTTCTCTGCACAGTACCCCCTGATAAATGCCACCTCTCTGTATCTGCCCCTATATCTACTCCCTGCATCTTATTTCATCCCCTCTCTTTTTTTTTTTTTGGTACCGGGGATCGAACTCGGGACCTCATGCTTGCAAGGCAGGCAGTGGCTCCAGAGCTAAATCGCCGGCCCACATCCCCTCCCTTTAATCATGCTTCTCCCTACAATGATGGCAAAAAGCTATCAAGCGAGCATTTATCAAATACGTACTACACACTACACACTACACATTAAGCCAAACTCCTATGTGTACGATCTTCTAAACCAGTTTTTATGATTCTTATTTTACAGATGCAAAAACTGATGCCTTTAGCAGCAAAGTAATTTGCTCAAGTTCACACAGCAAGTAAGTTGATAGAGCAAATTCAAACTCTTATCTAAGCCCTAAGCGCTCCTTCTTCTGGCATCCTTGCATGAGTCTCCCCCCAAAACATACCATTCTACACACCCTCGAAGAGTCGGTCCCAGTTCCGAGCAGCCCACTGGGGCACAGTATAGCAGTAACAGAACAGACCTCACCTGGCCCGCTCACCTGTGAAGGGGTCCCAGACGTGCACAGCCCCGTCACAGCTCACCACATACTGTGGGGCCTCAAGCTGGCCCACGTAGAAGACACTCTTGCGGTGCTGGGCATAGATGAGTCGGGGGGCTGTGTCGCTCGTGCCATCCCCATAGTTGTAAAGTGGCCAGAGGCGCACAGTACGATCCTTGCTGCCACTCAGGAAGAAGTCTTCACTGCTCAGGGGTGCCACACACTTGACAGCCCCTGAGTGACCAGGGAAGCTCTGCAGGCGGATCTGGTGGAAGTGGAAGTGGGCATCTTGCTGGCTCACGCCAATCTCATACTGCCAGTATGCCAGCCAGTTCCCGCTTAGCCCATGGGCACTCCGTGGCAGCTCTCGCTTCAGGGCATTGTCTTCACTCCCACAGCCAAGGCCTCCACCACCCATCCCAGAGATGGGGTCCAGTGGGCCAAGGTTCTCAGGCTGAGAGTCATTGGGGATCTGGATTCGATTCCCAATGAGGACACTCCCAAAGGTCCCTGAGTGGCCATCATCCTGGGAAGAGCCCCCACTCTGGGGGTCCCACTCGGGGTCCGTGTTGGCCATGGTGGGCTCCACACTGGCAGGGTTGTGACTGCTTGTGTTGATGCTTTCCAGGTATAGTTCCGCCAGCTCCCCAACCAGCTCGTGGTTGGGGACAATTTTCCGGATGATGTCACCTGGATGGGAGGAGGAGAGGTCTTATAATCAGGGAAGATGGCAGGTGGCTGCCACTACCCATCCAAGGGCTGAGGAACCACGGAAGACAGGGAAGGTACTGACTGCACAACTCTGAGCAGTAAGTCCTCATCTCTGCCCTTGGTTTCCTCCCCAGTAAAACATGGATTCATTCACTCAGTACATACACATGGGTGTCATCTCTACAGGCCAGACGTCATGCTGGGCATCAGAAACAGAATGGTAACTAGACAGTGGTGCCCTGTCCTCCTAGGGTTTAAAATTTAGTGGGGAGTGATAATACATCTAGCCATGGAGCTGCTCATCCTATGCAGGGAGATGAAATATAGAAATGCCCAGCAGGGTACTTGGCCCACAGCAGAAGCTACAAAAATGGTAGACCACACATTCCTTTACAGACAACTTATGGAGACCATCAGTAGGTCAGTACATCAATCTCCTGCCCCTGCCTTTCTCAGGGACACTACATGCCACCCTCTGAGCCTGTCTTTATGGCTCATGCTTAGTCCCAGTTTAATGTCACCTTGGGACTTAGGGTCTAAAGCAAAATCCCTTTTATCTGACCCCAAAAAACTGTGCTTAAAATCTACTGCTGACTCTTGAAGTAGAGCATGGGGCCTTCCCCTGGGAAGAAACAGCCAGAAGGCTGCGTGTGGGAGTGTGTTACGACAGTACCCAACAGGCAGGAAAAGGACACGTAGATCATGTACGCCATCTCCAGGGTGAACACCTTCTGCAGCTCATCCAACAGCCCGAGGTCCACTGGCCGCCACTGCCCATCAGAGAAGGCCGTCTCTGGCAGCTGGCCCTCATCACATCCCTCGGGGTCCAGCTGCAGATCCTGTGGGTGGGAAGCCCAGATGTCAGCGAGTTCACAGTCCAGGCACAGCTTGCCCCAGCCTGGCAGCTCTGCCCACCTGCTGCCGAAGTTCATGCAGCTGAGAGAAGACTTGAAAGAAGATAGCCACGGGCTCGCTCAGGTGCTGCTGGACCATCTCCTGTCCAATGCGCAGGCAAATCAGGGCAATGAGGCTGATGGTCTTCATGCACAGCACAGTCCGAGCCTGGGCCCCACTTGGAAACCTAGAAACGGAGCTCATGAGCCCTAGACCCCACTCTGCAGGACTCAACCAGTCTACTGGGAGCTCCAAGACCAATTTGCCCAGCCTAGATGACGAAACAGAGGGACAGGAGAACACTATGGTTTGCTCAGGGTCACAGAGCCAGGATCAGAACCAGCACTTTTTTCTTTTCTTTTCTTCTTTTCAGTGCTGGGGATTGAATTCAGTGCCTCATAAACATGTTAGGCAACTGCCCTACTACTGAGCTACACCCCTAGCCCAGAACCAGGATTCTTGACACCCAGCTCAGTGTTATCTCCTCTCCCTTGAACTTCGCAGTCCCTTCTAGGTGTGACCCCTTAGCCAGGTAGCTCCTGCCACAGGGGTGCGACAGGGCCCTACCCTGTGACGAGGGAGGTGAGGAAGCTGAGCACAGGCAGCAGGACTTCATGGCTGATCCGGGGCAGGATGTCCATGAGGGTCGTGTCTGAGAGGTACACGATGATCTTCTGAGTCAGTGTCACTGCCGCAAGCAGCCCCGCCTCTTTGCGACTGTTCAGTCGGCTGGGGCTTGAGTTGCTACCTGGAGCCACCTGGGGCCACAGAGTTGATAAGAACTAGGCTACCAGTGAGTTGCCAACCCATAGGTTTTCAGCCTCCCCCCTGGGCCTGCAAGACCAGCAACTGACCAGGTAGCTGATGTAGGGCAGGTATTGGTAGGTGAGGACAGGCTCCCCATACAGGTGGGCAATGTGGAGGAGGCAGCTGAGCACAGGCCCCGACACTACATCGCCCACCACTGGCCTCTTCTGGTAGATGTTGCTGGCGCCCAACGGAGGACTCTCACCACTGCTGACCGTAAACTGCTGCCGAGTGGGCCCTGCCAAGGAAGGGCCAGCAGCCTTGAACAGCTAGTGAAGGGCAGGAGAGAAGCTACTCCTGCTCTGTCTAGCGTGGGATCCACCCTGGCCCTAGCCAAGGAAGGAAGAAGGAGCTTACAGACTGGGACCCAGGATCTGCCCAGGGAGTGGTCTGAGGTAGGGGTGGGAAGGATCTTCTAGAGAGGGCTAAAGATGGGCAGAAGGCCTGGCAGGAAACCCAGTCTCCAGCACTGAGCACAGGCTTACCAACATAACAAGATGTCAGCAGGCGCAGCAAGTTCCGGGCCACATGGCGAGAGGCCACCGTGGGGCCAAGCTTGGCAGACAGCCAGCGGACCATCTTGCAGGCTGTATCTGCAGGGCAGGAGCAGGCCCTGAGCTCATCAGATAGCAGCGCTCAGCACTCCTCCCACCCCACCCCACCCCACCCCACCCCACCACCTTTGGCTGCACCTCTGCCACTGAGCCCAGCCCAAGCCCCTCTCTGGCCTCTTTCCTACACTACTGAACCATGGCAGCCTCAGCCTGGAAGGCTCCTCCTGCCTCCCATGCTCACATTTTTGACTATCTACTTCACATTCCTATGAACCTCAATTGCCCCTATCTTCTCTGTTTCTTGCCTTGCTGGGTTTGATCCAGAGCAGTGCATTCAAGGCAAAAACTCTACCACTGAGCTCCATCCCCAGCCTTGTTTCCCTACTTTCAGGAAAGGCTTCTCTGACCGCTGAAACTAGATCTAAGCCCCATTTCTACTCAATCATAGTACTGACATATTACACTACATGAGACTGTCTCCCCTCAGCATCATCTCTGCTAGACGTGAACTCCACCAAGGCAGGTTACAACCACACTGCTTACATCCACACTGGACCCACTGTTTGGCAGAGCAATGCTAAAGGAAAAGCAGGGGAGGGGCCCGCCAATACCTCCCAGATCTAAGGACTCACCAAGGAGTATCTTCTGCTCTTTGCCTTCTGACTCCTCTGTGAGGGGCTCCTCTTCCTCCTCCCTGTCTCCTCTGGTGCCACTGGCCACAACTGTCTCCATGGATAGCACCGTGTCGGACAGAGTGAGCTCAGATGCCCCAGTGACTTCCTCTTGCTCCCCTTCCTCCTCCTCCACCACACAGCCTTCCTCCTCTTCCTCTTCCTCCTCGGAGCCCTCACTTTGTTTCAAATCCTGGCTGCTGTCACCTGACCTGAGGCTGTTCTTGTCCACAGGGACACCGCCATCATCTGCAGTCCGCTCCTCCCCCAGGGAGGCTTCACTGGTGCTGCTCTTGTCGCTCAGCCGCCCCAGGCTCACAGCCTCAACCTCCTGGGGCTTTGGAGACTCAGCTACATAGAGCCCAGCTTGGAAGTCCTCCGTCTCAGGGAGGTCAGCCTGGTCGTGGAAGCTAACACCAGATGTGTAGTCTGGAAGCCCCAACCCCGAGGAGCCAGCTGCCTCTTCATCCATCTGCATCTCCTCACCAAAGGCACAGGAGGTGGACCCCGCCCCTGGGAGCTCACTTTCCTCATCCTCAGTGGCCCCCCCAAAGCCCTTGCTCTCCTCCTGTGAGGCCTCCATACCAGCCAGCACCTGCAGGACATGAGGCAGCAGGTGGACCAGAAAGGCTTGCAAGCCCAGCCGCACCATCAGCTGTGCCACAAAGCAGTCGGTGTACAGGTAGAAGCGCCCGTGCAGCTGGCAGGGGCTCTCATAGGCACCAATGAGAGGCTTCAGGAGGTACTTATTGGCATTTTTGGGGCCCAGTGCCTTAGCAACAGGTTCAAATAGGTACCAGGCTGTGTACACCGCCGTGTGCTCCTCAGACATGAGTGACAGCACGAAGGGCAGCAGGATCTCCAGGCCCTCAGGAGTGATATCACTTAGCACTGAGCCCAGCTGCTGCCACAGAGTAAACACCAGCTCCCGTCCCTGGGCCTCATCCTCCACGTGCCTTGCCTGGTACAGGAGGATGAACCTGTGCAGTGCTGGGAAGTAGGGAGGGAAGGGAACTACAGAGCTGAAGGGGCTGAGAAGCTGGGCTGGGCTGGGTGGGGGCAATCCCTGGGAGATGGGTTTGTACTCAAACAGTGGGTTCAGCTTGCCTCTCTTTGCTACCACAGAGCCTTCAGATCCACTCAGCTGCAGGAGTGTGTCCAGCACCGGCTGCAAAGACACAGGGACCTCCTTGGGGTGGCACACACACAGCCCCCGAACAGCTGTGAAGCGTACCCACAAGGGGGCATCAGACTGCAGTGTCCGGACCCTAGTGGCAAACACCATCTCAGCCAACAGGACACCCAGTGCCTGCATGTCCCTTTGGAAGAGGTCCTGCAGCTGCACAGGTGGCTGGACTTGAGGCTGCTCAGGCACCTCCAGCTGGCCCCCTAGGCCTCTGGCCAGGAAGTTGCCCATTTTCTCCAGCTCCTCCAGGGCCTGCAAGGGACTGAAACCCTCAGGGAGAAGGATCTTCCCCTCCTCACCCTCCCCAAGGTCTGCCCCAGTGGCTTTGTTCCTGCGGCCTGGTCGAGGGCCAGAAGCAGCTGAGAAAGACAGGAGACCACTGGGGGCTTGACTGGAGGAGGTGCCCAGTTGGTCACTTGCTTTCCCAGGGAGGGAGATGGAATCCAGAGCTTCTGTGGCCTGCTCTAAGTCATCTTCGCCTGCCACGGGCCTGTCTCTGGTCCAGCCAGCCTCGCATGGAGTGGCCTCTAAAACCAACCTGCCTACACCATTTGTGAGTGGTCGTGGGAAGTCCTCCCTGCCTGTGGCCTCCTGGATGGCCTGGACCAACAGCCGAGAGATGACTGGAGGCTCAGGGCCAAGGGCAGGGACCCCAGCCAGGCGCTGGGGATGGGGCTGATCAAAGAGCTGTACCACACCGTAGCTGGTCAGGTGGGTGTGGGCATCTACCAGGTGCAGACACACATTCTTCTCCTTCACAGCTTCCTTGCCCTGGAGCTTATAGCCAAAGGTGAGGTCAATCCAGTGGTGCAGGTCCTGGGACACCTCACGGCTCTCCAGTAATGCTTGGTGGGCAGCCACAAATTCCTGGCTAGAGCTGCACCAGGCTGGCACATCCAGGTCAGGCATGTCAGGGTGGATGGAGCAAAAAATAGAGGGGTCAGTATAAAACTCAGGGATGCACTCATCAGGTGTCCAGGCCTGCATCCGCTCCATGCTAGCAGGGTACTCATGAGGTTCCCACTGTGCTCGGACATGTCCACAGAGTACTGACCGGGGTGTGCGCCGAGCCTTGTATACATAGTACGTGATGTCAGAGAGCACGTCTGAGATGTGGTGAGGAACATGAGGTGGTTCCCCACTGCCTGCACCACCCGCTACAAATGCCTGCCGAGTCATCTCATAAGTGAAGTCCAGTTGCTTATCCCCCTTGTTGAGGCGGAACTTGGATTTACGCAGGTCTCGGAAGCGCCCGTGGGGTGTGGTGAAGTCCACCACCCAGGGCAGCACTGGGTGATAGTTGGGATCTCCCTGCCGCCTACCTGCCAACCGATTCAGCTGCATGAGGTAGTGAAAGTTGCTGATTCTACCATGGACCCAGTCTAGCACAAGGCCTTTAAGCTCCTCGCGGCAGATGGGACACCCAGGACTCCCTGCTTCCTCCTTTTCAGATTTAATACCTGTTCCATCCCTCACTACAGGGGTCTCCTTGTTCTCATCCTTCATGGACATCTCATAAGAACTCAGGTCCAGCCGGAGCTCACTGCAAAGCTTCTCATCAATAGCAATGTGATATAAAGACAGAGCCCCGCAGGCCAGGCCTTGGCGGTGACAGGCATCCATGGCCCTCAGCACACGGAAGAGAATGAAAAGCACCTTGGCTTGGCTGTTGGTCAGCTTGGCAGGGCTGAAGGTGACTACATCATGCAGGGAGAACTGTACATAAGGGTGTATCACATATAACATCTCCGGTGACTCCAGCAAAGCCTCAGCTCGCAAAAGGCTGGGACAGGCCGGGCTTCCCGGAGAGGGACAGGGACCATCTCTAGCATATGATGGGCACTGGGTGGTCTCGCCCACTGGCAGGAAGGAGCAACCATAGACCCCCTGCAGAGCCTGCCTTACTGAGTCCAGGGCAGGGACAGCTGAGGGGGTACGGGTATGACTATAGGGCCGCCCATAAGTTCGGTATGCATGGCGCCACAGATTGCGGTAATTCTGGCCAGCCACCTCCTGCATGAAGCGAGTGAGGGTCTCAGGGCTGGAAGATCCCTCCTCAAAGGACAGGCCTCCACTCAGTGGGTAGGTCAGTCTCCTTTTCCGCAGCCCATGCACCTCCACGCGCGTCCAGCCCGAGGGCAGCCTCTGTACAGAGCGCTGCAACAGAGTCCTGACTTCCGCTTCGCCCAGGCCTTCTGCGCGGGGGCAGGGTCCCAGCCGGCGCTCGCGGAGACTGGCCAGCCAGCGGACGGGCACTAGGGCCACCACGTGGGTGCCCTCCGGGGCCGGAGCCAGCTGCCGGGCATCGATGTTCAGGTCCCTCTCCACGCACTTGAGCAGCTCCTCCATGTCTGGGCTTGGGGCTGGGGACCAGCCAACGGCCCGGGTGGTAAGAGCGACTTCCCGCCCCTTGCTCCCCTGGGCCATCTCCTCCTGGGCGCCTGGGGGCAGCACGGGGCTAAGCCTGACCACGGCCCTCTTTGCGATGGCTTCCGGGGTGCCGGGCCCGGAGGGTTGAGGTGGGCAAGGGCCAGAGACTAGGATCCAGATGGCTGGGTAAACCAGCGACAGAGGAGAGGACGGGGGTGGGGAAGGGGCGGCTCTTACCCCTCTGCTGGGTCCTGCGCTCCGGGCGCGGCGCAGCCTGGGCTGCAGGGCGCCAGCGTTGGGTTCCACCGTAACGGGTCAGCTGACGCGTCATGTGATCACGCCGACAAGGAAACAACTGCACGTGGCTCAAAAGGGTGAGAGAGACCCCGCCTCCTGTCGGCACCTCAGCCAGCCGGCCTGGGCTCTCTCCTGCCTCCCTGCCCAGGCTCAGTTCTAGCTTTGCTTCTTGTTGGGCCTGCAACGCAGTCCACCCCGCGGTTGGCAGAAGAGGGCGATCCTGACCAGGCCACGGTACTTCCCTCCCAGCTTTTTCCTGCACGCAGATCTAGGAGGCTCTTCTTAGATACGCCAGCCTTTAAGAAAAGTGTCAGTGCAGAGCTGGGACCGTGGTCATCAAGCCCCCTCAGCGCCTCCGTGCCGCCTTCCAAACCAAGGAGATTTTTAATTTTCAAAGCGCTTCATCAGTAACATTCCTCTTGGGGCTCAGAACACCCTGTGAACCAGAGAGGGCAGTTACTATTATATTTTACCAGGCTACAACCAAGAGCTGCCCAAGGGGCTGGCGGGGGGTGGGGGTGGGGGTGGAAACTAGAATCTCCTGTCTAGACTTCTTTCAGGCCTGGAGCCCTTCCTCCTGACAGCCCACTCGTGGCTTTGTTTTGTTTTTGGTTTTGTTTTGCCTGTGTTTGTTTGTTTGTTTGGGGACCTTGCGCTTGCAAGGCAGGCCCCGGAACCACTGAGCTAGATCCCCGGCCCTGTTTTGCCTGTTTTATTTCTGGGAGACCTAGGGACAGAAGTGGCCCAGGCCTAGAGGTCCAGATTCTTAGGAGGAAATATTCCCCCCAAGACTTCCTGTTAAAGATCTGCCTCTAGGTGCCCTGGAGCCAGCCAGTGTGCTCGGAGGCTTGCAAATGCTACTGTGGCTGGGAGTAGGGTGAAGCACAGGAAAGGGAACAGAAACTAGAACTACATGGCTCCTTTGAGGGGGTCCTAGGTTGGGCTCATGTGTCAGACAGTATGCCATTGTCTGCAATACACTGGCTCTGGTGTAGTTGTTGTTTGAGTCATGTAAGAATTTGGAGTAGAGCTGGGGGTCCCTTAAAGGTACTTTAAAAAGAGGATCTGATAAACAAGTAAATGAGAAGACAGGAATGGTTTGGTCATAATAGGTTCCATCTACCTCCTTTTTCTTTAGGGACATCTGGAACTACTGATGTGGTTGATCCCATGACTGTGGGCAGTAATTACTTACAATCACCATTTATGGAGCACTTACCAGAAGCCAGTCACCTGCTAAACACTTAACATACTTTGTTTAATCATCACCACTACCCCTTCAAAAAGCTATTTTTAAACCCATTTTAGGATGAGGAGATGACTGACCAGCATTTGTAAGGTCATGTAAGAAGCTAAGAAAAAATTGAAAGCTGGGTGTGGTGACACAGGCCTGTAGTCCCAGCACTTGGGAGGCTAAGGCTGGAGGATTGCTGTGAGTTTGAGGCTAGCCTGGGCTACAAATGGAGACCCTCTCAAAATGCAAAAGAGAGAGAGAAAGAAAGAGAAAAGTTGACCTAGGATTCAAACCCAAAACCAGTGTTCTTTGTACTTTTTTTTTTTTTAGTACCAGGGATTGGACCCGGGACCTTGCGCTTGCGAGGCAGCCTGTGGAACCACTGAGCTAAATCCCCAGCCCTGTTCTTTGTACTTTTTGACTGTTTACTATTGTTTTTTCACCTGGGTAATGAAGTGTCCTTGACAATTCCTCATCCCCAACTTCGATATGCGTACCAAAATGTGGGGGTTTGCCTGTTTGCTTTTTTGTTTTTGTTTTTTTTTGGTTTGGTTTGGTTTGGTTTGGCTTGGTTTGGTTTTTTGAATCAGAGTCTATGTAGTTCAAGCTATCCTTGAACTCACTATGTAGCCCAAGCTGACCTCGAGCTCACAGGGATCCTCCTGCCTCAGTCTTCCAAGCGCTGATATTACAGATGTGAGCTACTGTGCCTGGTTTAATTTTTAAATTTAGATTTAATTCATCATTAAGTTGTGATGCTGGCGGGCCGGGGATTTAGCTCAGTGGTTCTGCCGCCTCTCAAGCACAAGTTCCCCGAGTTTGGTCCCCCGTACCAAAAAAAAAGAAAAAAAAAAAAAAAAATCAAAGTTTGTGGTGCTGGGGATCAAACCCATTGGCCTCCTTCATGCACTCTCTACTACTGAGCTATACCTCCAGTCTCTAGATTTTTTTTCTTGGTGCTGGAGATAGAACCCAGGAGAAGATCCGTTTTCTTTTCTTTTCTTTTTCTTTTTCTTTTTTCTTTCTGTTTTTTGTTTTTGTTTTTGTTTTGTTTTTGGTACCAGGGATCGAACTCCAGTCCTTGCGCTTGGGAGGTAGGTGGTGGAACCACTGAGCTAAATCCCCGGCAGAAGATCTGTTTTGATGGTCAGGAGGTCGTGCCCCCTTTTCAGTACCTATAAAATTAGATTTACCTAGATAGATCAGGCAGTTTTTTTCTTTCTGCAAGTCTGTGTGTGTGCTGCCCCCTAGTGTTGTTGGTTTTTTGCTATAGGTAGTGGTGACTTTGAGTGTACCTAATTTGCTTCTTGCAGTTCTCCTTTCCCTGCCTAGAATTCAGATGTCCTTGCAGTCAGTGGCAGGCCCTGGAGCACTGAGATCCCTGAGGATCACAACTTCCGTGATCTGAGCCATAGAGAAGTGGTTTTGTCTTTATTTTTGCAATGCTGGAAATCAAATCCAGGACCTCATAAATGCTAAGCAAGTGTTCTACCACTGAACTACATCCTCAGCAAAGACAGAAGTTGTTCCCAAACTTTAGGATGTACTTCTGATTCATTAATCTGGTGTGAGAACCAGGGTATTGATTGATTGGTTGAGACACTGGGGATGGAATGCAGAGCCTCGTGCATTTTGGGTAAGTAGTACAACACTGAGCTATATCCCCAGCTGTTATGGCTTGTGTCTAGATGTCCCCACAAGGCCTCATATAGTCATAGGTAGGGCTTTTTAGAAGTGGGTGGTTCTAGGGTTTGTGATGCTGAGATCAAGGATGTGATGCTAGGGTTGATTCACAGTGAGATGCTGGGATTAAGGGTGTGAGTGCTACTCACCCTAAGAGTAGGTAACTTGGATAAAATATAAGAGACAGAAAGAATGCTGCTGTTGTTGCTTGCTGCCTTCTGCCTGCCTGCTCTGTGATGCCCCTCTGTCATGACACCCTGCCTTGGAGCCAGCCAATTATGAACTGAAACCTCTCCGAACTGTGAGTTACAATAAACCTTTCCTCCTTTAATTTTGGTGTTGGATATTTTGTCTCAGAAACCAGAAAAGTAACTAAAACACCAGCCCAGAAACTGAATTTTAAAAAAGCATCACAGGTGTGGCCAGGGATTTAGCTCAGTGGTTTTGCTGCCTGCTGCACAAGCACAAGGACCGGAGTTCGGACCCGAGTTCATCCCCGATACCAAAAAAAAAAAAAAAAAAGCAAAAAAACAAAAAACAAAAAAGTATCACAGGTAATTCTGATACAGCAATATTTGGGACACATCTTGAAAAATATATCCTAGGAGGGGCTGGGGATTTAGCTCAGTGGCATCGCATCTGCCTTGCAAGCACAAGGTCCTAACTTCGATCCCTGGTACAAAAAATATATATATATCCTGGGGATGGGTTACACCTCAGTGGTAGAGTGCTTAGCATGCACAAGCCTCTAGGTTCAATCTCCAGAACTAATAAATGATGATGATGATGATGATGATGATGATGATGATGATGATAATGATAATGCTCTATATTTCCACTTCCAAACTGCCCTCTCCCTCACTCCAGAAGTCCTCCCCCTGAATCCCAACTCAAGCACCCTTGGGCTTTGGGGAATCTGGGACCAAATTAGTCACTCCCCTTTGCCAATCTCAATATTGAGTTTCCAGGAGGTTATATCTTGGATAGTCAGAGAGGGAGACTGCAGCTGCTCTGGCAATTAGCCCATGCTGAGCAAGGTCAGCTCTTGGTGATCTGGCAGGGAGAAAATGAAGGAAGTTAACATTTAGTCCACCAACTGTGGGCCTGTGTACCAGGTACTGTTCTCAGTGTTTTCCAACTCTCTCTCTTTTTTTTTTTTTTTGTGGTACTGGACATTGAACCTACAGGCTGTCTACCATTGAGCTACATCCTCAACCATTTTTATTTTGAGACAGGGTCTCACTAAGTTGCAATCCTCCTGCCTCAACTTTCCAAGTAGCTGGGATTACAGGTATGTGCCAATGTGCCTAGCTTCAAACAAGTTTTCAAAACTCCTACAAGAAATCATGAATATTTATTATTCACCCCTATTTTGTAGGTGAGAAAAATATCTTCCATAAGCTAGTAAGGAGCTGGAATTTTTTTTTTTTTTTTTTTGGTACCGGGGATCAAACTCGGGTCCTTGCGCTTGCACAGCAGGCAATGAAACCACTGAGCTAAATCCCCAGCCCAGGAGTTGGAATTTGAATTCAAGTTTGCCCAACTCAGGGGTTCTCTCAACTGGGGTTGATTTTGGCTTCTAGAGGACATTTAGTAATGTCTGGATGCACTTTGGGTTGTCACAACTTCAGGTTGTCATTGACACCTGGGTTGGAGACCAGGGATGGTATTAAACTTCCTGTTGTGCATAGCTCCCCTGTGCACATACCAATGAATTATCTGGCTCAAAATGTCAACAGTGCTGAAGTTGAGAAATCCCAGTCATAGCCTATGCTTTTGACCTGGAACGGGTGGGAAAAGCTTAAGGAGCAGAACAACAATGTAAAATGCCCACTCCAAGGGCCCTGAGTAGAAAGGGGATGGGATTGCTAAACTAAGGATAATAGAGAATGGGGCAGCTGGTGAGATTTCTTTCTTCCAAGCTTGGCCAAGACCCTGCTCAGTTTCTCCCAACCTTGCCAAGTCAGTCCTGGGACTTCATACTAAGTTTGTCCTGGCATGACCCTGACTCCCAGCTCAGGGTTGGGGAAAATATTTACTTGGGTCTTTCCGTAGGACTTCCCAGCCAAAGCTGGGACCCAGAGTGTTTCAGCTGCGGTCCCATGGCAGCTCTACATCAGCACCCTTGCTGTTGGGGGCGGGAGGGAGCAGAGGGTACCACTGAAAGTAAAAGAATGGAGCAGCCAGGGAACCAGGTGGCATCCAAGAAGTTAGGAGGGGACTGAATGGGCAAAGCCAGGAGAGTCCTCTCAGTAGGTCCCTGTCTGGAACAGAATAGTGCAACCTCAGGAGAGAGTAGTGAGCAGCTGGCCCGGGAAGCAGGGTTCTGACCCTAAGGCTTGCTTTCCACAACCTTTTGTTTCCCCTAGGTCTGGACCTCAGCGTCCCCGTGCTGTCCCCAGTACCCTACTGGAGCACCCACACATCCAGCCAGCCAGCATTCAGGGACTCCCAATAGTGGCCTCCCCACTAGACCAAGAGGGTGGGTCTGAGCTGACAGTGCTGACAGGAAATACCTCTCATTCCAAGCTCAGAACCTGAAGAACTAACTCAGATGGGGGGAGGCTATGATGGGGAAAAGATCATAGAATTATTTACCCCATATTTGGGGTTCCATTTCCTTCCTTTGCTCACCACCCGTGTTGGGTGGATAAGGGGACTAGGAGGAGGATGTGGTAATAGCTGATTTGTTCCCTGAGCTCACACTTTCCAACAATCAGCTGTTACTGGGGCTGAAGGCAGGAAGTCTCCTTAAAGGCACAGTGTTCTAAACACAGGCGGAACTCTGGAGTTGTGAGGAATCATAGCAATCACCTGCTGGAGCCTGTATTTAACACAGAAGCAGCTATCCCACGAAGGTCATCTCTAGGATTCAGTTACCCTCACCCTCAATATGTAGCTTATGGAAAAGATATGGATCCCTATCCACGTGTTCCTCTTTGGTGATGGCGGTGGTGGGCAAGTGATGAAGCGGACTGGGTTCCAGGCTTGCCCCTTTAAGTAAGCAATTCATCAACTTTTGCCAAGTCACTGGGTTCATTTCAGTTTTTGCCCATCCCCCGCCCTCTAGACTCTGATTCGCCCCTGGGGGAAGGAACAGCTTCCTCATTGGTCTCCACTTTCGAAATCTCTTCCCTAAGTAGTCCGGAGTCAGTGAACAGCTTTGGAGGGCGGGACAGAATGGAGACTAATCAAAGATTTGGAGTTTCTGGCCAGTGGCACTTTGGCACGGCCCATCCCCTACTTTGTTTTTCTTTTTTCTTTTCCATTCCCTAATTTCTGACCTGTAGCCTTCCCAGGAAGAAGCTCTTTGAGAGATTCTGGGGCTCTTCCGCGACCGGGACAAGACATTTACAAGAAAAGGCTCCTCTGGTTAGAAAGGGCTCCCCAGGAGGGGTGGACTAGATATCTCCAGCTGGGGCTGGGCGAGGTAAGCAATCCTCTCTCCTCCAAGAGCCCTTGAGAGTTCTACGAAAGTCTCTGCTGCCCCGGAGACTGATTTCAGTCTTCAGCTCTGCTCATTCCTGCTGCTTCGCCTGCTCCACCTTTCTTTAGAGAGCTATAACCTCCTGCAGAGGCCAGCGAATCATTCTTGGGGTTGTTTAAAAGAAGCTCTCACGGCTCCGAAAAGGAAGGGCTGTAGCCCTTTGAGGACTTCGCCAGGATGGATTTTTCTATCAGTTTAAAAATGCCAACTCACAGAGCGCGTTGCATTCTGGGAACGAGAATGTCAAGTGGAGAACTACATAGACCAGACAGCACTGCAAATACACACTCCTCTACTTCCTTCTGCTCTTTAGCTCTAGTTTGACGTAGCGCTCTTCTAAGCAAGTCCCTTAGGCGGAGGGCGGGGCCACACCTTTTCATCTATTGGCTAGCTCGCGAGGTGGTAGGCGTGGCTTACTGCAGCTCCGCTGGGCGAAGGGGTGGCCTCCTTGCCGATCAAGCCGAGATGACTGGGGGGGCGGGACCAAGGAGAAGTACGGGCGCCCCCGAGTGGGTGTGGTCACGTAGCCCAGCAGTGGGCGGTGATTGGCCCTGGGCAGTTTGATCACGGCTTGTGCGTCACGACGCCGCCAGCTGATCGGAGACTGGAGCCGGTGTGTGCTGGGCGCTGGTAAGAGACAGCTCCGCCGGCCATGGAGAGCGGACGGAGTGGTTTGCTCCCCTACCTTCAGCAGCCCCCACACCTAGCACCAGGTGGGTGTGATCTAGGGACCCGGTCATATAGGGGGGAATCGTGGTAACGGGGTAATAGAGGAAAGTGGGGTCCTGGCGGCCACACCCTGCCCTTCCGGGGGAGGGGAGAGGGGGCGGCGGGGCAGGGGCGCTCCCGGGGATAACGGACTGGACCTGCTGTAGTTGTATATCAGGAGGTTTAAAGAAAAAGTCCGAGATGAGAGTCGTGGTGGAAGGTCTGACGGAGTAGTTGAAAGGAATAGGAGCCGGGGGGCCGGGGGCGGCTAACCCTGCTGCCCTCTGGTCCGGGGATGCTGGAGCCCACCGTCTAGGTTGGAGAGGATCTGGACGAGCACGTAGCGAGGAGGTGCTTTCCTCTACCGGCACGCACCGGGTCATGGCCAGTTCAATTCCCTGGCAGGGAAGGGGTCACTGGGTGGGCCGGCCCCTCCTCTCGTTCCCTTCAAGGATGTTATGTAAGGGGGGAGGGGAAGGGAGTAGGGGGCGGCAGTGCTGGTGCCGTATGCAACCCAAAGGTTAGGGTTTCACCGCGGTTGGGTGGGGGGATGGGAGGAGGAAACAAACAGGAGGAGAGCCTGGAAACTCTTAACCGCCCCCCCCCCCGCCTGACTGGCCGTCTTGGGTGAAGAGAAGGTCACCTTTGCACCTCCTAGCCTGTCTGGTCCTGAGGCCCCTAGCCCAGGCCAGGGCCCGACCGCCTGGGAAGCCGGCCGGCTGGGTGGGGCGCCTGGGTTAGTCATCGCTGGGCTCCCTCTCTCCCCACCTCCCGGCCAACTCTTGGCCCCTCCCCATGGCCTCAGCTAGGCTATCGCCCCCACCTCCCTCTGGCCCTAGTTCCAGCCTTCAACTCATCTGGCCTGTCATCCTGGCTGTCATACTGGGCGAGAAGCTGTCAAGGTGCCAGAGGGTTGATGGAGCGGCTGGTCAGAGGGTCAGTGCCCTGGCCCCACCCCGCCCTGCACCCAAGGGCACCTGCTTGGCACAGACTCTCAGCAACCGCTGAATCCTGTGGACTGAACCGAGTCATCTCAGAGGGGAGTTGAATAGAGTTGGACTGTCACATAGGAGAGGGAAGAGACAGCCACTACAAAGTTTATGCCTCCCAAAAGGCTTTCAGAATTTGAAAACCCCTACCCCGACCCTAATCTTTATGCCCTGGGTATATAGAAATCTCAAGGCAAAATCGCCTTGACCCGTCAGTCTGGTACGGGCCATGCCCATGATCAGAGTGTCATGGTAAACCCACCCTCCCCACCTCAGAGGCCTCAAGCCTGCCACACCCCCAGCCCCCTTCCCGGGCCTTGCTACAGGGCCTGGCTTTTCCTGCTGATTCATGCGTTGGAACTGTTGGGGGCGGGGCTTAGAACTTGGAACAAAGTTCAGACATGGAGGGGCCGGCAGACAGCCTGGAATTCATACCAGATGTACCCGGAATGTGCAAGTGGAATGCCTGGCATCTGAGAGTCCTGAGGAAGCTGCCCAGCCACCCTGCCCATACCTCCCTCCCCTCCAGCCTTGGGTTTGCTGTCCTCTCCCTCAGAGTCCCCAGAGCCTCTGCTGAACTTCCAAACTCTAAACCACCCCCTTCCACACTATTCCTCAATTTAGCCCCTGCCCCCCACCCCCACCCAGTTCTTTTTCCAGCTGAATTCTCTGGGACCAAGTCAGTTGGGCTGATCACTAGACTCAGTTCTGAACCTGAGGTCCAACTTCTCACCTAATAGTTATTGGTGGGGTGTGTCCAGGATCTTAGGCCCTGCCCTCCCAGAATGCTGAAGCATCTGGTGGGTTGCTAAAGGTCTCTTTAGTTTCCTATAGGTAAAGAGGGATAAGGGAAGTTTAGAGCTGCTCTTACTTCTCACTGAGCTGAGGTACCAGGGCAAAGCCAAGAACTCCTCATTAGAAGGTTGAAAGTCTATCAGAGCTTAGACAGCCCTGTTCAGAGCTTTCCCATTTTTCTTCCTTTTCCTTTTAGGAGCTCGTGCCTCCCGTATCCTCACCTGGCTGAGCCGCAGTAGTTCTTCAGTGGCAAGCTTTATGTCCTGACCCAGCTAAAGCTGCCAGTTGAAGAACTGTTGCCCTCTGCCCCTGACTTCGAGGAGGAAGAGGAGGAAGAGCTGCTTTCTCTATCATCTGGAAGGTGACAGAACTGGGACTGGGAAGGTCCAAAGGCAGAGGTGATGACAGCTTTTGGGAAAGGGAACTCTTCTCAGTTGAAGAAGCTTCACCCAGATTGGTCCAGCAAGAGAGCAGTTTTAGACTAGAGACACTGGCTGAATTGGGGAAGAGGTGGCAAAGACTACCCAAGGTTAGTTGGTCTTTGTGTGGCAATAGGAAAAAACAGAAGGAAAGTCTGTCTACTCCTTTACCTAGATTTTCTCATTGACCTTCCCTATCTCTGATTCTCTCCTACAAGCTTTTCCAGGTGAGGTCCAAAAATAAGTCTTCAGGGGAAAAATAGCACTGAAACTCCACTCTGAGTAGTCATCACGTGCTTTTTCCTTTTCCTGTATTTTCTTAAACTTAAGAATACTCTAGATTCTAGATTTAGGGGTACTTACCTACACTTGCTCTTAGCCAAAAGGCCGAGAAGCGATAGGCAGGTACTTACCTATAGGGGACCCTTACACCTCTCTATCCACCTGTGAGTATACAGGAGGGAATCAGAAGTCCATCTATGCTGACTCAGAGCTAGGTTCCTTCTCTTGTGGGTGGGAACAGCTTTTCACATAAGTTGATGGGGTTGGGGAGGAGCAGTTGGAAGGAGGGGCTAGGGTTAGACCAATGCAAGAGGCCTGCCACCCAAAGTTGTACTATCACCTCTGGTAGTGTTGTGGCTGCCATTGCTGTTTCTTCTCTGCTTTGGTTTCCAGGGTAGTGTGTGAGACTTGTCTCAGGCCTATGCAGGCAGGAAATTCTCTCTTTTGGCAACCAGGGGAGATACTTTGTAGACTGTGACCCCCTTTTTGGACACCAGGCAGTGTAAACCACCTCCAGCTTCTGATCATTCTCATACTTGATCTGGTATAGTTCAGTCTTGGGCCAGTCTCCCTAATAAATGGTGGCCAAGGGCTGGGGATTTAGCTCAGTGGTTCTGGTGCCTGCCTCGAAAGCACAAGGTCCCAAGTTCAGTCCCCAGTATAAAAAAAAAAATTCCAACAGCCATAAATGGTGATCAAGTTCAGGGGCTACAGGAAGCTGTTCTCTTTGGTGGGAGGAGATGTGCAGGGAGCTCTATCTTATTCTCCACTTATAAGAAACTGAAAGACATAGAGGAGAGTAGATCATTGAGCCCAGCCTCACTGCAGCCCAAGCTGAAGGGTAGGATGGTTGTGGGACTGTGGTAGAGGGAGGTGGGTAGATGAACCCTACTCATAGTTGCAACAAAGATTGCTCTGTCCTTGGATATTGCCTCCATCCTTTCTTCCCCTCATTGCTTCACTGGCCACAGTGAGTCTCTCCAGCCCTGAGTATGTGGCTCTGCTATCTTCACCCTTCATGGAGCAGAGATGAGGAAGGCAGCCTAGCAGCACAGACCCAGGCAGAAGACCAATGAAGGACCAGGCCTGGAGAGCACAGGGCCCTCTCTGGGCATGCACGAAAGGGGCCCATAAAGGCCTGGAGCACTCCAGGAAGAGGGAGAACAGCCAGCCCCCATCAAGAACAAGCTTCCTGTGATCTGCTGCTTCACTCACTATTTCTCTCCAGTACTGCCTCCCTTGGGGATGTGAGACCAGAGTGAAGTGTCTAACAGCTTTCACCCTCCTCCTACCTCTTCCCTACCTACTCTGTTATTTTTATATGAGCAGCCTTAAAGAGCATGAACCAGATGTGACAGGACATGCACAGGAAATTCATTTTTAAAAACTCAAATGGTTAAAACCATTAAACAAACCATATTCTTCATTAGTAATTAAAAGAAGCCAAATATCACTGATGTCTCCCTTAGCAGCCTATAACAGAAATAAATAAGACCCATTGTTGACAAAAGAGCACTACCATATATTGTGTATGAGACTATAAATTGGTACAGCCTTCCTGGATGGAAGTTCAATAATATGTATTAAATACCCTAAAAGGTTCCATGTCCTTTGACCTAGTAATTCTATGTTTGGCAATTTATCTTTAAAAATTAAATTAGTTATAAAATATTTATTCCAGGATTACAATAGAGAAAAATGGAAAACAACTGTTTGATTGGGAATTCATTCCTTTTCTGCTGTAATGAAAATTTGCAATAGGGGATTGCTTAAGCAAATTATTGTATATCCATCCAGATGGTGGAGTACTGCACAGCCATAGAGATGAACATTTGACTGGAAAGAAAATTGTTCTTTGAATATTAAAAAGGTTATAAAAAGGGGCCGGGGATTTAGCTCAGTGGTTCTGCCGCCTGCTTCGCAAGCACAAGGACCCGAGTTCGATCCCTGGTACCCCCCCCCCACAAAAAAAGAGGTTATAAAAATAGTGTGTATTCTGTTACCTAGTTTTAAACAATTTGTTTTAAAAGTATGGTGTATACTTGTGTAGACAGAACAGATTTTAAAACAAACTGAAGATGTACTAAAAAATGTCATTATGGTTACCTTTGGATGGTGAAATAAAACAATTGTAGTTTCCTGCTTTAGTTTTTCTGTAATTTCCAAATTTTCTACATTGATTGTATATTGATCCTATACAATAAATAAAATATAAAAGATCAGTGTAATTTTTTAATCCTTTGGATAAGTGGCTATAGAAGGAAGGGATGCACCTAGCCCTTGGTGAGAATGTTTGATTGGGATGCTAACCAAGACTTCTCGTTTTTGGTTTGGTTTGATTTGGTGCTAGGGATCAAACACAGGTTCTCACTCATGCTAAACAAGTGCTCTACCACTGGCTACATCCCCAACCCTATGAACTTCACCCCTTCTCCCTTTTAAAACTGAAACATTTATTGTGACTAATCCTTTGAAATTCTCAAGATGAACTGAATGTTGCCACAGCCGCTCTCTTGGGCTTAGGTGTCATTCCTTCACAGAACCCAGGCCTGAATCAGTAATACACAATCCTCATTCACCCAATCCTGATGTTATTTCATCTTTTACCCTTGGCACTCCAGTTATACTTTATCTTGTGCTTGGCAGGATAGCCACATTTACCATAGGTAGACTTCTGAAGATGGTAGGCCTTAGAACCATAGCAGTGTCACAATGTGTATTGCTTAATACAGTGTTTTCCAAACAATATTCCCTTTATCTCACTTCTGCCGCCAAGACCAAAGAGTTATGAACTTCATTAGGAATAGGCAGAATCCACCTTCAATATTCAGAAAGCAGCTCTTTGACTTGCTGGTTGTCAGCCAACTAAAGAGTTATGGAGTGGAGTAAGAAGGAAGGAAAACAGTAAAAACCTGCCATTCTTCGGGTATGAAGGATCAGGGAGAATTTAAATTCTAGAATTCTAACAATCGTGCTGCTGAAAACACTAAAGGTCTTTGTTTTCTCTTCTGACTCTGCCCCAAACTTGAGGTGACCCTGTATTACTTCTTGTCCTCATATTGGAGGAGATATTTGACCCACCCAACAGGTACAAACTGCTGAGAGAGGGAGTGCTTTTTCAAGACTACTGGTAAGTTGCTTCTCTTTTTCCTGCCCTTCCTCCTAAGGTGTCATGTGTTGGGGGGGCAGAGGTGTCTCCTGGTTGGTTGCTTCTCCAAAATGGGAGTTGCTGTTCCTTTTGGGAGGTGCTATGTAAGGAAGCAGGACTACTGGAATTATAGGTTTGGTACAATGTGTCAACGGCCTGGAAACCTTGGAAGGCAGACAGGTGTCTCCAAGAAGTGAGGCGACCCCACAGCTGAGAGTGAAAGGTGAGGCCCTGCGTTGGCTAGGCTCAGGCCAGGAGGGTAAATTGCTCCAGCTAATACCTTCAGGGTTTCAAGGGCAAGCGTGAGAGATATCCAGTAGGTGAGAGATGAGGAACTAGGGGAGAGAAGGTGAAAGTTAGTGGGGCAGGGCCCCAGAAGTGTCAGGTGAGATTAGACTAGGGACCATCTTTGGAGTTCCCACATCTGGAATTCCAACGAATTTGGGACACGTGGCGTTGGAGAAAATCCCTACTGACATCCCAGAAGGATCCCTGGGTTGCACAGCTTGGTGGTGCCCAGGACCCCCCAAACAGCTCTCCCCAGTAGGGGCAAGACGCGATTGGTTGTTGTGGCTCCATGGGCGGTGGCCCCAGTGCTGCTCCAATCACTGCCCAGCTGAGGGATGGGGGTGTGGACAAGCCCAAGAAAGAGCAAATTCAGAAGGCGAGTCGGGCGAGGGTGCCTAAGGATCCAGCCCTGCGCGGAAAACAAATCTCCGATTCTACGGGGGGTGGGGGTGGGGGTGTCGGCTGAGGGTTTGGAGCCAAAGGACGGATCAGGAACCTAGCTGGCCCCCAGGCCATGGCACCCACGGAGCTGCTGGCGACCAGTGACCTCCTTCTCTGTGTTCCGGGTTCTGCACTGGGGGATGAAGCTGCTGCCCACTCCAGGATCAACCGCTCAGGACCGCTGGAAGTGGCGGAACCGCTGTGTCTCGCTGATGCACAGCCTGGTCACCGGGGTTGAGGCGCTGCTGGGGTAGGGAGCTTGTGGGTTGGAGAGGCATTGCAATGAGGACAAGGGGCTTGGAAGGCTAAGGTTGGAAGACTGGCTGGCACTTTTGGAACCTAAAGGAGACCTTCAGAGTCTGAGACTGGAGTCAAGTGTGATTGGGTGGGAGGGCGTACACAACCACAGAGTGAGTGGGTCGGGATTATGCAGAGACTGACCCCAACTTCCCTATCTGTCCCAGGGTGTTGCTGTATCCTCAAATGGCCACAGACCCAGTTCATGGCCACCCATTTTGGGCCCTGGTCCTGGTGGCAGTGTGTGTGGGTAAGTCTGCAGGGAAGGATGGGTCAGTGAGGGCAATCTTAGATCTGGAATTCCAGGACTCCTTTCCCCACTTCCACAGGAATTAAATGTGACTGGCATTTTCCTGAGGCAAACTAAAGAGGTGAGAAAAACAAGGCTGGAGCTCCTCTCTTACCGGCTCTGGGGAAGCCTAACACCCCTTCCCATGTGTCCACAGGGTATTTCCAGGCTGACGGAGCTGATCTACTGTGGAACCAAACCTTGGGCCAGGCTTGGGACATTCTCTGTCACCATCTGGTGGTGAGATTCCAAAGGAAAGGCCAAGGAATGAAGGCATGCCCAACCTGGGGTCCCCAGCCTCTCTTCAGATTTCTTTTTTGTTTGTTTGAGGTTTTTTGGTTGGTTGGTTTGCTTATTTGTTTGTTTGAGACAGGATCTCGCTATATAGTTCAGGCTGGCCTTGAACTCACTGTGTAGCCCAGCAATCCTCCTACCTCAGCTTCCCAGTGCTGGGATTATAGGCATGTGCCACCACACCCATCTCTCTTCAGTTTTCTATCCTCTGACTTTCTACAGATTCTCTGACTCTGATGCCTGATCCTCCCAATCTGAGGCTGAAGGAGGGGTTTGGACGGCTGGCCACAGCTGGGAGTCTGGGCAGGGGCCTGGCTCCCCCACAAATGTCTAGCTGATCACAGAAACATTGAATAAAGATCTTTTCTGAGAAGGAAAAGCCCTGGCATAGGATGTGGGGATGGAACACGAAACCCAGGAATGGAAGTTGGGAGGTACTGTGCAAAAATACAGCCCTAGTGTTGCCAGACAAGATTGCAAAAGCCCCATGGTTGCAAAGAAGCCCAGTGTTGAGAACTCCTGGGGCAAGATAATAATTGAATATGGTGGCACATGCCTGTAACCACAGCACTTGAGACAGGAAGATTCAGAGTTCCAAGCCAGCTTGGGGTACATAGAGACTTCAGGGCCAGCCTGGATTATACAGGAGACCCTGTCTCAAAACACACACACACACACACACACACACACACACACACACACACACACACAAAAGTTAACATGAAGTTCAGTTTCTGAAGGTAGTCTTACAAAATTCTTAGGAACTCCTTGAATACAGACTGAGAAATTGGTACAGGATAAGTGCATGTCATGGAAGGTCTTCTGACTTTGACCCTTGTCTCTAGGTGGTGTGCTGCCTCAGCTTCACTTTACAGTCTGGCCATTATGTGGGCTTATCCATGGTGTGTCTGCTGGTGGAGGTGAACTCTATCTGCTTGGACCTGTGGATCCTGCTGCTGACTTCTTACCAGATCCCCTCCCTGGCCTTCAAGGTGACCAGCTATGTCACCCTGGCCACTCTGGTCCTCTTCTGCCTGGTACCACTGGGATAGATGAGTCTATGGATGCTCCAACAACACCATCAGATACCTCTTGCTCTGATCATTCTTGATGGAACTGGGCTGTTCACTGTGGGTGCCATAAGCATTAGAACAGGTGTCCAAATTCTGATGGGTGATATTCTTCAGCCTCGGCCCCACCCGCCCATCCTTGAACACAGGGAGACCAGGGGGACCAGGACATGTTGTGATTGTGAGCCCATTACCAGGGATAATTCCACTCTGAACTTGAAAAACTAGAGAGAAGTGGCAGGCTTCTCTTCTGCCGGCCCTATGGAAGTAGACTAGGAGACAGTGGTCTTTGCTATGCAGTCTCTCATGGGTTTAATGGCTGGACTAGATTATCAGTATTTCAGGTCCTCTCCTCCTTCCCCTTTCTTAGGATCTAAGAAGACATGCTGACATTGGTGGCTGGCTGGGAACCTGGATTACTAGTCACTAAAATCTATCATCATGTAATCACCCTTTCTAGAAAAAGAAATCAAGAGGGCTGGGGATTTAGCTCAGTGGTTCTGCCACCTGCCTGCCTCGTAAGCGAAAGGTCCCAAGTTCAATCCCTAGTACCAAAAAAAAAAAAAATTAGTGAGCTCAAGGCCAGCCTCATCTACATAGCAGGACCCTGTCTAAAAAAAAAAAAAAAAAGAGTAGCTGGAGGTGTGAAGCTGAATGAAACTGCCCGTGGTAACAGAAACCCTTTGCTCCAGCACAGGGACAAATGAGGATCAGAGAGATCTGGCATGGAGGGGGCAGGACCAGAGGGGAAAGAAACCTAACTTACGACCAGATTTTGGCAGTGGAAGGGAGAGCACAAGAGATACGATCTGTTACCAGTAGAGATGGGCATGACAGTTGCCAAGTGACAGAAGAACATAGGTCATTGCAATTGCTGCTGTTATTTCTGGTTCCCAAAGCTGCACTACAGGTATTGAGTTTATTTAATACTAGTCCTAATGTGTCCAGCCTTTTAATTTTTTTTATATCTTTGAACCTTTCCAAAGAAAATATAGATTCTTCTTTGAATGGTCATGGGGCTAAGTCTGTCTTCTTTTTGTTGTTGTTGTTCTGGGGCTTGAACTCAGGACCTTGCTCTTGTGAGGCAGGCACAGTGCCACTGAGCTAAATCCCTAGCCCTAGGTCTATCTTCTTAAAACAGCACTGAAGGCATAGAAGGGACTCAAGCACCCAATCTAGGTCCCCAGTGTAGGGTTTTCTCAGCCTCAGGTTTTATGGAAGAGTGAGGGCAGGGGTACAGCAGGTGACAGGAGGCTCCCCTTGGCTGCAGAAAGGTAAAGGAATGGCTGACCCTCTTCTGGGACTCATTCAAAAGCTTTCCTTCCTCCTCTGCTGTTTCTGCTGCATTTTTCTTTTATTGCACAAGACCCCTCCCTTCTCATTCAGAATACCCAAGTTACAGAAAGTGTAGAGCAGTTAAGTTGCTATTCTAAACAATGGAGAAAAAAACCCCTTAATTTTCCATGGAAAAGATACATGAGCCAAAGCAAGTGACAGGAAGAGTTTTTTAAAATACTGCTAAGAAACTGAGGGAGACGAAGACAAAGAGGATGATAGAGACAGATATACAGAGATTGAGGGTGGATAGAAAGAAGAGTCTACGGCCATACCACCCTGATCTCGTCTGATCTCGGAAGCTAAGCAGGGTCGGGCCTGGTTAGTACTTGGATGGGAGAAAGAGAGAAGAATTAATTGCATAGAGGAGACTGAGGCACAGAGATTGAGGGCCAGCAGGAGAAGCATTGCCAGAGATACTGAAAAATACTGTTACAGATGCTGAGAGGAGCCTAAGTTGTAGAACTGGTAGAATGTTCATAAACAAAGAGGACAAGGAAAATAGGAATAAAGGCCCACAGAGAGGAGCCCCAAGGGCGGAAGGTGTAGCTAGTCTAGACAGTGGAAGAGTGAGAGTGAGGGACTAGGAGGGGCAAGCTGGCTCAGGAGTGGTGGAGAGGATGGTGCCAGATCTTCAGATTAGCACACTAAGAGCAGAGCGGAGTGGGAGAAGTCAGAGGAGCTGGGAAGCAGGAGAGCAGAGAGCAGGAGGCCCCCAATGGAAAGATCCACTGAGAAGGCGGGGGTATGTTGAGTTGGAGACAGTCAGAAAGACAAGCATCTGCAGTGCATAACACAAAGACAGAGATACTTGATAGTATCTATGAGGAATGACCAAGAATTTGGGCATTAGGAAAATGTGGCTGTTTTTGTGGTTCACCCAGTAAAATGCATACAGAAAGGGTAAGATTACCCACTGGGGGTGACCAGGTCCCAAATGGACACTTGAAGAGTTTGGGATCCCACACCAGGGCAGTGTTTGTCAGACCTTACCATGGCCTGGTAAAGTGGTCTGCAAGACTGATCCCATGCCTACCAAGCTACTTGCTGAGAAATTCTTCACCTTCTAGCAGAGGGGAGGGGCTTTCCTAGATAGGGAACATCGATATTTTATGTTCTCAGAACACTATCCTTATTATAAATTAATAAATTGTTATGCATTTAAATAATTGCATCAGTCCCTTGTGAATGTTCTTGCTTTGAGTTATTTGTCCTGGCTCAAATGGTGTCCTGCTGGACATGGAGGTACATGCCTGTAATTCTAGCACTTGGGAGGCAGAGGCAGGAGGATCAACATGAGTTCGAGGCCAGCCTGGACTATATAGTGATCTCAAGACTGGCTTGAACTACATAGTGAGACCCTGTCTCAAAACAACAGGGCCAGAGATTTAGCTCAGTAGTACCACCGCCTGCCTTGCAAGTGCAAGGTCCTGAGTTTGATCCCCAGTACCAAAAAACAAGAACAAAATCAAATGCTAGGGCTGGGGATTTAGCTCAGTGGTTCTGCCACATGCCTTGCAAGCGCAAGGTCCGAGTTCCATCCCTGGTACTGAAAAAAAAAAAATCATTCTTGGGGCCGGGGATTTAGCTCAGTGGTGCCGCCTGCTCTGCAAATGCGAGGACCCAAGTTCAATCCCCAGTACCAAAAAAAAAAAAAATCATATGCTATCCTAATGTGAAATACAAGGTTGGGTTGTGGAAGCTTTGCCATGGGAAGGTTTCCTCTTAGGACTGACTCTTTGACCTACAAAGTCCTAAAGTGTTCTAAGATCCTCTGTTGTCAAAAAGCAAACCAATGGGCCAGGGATTTAGCTCAGTGGCACCGTGGCTGCCTCACAAGCCCAAGGTCCTGAGGTGGTCAATCCCTGATACCAGGAAAAAAAAAAAAAAGCAAACCAAATGTATTCAATAGCATGGACTTAGAGCAAGAAAACTAATTCAGACAGTTTAGAATGATTTTCATGGAGCCGGAGTATCTTAATGGTAAAGCACATGGTTAGTAACAGGGCCATGAAACCAAAAGAATCAGCCAGGTATGGTGATGTACACCTGTAATTCCAGAACTCCAGAAGGCTGAAGCAGGAGGATTGCAAGTTCAAGACCAACTTGGGCAATTTAGCAACTTTGTAAGGCCTTATCTCAAAAAAGGGTTGAGGATGTAACTTAGTACTATGCAAAGGCTCTAAATGTCCTGGGTTCAACCCCCAGTACAACACACCAAAAACTCTTTTGGCCAAATTAATCCTGATTTAATAAGAAACTGAAACAGAAATATTGATAACTGAATAGTCAAAATTTTGTCATGTATAAACAAAATCTACACTTGCCAGGCTAAAAAACTGATAGTCCTCATTCTGCAAAAGACAATGAAAGGGAAGTACCTGTGCTGAGATGAAATGTTTTCTTGGCATCATTAACTAAAAGCACAGCATCCCTGGTTGAATTTTTGTTGTGCTCCTCCCACATGCCAAGCACCTTTTATACATTATCCCATTTAATCCCACACAACAGAGATTCACCCATCAATTTTATATGAAAAAGAAAAGAGAGGCTAGAGAGATTGAGTAGTTAGGCTTATCTGCCTACTTAGTCATAGGGCCTAAACTCCTCCTGCCTCAGGCTCCCGAATGCTGGGATTATAGGTATGCACCACTATGCCTGAATTCTGCTAGGACTTGATTTTTTTTTTTTTTTTTTTTTTGGTTTTTTTGAGACAGGGTCTTGCTATATAGTTCAGGCTGGCCTTGAACTCACTTTGTAGCTCAGGCTGGCCTTGAACTTGAAGCAGTCCTCCTGCCTCAGCCTCTTGAGTGCTAGGATTACAGGCATGCCTGGCTTTTTTTTGTTTTGTTTTGTTTTGTTGTGACAGGGTCTCTCTATGTAGTCTAGGTTGGCCTGGAACTCATAGCAATCCTCCTGACTTAGCCCCCTGAATGATGGGATTACAGGTGAGCACCACCACACCTGCCCATTGTGCTAGGACTTTTGACTAAAATGTGCTCTGTGTATGCTGAACTTGCCAAGCTAGGATGCAAGAGAAACTTCCTGAGCATGAAGCTACCATAGAAAAAGAGAACTCACAAGATGGACAGAGATTTCCAGCAAACTTTAAGTAGATTATCTGAATTGTGATTATAATTGAGTAAATGGGAGTAGAATCAACTAGAGTGTGAATGAGATAAAGATGAATTAAATCAAAGGATAATGGTCATTTGGGACCCTGGAAAAGAGAATCTCAATTCAGAAAGAACAAAACAACACAATAACAATGACAGCATGCCACCATTGGTGGTGCATGCCTGTGATCCCAGCTCTCGGAAGGCTGAGGCAAAAGGATCAGTGTGAGTTCAAGGCCAGCCTAGGCTACATAATGAGTTCAAATTCAGCCTGACTGCATAGCGAAACTCTGTTTCAAGATAACAACAACAACGACAGCAACAACAAACACTTCTCAGAATTGCTTAAGTGGGTATGAGTTGAAAAATTTCCCGATAACAAATAAGTTTCAAGACCACCCAGTCAAGCTGGGCTTGGTGGCACACACCTGGAATCCCAGCATTCCAGGAGGCTGAGCGATTTAGCAAATTAGCAAGACCCCATCTCAAAAATATAAAAGGAATAGGGATTGTAGCTCAGCACAAAGGTCCTGGTTTCAATCCCCAGTGCCCACAACAAAAATAAAAAGGGTTATCCAGTCTTATTATTTCATTTTGCAGAGAAGTGACACTTAGAGAAGTTACATGACTTATCCTAGCACATGTGGGTTGTTTGCTGCCCAGCCAGAATTAGAATCCAAATCTTTAATTTGGTTCACAACACCTTCACATAGCCTAGCTTGTCTCTATGTTCATAGAAAGGCTGATGAGTAGAGAAATGTCAAGGTGGAACTGTAGGAGCCCACTGACAACTAAAGATCAATCAAGTCAGCTAAATAGCCTCTGAAGTAGTATTTATAAGTCAGGAGGTTTAAAGGCCAGACTTCTATTCACCAAGTATTGATTTCTGCACTTTTCAAGAAAGCAGTAACTGTGCAGGCAGAGGTTCATTTCAGCTTTCCTGCACAGATATGAACAGCACTTAACTTAACTTGGTATTACAGACCAGAACCTGCCTCTCTTATCTGGCAAAAGACACCACTTCACTGGCTATACCTTCTGCAGGACTTGTACACAGAAGTGTCACTCAGACTAAGGGAGCGCTTTCTGCAGAGATAAGAATCCAAGGCATGTGGACTTTAGAAGTAGAAGAATAACAGGTCATTCATGTAGCACAAGAAAGTCCCTGGACAGGGCTTCCAGCCTACCACCACCAAAAACACAGACCCTGGGATAGTGTCTGATGTCCCAGGGACAGTTAGCAATTTCTTAGGGTAGTAAGCTTTTCTCCTCCCACTCTGGCCTGACTGCCCATGCCCTTGAGAGAACTCTTTCATCTCTCTGACCTTCATTGGTTACCATTGCTAATCCCGGGAGCTGACAGACTTGCATGGTGACTCTCCCTCCCACAGATCCAAAGTCAAGGAGGACAGAGAAGCCCACAGAACTGGAGTGCCACAAATCCTGATCCTGATCCAGGACAGTACTGCCACCCCCTTCTCCTTAGCAGTTTGTCTAAACAAAATTTTCCCCAGCTCCATCCAGACCTTCCTTCTCCAGCCCCAAATCTTTTTGTTTGTTTGTTTGTGGTACCGGGATTGAATTTAGGACCTTGTGCTTTCAAGGCAGTCACAGTGCCACTGAGCTATATTCCCGGCCCTGTTTGTCTGTTTTTTGAGACAGGATCTCCCTATACAGTTCAGGCTGGTCTTGAATTCACTATGTAGCCCAGGCTGACCATAAACTTGCAGCAATCATCCTGCCTCAGCCTCCTCAGTGCTGGGATAACAGGTGTACACCACCATACCCAGCACCAATGCCAAATCTTATGATAAGATTATGAATCCAACTGTTCTCCCTAACCCATAGCAATCGTAAGTAGGATGCTGGGGCCCTGGGGAAGTGGGGGAGGAAAGCAGGGAATGGTCTAAAGCAAATGTATTAGCATTTCCTTGATATATATTGAATCTTTAAAATTAATATGCACTTTGCATTTTGCTTCAAAATCTTTCTCTGTTTTAGTATAAAATACCATTTGAAATGATTTAAAAGTTATAATACTTGATTTTAAAAATTTTTACAGAATGTCAAGTGAAACTGTCAATACTGTGATCTAAGCAAGATTTATTTTGTTCTGTGCTTCCAAGTATCACCAGTACACTTTACTTTTCCTTATTCTCCTTTCAACTAATATTTATAAAGGACCTACTATGTCTCAAGCGTATAGGACAAGATATAATAGTGAGTTAATGAGTCAGATACTTGGCCTCAGGGAGCCTGCAATCAGGACTATGTCAAAGTGGAAAATTGGGAAATAGAAGTCATCCATCGAGGGAAACCAGAAAAGATGGATATAGAGACAGGTCATTCAAAGACCCATAGTCTAGCTAAGTGTGGTGGTGCACCCTGTAATCTCAGCAGTCTGTAGGCTGAGGGAACAATATGATGTTCACTCACTCTGGGAACCAAGGGGCGAGCATGGGTTGGCCTCAGGGTTTATTCCTTGCCTCCTACAGAATGCTGTCAAAGGAGTTGAAGGAGCAGGTGGGCACAGACCAGCTCAGGAACAAATAGTACTGTATCCCATGGTACACATCCTGGAGAGGACAAACTATTCAAGAGAAAAGGATTCTAGAAGCAGCAAAGAAAAATGAAATAGACTATGAAGTAGGTGACATCCCAACAAAGTGGGAAGCTGGGATTAGAAGAAAAAGAAATACTCCACCTACCATGGAGGAAATACTAAAGAATGAAAAGTACAGAGAATAAATGAAGATAAAAAGCAGCCTGGGGATTTAGCTCAATGGTTTCACCACCTGCTGCACAAGTGCAAGGACCAGAGTTCAATCCCTGGTACCAAAAGAAAAAGAAAAAGAAGGTAAAAAGCAAAAAAAAATTTTTTTCGGTATCAAGGAGCGAACTCAGGACCTTGTGCTTGCGAGGCAGGTGGTGGAACCACTAAGCTAAATCCTCAGCCCTAAAAAGGAAAAAAAAAGAAATTGAACTGGGGTCCTTGTGCTTGCACAGCAGGTGGTGAAACCACTGAGCTAAATCCCTGGCCCAGTAAAAAATTTTTATGAAGAAGTAAAGCACCTTATTAAAGAGACCAGTGGAGGGGGATTTAGCTCAGTGGCACTGCGCCTGCCTCAGAAATGCAAGGTTATGAGTTTGATCCCCAGTACAGCAAAAAAAAAAAAAAGAGAGCGAGAGAGAGAAAACAATGAAGAACTCTTGCTTCTACCAGTGCAGACTCAAGTTCAAGGGCGCAGCTCTGCTCCATATCCTCAGCTACACCCACCAGCACTGGGAAGACTTTCCAGCCAGGGTCCTGGGTCCCACAAGATGCCAAGGGTCACAATCAATGAATTTCACTATGGTAAAAATCATTTCACATATACAGATATGATTATTTTAACAAATAAAAAGTTTAAAAACTTTTTTAAAAGAATATATAATGAATTTGAGGCCAGTGTGGGCTATATAGTAAGTTCAAAACCAGCCTGGACTACATAGTCAAATCCTGTCTCAAAAAAGCAAAAGAAGGGCCAGGCATTTAGCTCAGTGGCATCACTCCTGCCTCGAAAGCACAAGGTCCTGAGCTCAATCCCCAGTACAAAAAAAAAAAAGAAAAGAAAAAAGAAGCCAGACATGGTGGCCATGGTGGCACACACCTGTAATCCCAACACTCAGAAGGCTGAGGCAAAAGGATCACTGAGAGTTGAAGGACAGCCTGGGGTACATAGTGAATTTTTTAAAATGACAACAGGGCCGAGGATTTAGCTCAGTGGCACCACATCTGCCCTGCAAGCGCAAGGTCCTGAGTTTGATCCCCGGTACCAAAAATAACAACAAAAAAACCCCAAAAAACCCCGACAACAACAACAACAAAAAAACATAGTGAATTCAAGGCCAGCCTAAACTATACAGTGAGATCCTGTCTCAAATTTTAAAAAAAGGGGGGGCCAGGGATTTAGCTCAGTGTTTCCGCTGCCTGCCTTGCAAGCGCAAGGACTCGAGTTCGATCCCCGATACCAAAAAAAAAAAAAAAGGGAACCCAGAACCTGAGAATGAACAGACAACATATAGAGGATTGGCAGGTTGCATTTTAACTTCTGGGGAGTTGTCCAGTACCTGTCTTAGGATCTTTCCTCCCAAACCTGCACTTGCCAGTATTCTCCCAGGCTGTGTGCAGAACTACAATAGACTCACTGTGAAAGACAGAAACATGGGGATTACCCTCAAATCATACCACCCATCTCTACCCCATACACACACAGGCAACTTAATCACCAAGTGCAGAATGGCTTTTACATTCATCCATTCCTCTCCATCTCTGCTGGACCATCCTGGCCTGAGTCAACATCATCTAGCCTAGGTGACCTAATGATGGCCTCATAACTTTGTTTCACGTGGTAGCCAGTATGTGATTGCTAAAATGTCGTTTCTCTGCTGTACACCATCTGGTCAGTGACTTCTCCTTCTTCTTAAGAAAAAATTCGTTACATGGCCTGTAGGGTTCCAAATGACTTCCCCTTGTCTATTGTGGTACTTTCTCTTTTTTTGTTTTTTCCAAGTAGGAAAATTTTATTGAGAGAAAGACAACTTCTGTCTCAGAGAAACTGAAGGAGGACTGGAAAGTGGGCTGCCCCCTATTGTGGTACTTTCTGTTTCACTCCCCCACCTTCAGTTCAAAAAAATGAACTCAGGGATGCTCTACCATTGAACTACATCCCTAACCCTTTTTATTTTATATTTTGAGACAGGATCTCACTAAACTGACCAGGCTGGGCTTGAACTTGTGGTTCTCCTGATTCAGCCTCCCAAGTAGCTGGGATGCACAGTCACTATCTTTTTTCTTTTTAATGGAGTCTTCCTATGTAGTCCAGGCGGCCCTTGAACTCCCTATGTAGCCTAGGCTGGCCTCAAAATCACATCAATCCTCTGCTTCAGCCTCCTGTGTGCTGTAATTACAGGCGTGTGCCACCATGCCTGCTAGCCACTGTTTTCTAGCCAGTTTATTAGTCATTAGACAAAGAATCTGACTCCTACAATAAAACTATTGACCTGGATGCCAGGTATTTAGCTCAGTGGTGCCGTTGCCTGCCTCACAGGCACAAAAGCCTGAGTTCGATTCCTGGTACCAAAAAAACAAAACAAAAAACTAGACCTGGGAAAGGTATAATAATTGCCTGAAAGGTATGTTCACAGACATAATCAGACTATTGAGTGCCTGCATCACTACCCCTAGCATGTGCCACTATGCCCCATTTCTGCTTCATTCTTTGTGATTTTATTCAATTTATTAAACACACCACATGCTCCTTCCTTTCACAGAACCTCAGGTGGACAGGGCCAAACCCCCAGTGGGCATCCATTCTCCCCCACTCCCATCTTTTTGGCTCCCCTCTACCTACTCCACTCTTTTTGCCTTACGTATTTTCATTATTCAGGGTTCATTCCCAAGATTTCTTTCTCTAAAGAAACTTCCATAACTCCCCCACAATTAGTGCATTGCAACTCTAATTTAATAATTATGGGCATTTGAGGAAAATCTTTAATAAGAAATATATAGAAAAAAGAAAAACAGAAAATCATAAATCATGCATGGAGGATAAAACATCAAAAAAGCTCTTATGTTCCTCAGAGAGACAAGGGAATGTGCTGTAACTATGATAACAGAACACGATACCACCAAAAGAAACATTAAGAAAGAACTAAAAGGAGTGCTTGGAAATTAAGAGTCTGATGTTGGAAATAAAAAATTCATAGAAGAGGGCTGGGGATTTAGCTCAGTGGTTTTGCCGCCTGCTGCGCAAGCGCAAGGACCCAAGTTTGATCCCCAGTACCCCAAAAAAAAAAAATTTCATAGAAGAATGGAAAATAAAGTTGAGGAAGTCTCCCAGAAGGAGCATAAAATGCTAGAGATAGAAAAGAAAAACTGAAAGACTCATAGGATCAGTCTAAGAGACCCAACAGCAAAATAATGGGAGACCTAGAAAGAGAAAACAGAAAAGAAAAGGAAGGAAATCATCAATGAAATAATGAAATGAAATGACTCAAATGCCAGATGTGGTGGCACATGCCTGTTACCCCAGTACTCTGAGAGGCTGAGGGAGGATACTGAGTTTGAGCCCAGCTTGGGCAATTTAATAACTTAGGGAGATTCTGTCTTAAAATAAAAGAGCTGGGGATGGATCTCAGTATATAGGCCCTGGGTTTGATCTCCAATACAGAAAAAAAGAAAACAAAAGACTTAAAACCAAATGACATGTGTAGCCACATTGAACTGTTTATGGAATGTCCAGAACAATGAAAAAAATAGATCCACATCAAAAAACATCATATTGAAACTTCAGAACATTAAGATTCTTCTCTCAGAGAGGAAGAAGAAGTTACATATAAACACCTGGTATCAAAACAACTTTGGGGGGCCGAGGATTTAACTCAGTGGTTCTGCCGCTTGCTTTGCAAGCACAAGGTCCCGAGTTTGATTGCTGGTACCAAAAAAAAAAAAAAAAGAGAGAGAGAGGATCAAGATGAAGTATCCAGTGTGAGAAGTGAGGGTGGTACTATCCGAGGTGCCTTTAGAGGCCAAGGAAGAGGCTGAGGATGGGGAAGAGTAATAGGCAGAGGAAATCCTTGACTGAATTTTGAGTATATATACAGTTATGGAGAACATGGTGAAGGACTGATCAGTCATTTCGAATGGAATTTAATGATGTTTTACTATGATGATGGGACAGGCATATAGGTGTATCATGTGGAGGAAGCATTGCTTAAAGAATATATTAAATGACAAATCGAAAATTATTTTCATATAGAAAATTTGGAACAACACTTCTTTCTTTGGAGACAGATGGATGACCAAGGTTTCTTGCCTGTTTCCCTGATTGCTCGTTTCCACCATGTTCAGGCTCTCACTGCAAGCCTTAATTTCATCTTTGAGGCATTGAAGGATAGCACAGAAGTTGAAATTGTGGATGAGAAAATGAGAAAAAGGGTAGAACCAGATAAATGGGCGATCCTGGACCCTCCTCCATGAAATGTGCCACAGACAGATTTCCCTCAACTGATTGATTGTCCAGAGTTCATGCCAGGCCAAGCCTTTTGCTCACATACAGTCAGGGTGGTGATCTACTGATGCTCTTGGATGTCATTTGACTGGAACATGCAGTGGCATAGATGACTCCCCAAAATGCCACTGTAAATGTTAGAGTAAATTATGCTGTGGAAACAAAAGCAACCAGGCTGTTTACGACAGTGTCTACTCCCGAGCCTCTGTGGAAGAGGCTGGATCAGTGCTATAGGGGAGATAACCACTTTTGCGATGATGACGTCAGACAGACCCGAGGAGTGCAGTTATCATAGCAGCTCCTCATTTCTATGTAATTGGCCTGGGCTGCATGGGGCACTTTTCTTCATGGTGGGAAAGTTAATTATTATCACCGTAGAAACAATGCAAAATTCTTTTGTTTCCAGGCATGTATGTACTTGTGTCCAGATCAATAAAGCAGGAAAAGAGAGGATTGAGAAGCATTTCCTAAATTGTTAGGTCTTTTGCTATTTGATTTGCTTTTCAGTGTAGTGTATGTTACATAACACACATTGTCATGATCTTTCACATGGACTGTAAGACACATTAATGTGGCTCACTAAGGGCAAAGAAATTTAAGAAATGAACAATTGAGTTTTTTACTTTACCGTTGGAAATGTATTTTTTACTTTTTTTTTTTGAGACAGGGTCTTACTATGTAGTTCAGGCTCACCTTGAACTCACTATGTAGCTCTCAAGCTGGACTTGAACTTACGGTGATCCTCCTGCCTCAGCTTCCTGAGTGCTGGGTTTACAGGCATGCACCACCACTACTGGCTGGAAATGTTTTTTTTTTTTTTGGCACCAGGGATCGAACTCGGGACCTTGTGCTTGTGAGGCAGGCGGCAGAACCACTGAGCTAAATCCCCGGCCCTGGAAATGTATTTTTGTTACATCTATATGAGACCTGCCTATCAATAAAATATTAATGATGGACAGTCTCACAGATTTTTTTTTTTTTTTGGTACTGGGGATTGAATTTGGGTCCTTAATCTCACAGATATTTTTATCTTATATTACCATCTCATATTTTTTTCAGCTCTCTGCTTCTAATCCCAGTAAGAAACTTGCACATATCTTAAAAGTTGAAGAAAAGTGGCATTGTTTTTGTTTAGTTTTTAACTTTTTTGAAAGATACAATGGCTGATTGTATAAATTAGAATTATTTAGGATACAAACAGGGGTCCAAGATAACATTTTTAACCAGCATATGAACAATCACTGGAATATAGAAAATATTTTTTCCACAAGATAGTTAAGGTCAGTCAAGTTGATGATGCCTGTCCATTAACAATTTCTGTCTTATTTATAAAATTACAATAAAAATTTTTTAAAAGAAGCCATGGATACAGAAAACAGGAGATTCAACACAGAAGGGAAGAAAGGGACTTCCCAAGAAGGTACTGAAGGAGAATTACAGGAAGAGAACTGTATACCAAACAGAGAGGGAAACTGGCACATGGCACTGTGCTGGCGCTGGGAAAGACCTTTTTGGGGGAGAGGGGGTGATTAGGAAAGAGGTGATATGGATAGATCACCTCAAGAGTCTGAACACTTTTTTTTTTCTGGTACCAGAGATTGAACTCAGGACCTTGCGCTTGCCAGGCAGGAGCAGTACCAATGAACTACATCCCTGGCCCAAGAGTCTGAACACTTAACAGAGAATTACAAACTACTCAAGAAACAGGAGTGAGTGGCAATGAATGCATAGAAAACTAGGTAAATACGGTTATTGAGCAAACAGTTGTTTAGGAAAGGAAAAGCAATCATTTGTTATATTAATATGCAGTATACTCATCAATAATAATTGTAATGGGGAACATAATGAAGTGGCTAAGAGAATGACTCCTAGAACCAGACCACTTGGATTTAAATCCCAGATCTACTGCTTATTAGCTATGTAGTCTTGGAGAAGTTGCTGGAATTCTCTGTGTCCCTCTCATTTGTGGAACTCTCATTTGTTCAATGGAATGACAATAATAGGATCATTGTACAGATTAAATGGATTAAGATATATAGTGTGGGGGCCGGGGATTTAGCTCAGTGTTTTCGCTGCCTGCTGTGCAAGTGCAAGGACCTGAGTTCGATCCCTGGTACCAAAAAAAATATAAAAAATAAAATAAAATAAAAGATGTATAGTGTGCTTATCTCAGTATCTAACATGCAGTCAGTGCTGTATAAGAAAGAGCTATTGCTGCGGGCAATTACAGTTAGCAAACACTGATTATTAATCTCACCAAAATCTTCACCGTGATAGGAGGTGGCAGTGACTGTGTATTGGAAGCTAGAGTTCCATTTTCTATAGTGGAAGAATAGATAACTCCTAAAAGTGAAAAGTCACGAAGTAGCGATACACAATTATTACTCAGAAATAATATACAAATATGGAAATACGTTTTAAAAATAAATGCCAAAACAATCAGCTAAAATTAGTGAAAATGGTTTCTTTTGAGGATGGAGAAATAGGAGGAGAGAGCCTAGGCTGCTGTTCTTGGTAAACAATCTTTGTAACAAGAGACTGAATAAATTTGTAAAAGCTGAAACGAAAAACATGAGTTGTAAGACTGGACTAGTTATTTAGTGTTCATCTCCCCATCCAAGCTCCCAGTAGGCAGAGCCTGGGTTTGGTCTGTGCTCCTGTGAACCCTGGCACCCTGGCAAAGCCAGGCACCTGGAGGTGCACATGAAGTCTTTGAGAAGGAAGTCCTTAAGGGCATGTGTGCTTTGAAAGACTTTCCTACACTGAATGGAGGTTTGGACAAGTGAATCTCTGATATCTCTGCCAATTCTATGATTCTATTCTACCTTTCTTCTCATCTCAATTGCTCTTAATCCCTTTGTTGTGATCCAAATTCTTGCCTTTTTTCTTTACTTAAATTTTCTGGGTTATTGTTTGTTTGAGACAGGATCCCACTGTGTAGTTCAGCTGGCACTGAACTTACTCTGTAGTCTAGCCTGGCCTCAAATCCATGATCCTCCTGCCTCAGCCTCCCTTGTGCTGGGATTACAAGTGTGCACCACCACACCTGGCATTGTCTAAATTTTCAAATGGAGCGGTTAATTCCCATTGCTTCATGACCAACTTGGGGAGACAGTCCTGAACCTTCCTTCCCCTTACTTTTCTGAAACTACACTTGTAGGTCAGAAAATTCTTTTTTTTTTCATTGTTTTTATTTTTTGAGACAGTCTTGTTATGTAGTTCAGATTGACCTTGAACTCACTATGTAGCCTAGGTTGGCCTCAAACTTGTGGTGATCTTCTTGCCTCAGCCTCCTGAGTGCTGGGATTACAGTTGTGCCCTACCATGCTTGGCTTCTTTTTTCCCCTATTTCTCTTTTTTTTTTTTCCTTGGTGGCAGTGGTGGTGTTGGAGATTGAACCCAGCAACTTGAGTATGCAAGGCAGGTACTGTGCTACTGAGCTACATCTCCAACCTGGTCAGAGAATTCTTCCTCACCAAGCTCCTGGCCTTTCTCCATCTCCTGCTACCTCTTAACAGCATCCAACATGATGGAGGACTTCCTTTTTTTGAGAGGTACTGGGGATTGAACACAAGTCCTTCCCATTATATTACTAGCCTTTTTTTAGAGCTTGTTTGAAGGTTCTAGCAGGGGAGCACAGCTACTCATTCCCTTAACTGAGGAAACGGTCCTCCTCTATCCAGGGTGGTCAGTCAGATCAGATCCAGGTTGGTCAGCCTAGCCAGCCAGATCAGTCGAAAAATCAATGCTGGTGATCAATGAGGTGACAGATGTCATAACCAGATAGCCCTACATCCACTACCTTTTCTTTCTTTCTTTTTTTTTTTTTTTTTTTGGTACCAGAGATTGAACTCAGGTCCTTGCGCTTGCGAGGCAGGCGGCGGAACCACTGAGCTAAATCCCCGGCCCATTACCTTTTCTTTTAAATGTTTTAATTTGAGACAAGGTCTTACTAATTTTTCCATGCTGCCACAGCCTCCCAGAGCACTAGGATTACAGCCATGAGCTACCACACCCCACACTAGGCGCCCTAGCAGACTTCCTTTCCTTGAAGCTCTTTCCATGGGCCTCCCCAGCTGTTTCTTTCCTGGCTCTTTCCTGGCCTCCTCCTGCCCATGACTGTGAGTGTCACGAGCCTTCCTCTTCTTCTTTTCTTATAGTCTTCCTTCTGTGAGTTTTCTTTCTCCTGACTTTCTTGTGGGCTTGGTATCCTCTTTGGTCCTGATGATTCGGCCTGTCACCTGGGCCCCTGGACTGCCGCTTCTATATTTCTAGCTATAGGAAAGCTTCATTTGTATGATCCACAATCACTTCCAAGTCCTGTTTTAAATTCCTCAACCGGGGGGGGCTGCTTGGGCTGCAATGAATGGGCCGTAATAACGGCAGCTAATATTGTCTGTTCAGATCTCTTTTTGGGTTTGTAACTTTTCTACCCAACTGAGCTTCATCAGACTAACTCAGAAAGATTGAATCTCATGAGAGAAGTTCTCGGGCTGGGAATTTAGCTCAGTGGTTCCGCTGCCTGCCTTGCAAGCTCAAGGACCCAAATTCGATCCCCAGTACTAAAAAAAAAGTTCTCCATTCTTTAACCTTAGTTTCTTCAATTGTAATTTATTTCATTTATACATTTTCCAGTTTCAAAAGAAAAATCTTGCAAATCATCAGCAAATAAAGTTGAAACTCTAGCTATAACTTGGCCCAATGTTTCCCATTCAACACCAACCATGCTTTTAAGTACAAATCTGGCAGATGAGACAGCCATATGGTTAAGGGCCAGAGCTCTGGAGCCAGCTGCTTAGATGAAAGATTCTGGTTTGTTGTCTGTGGTACCTTGAGCAGGTAGCTTAGGTTCCCTGAGCTTCAGTTTTCTCATCTAGAATACAGGGGCAATAATAGTATCCATTTCGTTTAATTATTGTGATGGTTAAATAAACTAATGAGCTTAAAGTTGCTAGAGGGAAACTGGCACACAGTACATGTTATTGTCCGTGTAAACCAAGACACTCAACTTTTTTGTCCTGGGTTGTCACCAGTAAAATGGGAGTAAAGATAATACTTACCTTTTAAGGATTACATGAGTTTATTTCTTTATTAACTTTTTAATGTTGAGATAATTTTAGGCTCACATGGGAGTTGCAAAAATAGCACAGAGAATATAAACACATAGATCAATGAAATAAATTAAGAGTCCCAAAATAAACTCATGGTCAGTTGATTTTTGACAAAATTATCAAGCTAATTCAATAGGGAAAAATAGTCTTTTCAACAAATGTTTCTGAGACTATGAATATCCACTTGAAAGGAATAAATTTGGACCTCCTACCCCAAACCACACACAAAAATGAACTCAATGTGAATCATAGACTTACAATTAAGAGCTGAAACTATAAAAACCTTAGAAGAAACAGGAGTGGGGCTTGAGATGTGGCTCAGTGGTAGAGCATTTGTCTAGCATGTTCAGGGCTCTGGGGTTGACCTCTAGCACCATCACAGGAGAGAAGGAGAGGGAGAGGGAGAGGGAGAGGGAGAGGGAGGGGAGGGGAGGGAAGGGGGGAGGGGGGAGGGGAGGAGGAGGGAGAGAGGGAGAGAATGCAGAAGAGTAAATCTTTGTGACTTGAGTCAGACAATGTTTTTGGGTTTTGTCTTTCCATCCCACCCCCCACCCCCCCAATAGGGATGGAACTCAGGATCACTTGTGCTTGTGAGGCAGGCATGGCGCCCCTGAGCTAAGTCCCCGGCCCATGACAGTGGTTTTTAAAACCTGATAAAAATAATAAGTTATAAAAAAGAGCAACACTTTATTTAAATTATAAAGTTGTGGATTTTTTTTTTTTTGCACCAAGGATCGAACTCTGGACCTTGTGCTTTCAAGGCAGGTGCTGGAACCACTGAGCTAAATCCCCAGGCCCTAATTATAAAGTTTTGTGCTTTAAAGAACATCATGCAGAATAGGAGAGTCATTTTGCAAATCATATGTCTAATAAAGACCTTTCATATAGAATATATTGAAACTCCTTTAATAATAATGGAACAACCCAATTTAAAAATGGACAAAGGAGCAAGGTGTGGTGGTGCACACCTGTGATCCCAGCTACTTGGAAGCTTGAGCCAGGAGGATTATAAATTTGAAGCCACTGTGGGAAATTTAGTGAGATCCTGTCTCAAAATAAAAAAAATCAAAAGGCTGAGGATGCAGCTTCCTTAGTGTGTGTGGAACCCTGGCTCAATTTCCCCATACTGAAAAAAAAAATGGGCAAAGTATCCAAATGGATGGTTCTTCAAAGAAAACATTCAGGCTATAAGATGCATGAACCTCAAAAACGTTATGCAAAGTGAAAGGAGCTAGTCATAAAAGACCACTCACTGGTTTCACCACCTGCTGTACAAGCGCAAGGACCCAAGTTCGATCCCTGGTACCAAAAAAAAAAAAAAAGACCACTCATTATACTATTATATCAGTATTTATGAAATATTGGGAACAAGTGAAACTATTGAGACAAAAAATAGACTAATAGCTCCCTAGGGCCGAGGAATAGAAGGTGGGAGGAAATGGGGTGTGAATGTCAATGAATACAAGGTTTCTTTTTGGCATGATGAGAATGTTTTGGAACTAAACAGTGATAATAATACCATTTAGAGCTGGATATGGTGGGGCATGCCTGTAACCTCAGCACTCTGGGAGGCTGAGGCAAGAGGATTCCAAGTTCAAGCTCAGCTTGGGAAGCTTTATAATTTTGTAAAAACCCTGTCTCAAAAAAAAAAAAAAAAAAAAGGAAGAAATTTCAAAAAAGGGCTGGGGTGTAGCTCAGTGCAAAGGCCCTGGGTTTAATTCCCAATACAAAAACAAACAAACAAACAAAATATTCTCCTCTCCAGTTTTTATTTATTTCCCCCTTTGCAGTGCTAGGGATTGAACCCAGAGCCTCATAGCATGATAGGCAATTGCTCTGCCACTTAGCTACATGCCCAGGCCTACTCCTATGTTTTTCTAATGTTTCTGTAGTCCTAGCTCTTACTGTTGTTGTATGATTCACGTTGAGTTAATTTTTTGGTTAGTGCATATTAGTCATATAGAATAGTGGATTTCATGTTTACATTGTACACACATAGAACACACTTTGATCATTCTCCCTTTCCCTTTTCCTCCCCAATCCCCTTCCTCCTCTAATATCTCCCTTCTACTTTCATGTCATCTCTCTTTTTATTTCAAAACAGCATTTTTATTTTATAAAAATTTAAAAACCCAGAAAAACTAGAAATACAGATGTATCTTCCCGGGCTTTCACATTTGCTGATTTTTATTCACGATCTCTTTCAATACAATTTACAACCTCTTCCTCATTTCCAGTCTGATTATATGAGTGCTAAGTGGAGAAATAAATACATAAAAAAAAAAGCAAAGCCATGAAACTAAGTTGCATGCAGTAGGTCCTATAAGGGTGAGGGGAATCTGAGAGACATAAAATCAGATAATGGAATTAGAAGGTTTAGCTATAGTTCTTTCAATCATATTTGTCTTTTGCTTCACATTTAAGGATGTGGATGAACTCGATGGAATTAAAAGTCCCCTTTATGAAAAAAATACGAACCAAGATCCTCATGTAAAGGTACAAGATCCCAATGATGAATGTAACTGTATTTTATACCAAAAATGTACCAATAAACTTAATGGGAAAAAAAAAAGTCCCCTTTATGTCAATCAGGGCTTCTCCATACACCTCCTCCACTTCCTCATCTGCAAACCCATTGTCCATGGTTGTCAGGAGCTCTCTCAAGTAATCCTCCTAAACGATGCCTGTTGTTTCTTCATCAATGCAAGCAAGAGAATTTCTAATAATGTCTTTGGGATCCACGCCATTTACCTTCTCAGCAAACATGGTGAAGGACATGGTGAAATTGATGGGCCCTGGAGAGCATTCATCACGTGCAAATCTTCCTCGTCGATATTGTCCTTATTCTGGATGATCCTGTTGAAGAGCTCTTTGAACCCTGAATCTGTGGTTGGTCAAATGTGATGAACATGTTGGATGTTGCACAATAAAGATTCTTCTTGATGGTTTTGGAAATTGCCTTTGTGCTCATTGAAAATTTCTGTGCCAGACACCAGATTGGCAGCTCTCCTGTGCTAGGTGACCTGAGGCAGCAACAGCATGGGGCTATTCATCTTTCTCTTTTTTTCTAGATTTCTCATGTCAGAGAGAATATGTGATATTTGACTTTCTAAATCTGGTTATTTTACTTAACACAGTGATTTCCAGAGCCATCCACGTTCCTGCAAATGACATGATTTAATTCCTTCTTTGTGGTTGAATTTATACCACATTTTCTTTATCCATTGGTCTGTTGATGGGCACCTAGGCAGTTTCTATACCTTCGCTATTGTGAATTATACTGAAATAAACATGGGATGTTAGACAGGCTGGTGGTGCACCATTGGAATGCCAGCACTCTTTTTGGCTGAGATAGAAGAATATCACAAGTTGGAGTCCAACCTGGGCAATTTAGGGACTTAGTGAGACCCTGTTTCAAAATAAAAAATAATAAAAAGGGCTGGAGTTGGGCATGTTGACCTGGGCCTGGGCTGGACCTGTGATCCCAACACTCAGAAGGCTGAGGCAGGAGGACTACTGCAAGTATAAGGCCAGTCTGGGCTACCTAGCCAGATCTTGTCTCAAAACAACCAAAATAGATAAATAAAAAATAAATAAAAAGGGCGAGGGATATAGCTCTGTGTGAAGGCCCTTGGTCCAATCCCTAGTACCTAAATAAATAAATAAATAAATAAGTGTGGGCATGTTATTATTTTTTTTTTTTTTATCTTGAGATAGGGTCTCATTGTGTAGTTCAGGCTGGCCTTGAACTCACTATGTAGCCCAGGCTGGTCTCGAACTCATGGGGATCCTCCCACCTCAGCCTCACAAGTGCTGGGATTACAGTTGTACACCACCTTGCCTGGTACTCTGTTAATTTTTTGTTTGATGGAGACACAGCCAGATTTATTTTTGGCGGTAATGGGGATCGAACTCAGGACCTTGAGCTTGCAAGGCAGGCATGGTGCCACTGAGCTAAATCCATGGCCCTCAGATTTATTTTTGTTTGTCTATATTTGCCTCTCTCTTATTTTGTAATTTTTGGGTGTGGTGTGAGATAGTCTAATCAGGGCCAGAGAGAGGAAAGAGGAAGGTGGGGGGAGCCACACTCATAGAGTGTAGTTCTCCATGGCATCTTCTATTTCTCTACGCTACTGACAGCTCCTCCCTGACTCTCAGAAAGGATTATTATTACTATTATTTGCAGTGCTGGGGACTCAACCCAAGGCCTTACATGTGCTAGCCAATTGCTCTACCTCTGAGCTAAGTCCTCGCCCCGGAGGCAAGGTTAAATGCTCTACTTGTGAATTCCTATCAAGTTGCATTGCAAGAGCCTGAGTTCTAGTCCATCGTCCTGCTACCCGATGAACTCTACAAAGTTGTCTTTTCCCTACTATACTTTCAATCCTTCGTACACAGTGGACACTCAATAGATAATTCAATCAAGGATTATGAACAAGGGAGTGATTGACTTGGAACCAGTACTGTATATCAAGTCTGAATTTATGAGAATAGACACGGAGCAATGCGTAATTTTGACAAATTTATTAAACTTCTGATAACTTTGCTCTCTAGCGGAACAATATCTGCAGCCAATTAGAAGATAACATTTACGGCCCGGGATTTAGCTCAGTGGTGCCGCCGCCTGCCTCGCAAGCGCAAGGTCCAGACTTCCATCCCCCGTACCAAAAAGAAGATAACGTTTACTACAAGGCACAGAGTCAGCCTCAGAAACACGGGAGGCGGGACTTGAGCCTAGCCTGACCACACCCCCTTACGTTCAATTTCTTCTCACTTGTGGATCCACCCCTTCCGGAGCAGAGTGCAGCTCTAATTGGTTTTCTCGCCGATCCCTCTGAGCATGTCGGCGCCTATTGGGTCAAACTCTGAGCCTGGCGGCGCACTTCCTGGCTTTGGGAACGCGGAGAAGACGTTGGTTTGCCGCCATTGCACTGCAGGGAAAGTGGCTGTCTGTGTGAGAGCTGTGGGGTGCGTGGCAGGTTTCAAGGCCCGGCTGCGGGAGGCGTGGTTGGGTCGGGCTGGGTCGGAGGAGTTGGACCAGGTCAGGGTGCATGCACTCTTAGCGGAAAGGGACTCCAGGCCGTGGGTATCCGGATGTGTTTCAGTTGTTCCTTTTGTAGGCCTGGGCCTTGCTCGTTAATTTTTCCCTCTCGACGCTCCCCTAGATTTTCCGGGCATGGCCGGAGTATTTCCATACCGAGGGCCGGGTAACCCGGTGCCCGGCCCTCTAGCCCCGCTGCCGGACTACATGTCGGAGGAGAAGCTGCAAGAAAAAGGTGAAGGAGCGGCGCGCGGGCACAGGCGACTGTGCGGGTGTGCGCGTGCGCGTGCGCGCAAGTGGGTTTGACACCCCCCCCTCCGCCCCTCGCTTGTTTTGGCAGGTTCATCAGAAGTCAAACCTACTGAGTATTTTACTTAGTTAAAACATTTTAAGCGCCTGTTTGCAGGCACTGGTTCAATGGGTGACATAAATCCTTATGGGGTTTAAATTGCAATAGGGGGATAATGAAAATCGTAAGTAACAAAAACGTCAGGTAGTGATAAGTTCGATGAACGAGAAATTGGCAGGGAGCGTGCCTCCCTTATGCGCCTCGACAGGAGCTTACCCAAGGGCAGGGGCAATGGTTGTGCAGTCCTTTAAACTGAGGTACGTTTGTAGCCCGAAAATGGCAGCAATTGCAGGCCAAGCGCTATGCAGAAAAACGGAAGTTTGGATTTGTGGATGCTCAGAAGGAAGACATGCCTCCAGAACATGTCAGGAAGATAATAAGAGACCATGGAGACATGACCAACAGGAAGTTTCGCCATGACAAAAGGGTCTATTTGGGGTAAGGAACATCCTGGAATAATATCACTTGGAATTTGGTCCCTTTTCTTTCTCTGTACTGTAGGTTGCCATCTTAGATGCTCTGTTATTTTGGGACAGAACTTTTATTTGACAGCCCATCTTGGCTTTATAAGAGCAAGGAGAAAACCACCAGGATTCTGTAATAACATTCAGATTTTCCAGTTATGCAGTGTTTTGCTGTGGTTTCTGTTTCTGATCTGGGATTGGTGCTTTAATTTGTTCTCTAAGGCAATGTGGTGTCACATGCTTGTAGTCCCAGCACTTGGTTTGTTTGTTTTTGGTACCGGGAATCGAACTCCAGACCTTGTGCTTTAGAGGCAGGGGGCGGAACCCCTGAGCTAAATCCCCTGCCCTAGTCCCAGCACTTAGGAGGCAGGAGGCTGAGGCAGGAGGATCGCCACAAGTTTGAGGCCACCCTGGACTACATACAGAGTTCTAGGTCAGCCTACGCTATATATCAAGACTCTGTCTTTTAAAAAAAAAAAAAAAGAAAGAAAGAAAGAAAAAGAGGTCCTCTAAGCTGGATGTGGTGGTGCATGTCCATAATTCCAGCACTCTGGAGGCTGAGGCAGGAGGATAGTTGTGAGATTGAGGCCAGCCTTGGCTACATAGTGACTTCAGGACTAACCTAAGCTACATAATGAGTCCCTGTCCAAAATAAATGAAATAAATGAAATGTCTCTGTCATTGAGGTAGGGAGAGATCCACAGTAGGAAACTTTTGCACTCTGAGTTTTCAGTGGTCAGAACTCAGATTTAGAGATTTACCGAAATCTTGACATTTCTGTACTACTGTTTTTTGTGGTCCTTTGCTGGATGAGTATAGGAACAAATTTCTTAGCAAACCCTTTTTCCATTTGAACATGAAAATGTTAGCCATGTAATGAACTAACTGGTTAACACTAGCCGTAGAACCCAGGCAGCCAGCTTGCTTGCTTCTTTGCTTGCTTGCTTTCTCCCTTTTTTTAAGGGGTGGGGGTTGGGAAGGATGTAGTACTGGGAATTGAACCCAGGGAACACTGAACTACAGTCCTAGCCCTTTTTATTTTGAGATAGGATCTCACTAAATTGCCCAGACTGGCTTTAAGCCTATGATCTTCCTGTCTCAGTTTCCTGTGTAGCTGGGATTATAGGCCTGTGCCACCACACACAGCTTAAAAATACTTTTTTGAGTGTAATGAACATTTTATTTTTTTGTATGGAAGGCTTGGAGGGAGGAGAGAATCTAAAACAGCATAATCTTCAGAGGAACAGCTGTTGCTTAAGAGGGACTGATTCCTAGTATTGTGGGACTGAAGTTTAAGAGGCAGAGTGGCACAAGGTAAAGGTGGCGATGGGGAGGCAGGGCCCCTCATGGAAGATATGTGTACTGAGTTGGGGAATGTGGACTACAAGGCGTAATTTTCTGTGGAACATAGTATTGTGATAACTGAGTTCTCAGAATGGGGACAAGTAGCAGATCACTTTGCCATTTCTGATCATCTTCTTTCTTCCTAATGTGGCAGTGCCCTAAAGTACATGCCCCATGCAGTCCTCAAGCTTCTGGAGAACATGCCTATGCCTTGGGAGCAGATTCGGGATGTGCCTGTTCTGTACCACATCACTGGAGCCATTTCCTTCGTCAATGAGATTCCCTGGGTCATTGAGCCAGTCTACATCTCCCAGTGGGGGTGAGAGGGATGGGATATGGTGTGCTGTGATGGTGGTTGTGGTGGTGGTTGTTGGGGGTCAGTAGGTGGAAACTTGTATGCCATTCTTGCCTCCCAGGTCAATGTGGATTATGATGCGTAGAGAAAAAAGAGATAGGAGGCATTTCAAAAGGATGCGATTCCCCCCTTTTGATGATGAGGAACCGCCCTTGGACTATGCTGACAACATCCTAGATGTTGAGCCACTGGAAGCCATTCAGCTAGAGCTGGATCCCGAGGAGGATGCTCCTGTATTGGACTGGTTCTATGACCACCAGCCACTGAGAGACAGCAGGAAGTGAGTAGTGGGTGGGAGTGTAAGGAGAGCAGTAGGTTACGTTATGGTCCTGCTATCTGTCAACTTAATATGGCCCCTCTTTTCTTCCCTAGATACGTTAATGGCTCCACTTACCAGCGCTGGCAGTTCACATTGCCTATGATGTCCACTCTCTACCGCTTAGCCAATCAACTCCTGACAGACTTAGTGGATGACAACTATTTCTATCTGTTTGACCTAAAGGCCTTCTTTACCTCTAAGGCACTCAATATGGCCATTCCTGGAGGCCCCAAATTTGAACCTCTTGTTCGAGACATCAACCTACAGTAAGTTGGTGAGAGGGATTTTAGGCACATTGGGTCAAGTAAAATCTAATTTTGATCTTTAAGATCCTGGGATAGCTTCCAAACTAGCCTGCTGATTCTTGAATTTGTATCCTAGGGATGAAGACTGGAATGAATTCAACGATATTAACAAGATCATCATCCGGCAGCCTATCCGCACTGAGTACAAGATTGCTTTTCCTTATTTATACAACAACCTTCCACACCATGTCCACCTCACTTGGTGAGAGAGCTGGGACAGCATTTGGAAAGGCTGGTATTCAGTTTGGGCCAAAGCCCAGGAGAACTTTGGTTGATTCTTCCTTTTATTTTAGGTACCACACTCCCAATGTTGTGTTCATCAAAACTGAGGATCCCGATTTGCCTGCTTTCTACTTTGATCCTTTGATTAACCCAATTTCCCATAGGCACTCAGTCAAGGTGAGAGAAGTGGGTGCTTTTCTTTACTTTTATTTTGTGTGTGTGTTGTACTGAGGATCAAAATCAGTGCCTTGCACAAACTAAACAAGTGTTCTACCGTTTACATGGGAAGAGATACCTGACCTCAGCTCTTGTCAGAGAAATTATATTAAATGTAATTCAGACTGGCTTTGAACTCCCTATAGTCCAAGCTGGCCTTGAACTCATGTGATCCTCCTGCCTCAGCCTCCCGAGTGCAAGGATTACAGGTGTTTACCATCACATCCAGCTGGAGAAATTTCTTGAGTGTGGGTGAAGTCTTACTAGTTAAAAATTCAGCTAGAGGGCCAGGGATTTAGCTCAGTGGTGCCACCACCTGCCTTGAAAGCACAAGGTCTTGAGTTCAATCCCTGGTACCAAAAAAAAAAATCAGCTAGAGAGAGACATGTTTTGGATCCTGCTAAGTGTTCCTCTTGAGCTATAGGCTAATTTGAGAGTTCAACATTTGCCTCAAAACAGGTTATTAATGTACTCTTGGTTTCTGTGACTCTTTGGGCTTATCATTACTCCTCTTAGGCCCTCTGTACTCTGTTTGTTTTATTGTGCTTTTTAAAGACTTCATTGAGATACAATTAACATACCATACAAATCACATATTTACAGTGTTCAATGTTCAGTGACTTTTAGTTTATTTTCAAGAGTTATGCAACTGGGCCAGGGATTTACCTCAGTGGCTCTGCCGCCAGCCTCACAAGCTCAGGGTCCCAAGTTCGATCCCCAGTACCAAAAAAAAAAAAGCTATGCAACTATCACTATAGGCAATTTAAGAATATTCTCATCACACCAAAAGGAAGCCTTTAGCGGTCATCCTATTTCCCCCCACTTTCCTTGCCCTAGGCAACTACTAATCTACCTTATGTTTCTATAGATTTGCCTCTTCTGGACATTTCCTGTAGTGTAATCACACACTTATTTGTCTTTTGTGATTGGCTTCTTAAACTTAGCATAATGTTTTCAGTGTTCATCCATGTTCCATTTGTGTGTTGGTTTTTTGTTGTGCTGCTAGGGATCAAATCCTAGTGGCTTTGTGCATGCTAGCCAAGCTGTACCACTCATCTACACTTCTGGTATCCATGTGTTCCTTTTTTTTTTTTTTTTCTTACTGTGTTCTTTCTTGTTTTGGTAGTGGGGATTGAACTCAGGTCCTTGTGCTTTCAAGGCAGGCAGCAGAACCACTGAGCTAAATCCCCAGCCCTTCTTACTGTGTTCTTAACATGAGCATATTTCCTTCATCTCCTTCCTCAATCCCAGTCTTTGGAGTTTGGGCAGGAGATGACCGCAGTGTTTGCCTTCTCTGGTATTGGGACTTTGGGAGATACTTGGTGGTAAACCAGAGGTGTGAGGAGAGATGCTTTTCTGGTTGGTTGTGGTTCTTTCTTCGTTCCCTTAGTCTCCTTTGCCCTGGCTCTTAGGACTTCTCTTGTCGGGCAGCCCAGTTTCCATGGCAGACATAGCCACTGTGTTTGGCCCCAGAGTTTCCCTCAAGTCATCTCAAGTCTGTGCTCAGTTCAGTTGGTGCTCAGTCCTTGTGGGGTTCCTTTTGCAGAGCCAGGAGCCATTGCCTGATGACGATGAGGAATTTGAGCTCCCAGAGTTTGTGGAGCCCTTCCTGAAGGACACACCCCTCTACACAGACAACACAGCCAATGGCATTGCCCTGCTCTGGGCCCCACGGCCCTTCAACTTACGCTCTGGTCGCACCCGCAGGGCCCTGGATATACCCCTTGTCAAGAACTGGTAAGGCTTCTACTTAGAAGGATGGTAATACACATTTAGGAGAAAAGATTGCATCTAAGAGAGTGTGTAGCCTTTTCTAGAATGTCTGGAAGGAAAGAAGAGAAAAGCTCTCATGGGCTTGTTTTTCTAGGTACCGGGAGCATTGTCCTGCTGGGCAGCCTGTGAAAGTGAGAGTCTCCTACCAGAAGCTGCTTAAGTACTATGTGCTGAATGCTCTGAAGCATCGGCCCCCTAAGGCCCAGAAGAAGAGGTAAAGTCGTCAAGAGCCATGCTTCAATTTCTTTCTTTCTTTTATTTATTTATGGTACCTGGAATTGAACTCATGACTTTGAGCTTGCCAGGCAGGTGCTGTGCCACTGAGCTACATTCCCAGCTCTTCTTCAACTTCTACTTCAAAGATTATTAGTAGACTCTCACTCTATTTATTCCCACCCTAGGTATCTCTTCCGCTCTTTTAAAGCTACCAAATTCTTTCAGTCCACAAAACTGGACTGGGTGGAAGTGGGACTACAAGTTTGCCGTCAGGGATACAACATGCTCAACCTTCTTATCCACCGTAAAAACCTCAACTACCTGCACCTGGACTACAACTTCAACCTCAAGCCTGTGAAGACCCTTACCACCAAGGTGCCTGTATTGGACTTCTAGGTTCTCCTGGCTTTAGGGATGATGGATGAGGCCTGCGTCAAGTTGGGACATTGGTCATTAATGTTCTCTGTGTTCTTGGCTTCTTTAGGAAAGAAAGAAATCTCGTTTTGGGAATGCTTTCCATCTGTGTCGAGAAGTACTGCGTTTAACAAAGCTGGTTGTGGACAGTCATGTTCAGTATCGATTGGGCAATGTGGATGCCTTCCAGGTGAGGTCCAGTCCCCCCAACCCCTGCCCAGATGGGAAAGCTGGAGCTGGCTCAAGCTCATTCTGGCTGCACAATTGTGTTGCAGTTGGCAGATGGATTGCAGTATATATTTGCCCATGTGGGCCAGCTAACTGGGATGTATCGATACAAATACAAGCTGATGCGACAGATCCGCATGTGCAAGGACTTGAAGCATCTCATCTATTACCGCTTCAATACGGTGAGACCTGGTCCTTGCTGACTTACTTTCCCCTATCTCTTTTCATTTTTACATCTAGTTAGGACTCCTTTTTTCAGGGACCTGTTTGGAAAGAAGATATGAGTATGTCATTATTACCTTCACTTTGTAAATCTCAGCACTTTCCCCCAAAGCCTACCTCTAACTCCAAGTAGGCAACGTAGATCACAGTTTTGATCTGCCTTCATTTGCTCTCATTTTGTGGTGTTTTGTTTTGTTTTGTTTTGTTTTGTGTGTGTACTGAGCCACAATCCCCAGCTTTTTTTGTGAGACAGAGTCTTGGTAAGTTCCCCAAGCCGGTCTTTTTTTATTTTTATTTTTTTTGGTACTGGGGATCGAACTTGGAACCTTGCACTTGCAAGGCAGGTGGCAGCACCACTGAGCCAAATTCCCGGCCCAAACTGGTCTTAAACTCATGGTCCTCCTACCTCAGCCCCCGAGTGCTGGGATTACAGCTGTGTGCCCCCATGCCTGGCTGCTCCCCTGTTATAGATATTGAGGTCTTGGATTGTTTCCTTTTTTCCTTTCACTGTTATATATTGATTCTGCCCTACCTCTGCTCAGTTTTGTTTTGTTTTTTTTCCCCAGTACTGGGAATTGAGCTCAGGGCTTTGCACTTGCCAGGCAGGTGTGGTCCCTGGCCCCATCTTTCTTTTTTTTTGCTTTCTGTTTTTTGTTTGTGGTGGTGAGGATCAAACCCAGAGGTTTACACATGATAGGCATATAGCTCACTCTTCCAGTGAGCTATATCCTTAGTCCATCTGCCCCATTTTCTGTTTTTATCTGAATGAGTTGCTTACTTGTGCTCTTGATGTTTGCTTGGGATTCTAGGGCCCTGTGGGGAAAGGCCCTGGCTGTGGCTTCTGGGCTGCTGGCTGGCGGGTCTGGCTGTTTTTCATGCGTGGCATTACCCCTTTGCTGGAGCGATGGCTGGGCAACCTTCTGGCCCGGCAGTTTGAAGGTAGGTGGTTTTCTTTGTCCAACATCTCCCTTTATTGCTCTTCTTTATCTGTTCTCTATCTGTATGAGAACCTCAGGATTCTCTCTTTTTTTTTTTTAGTTTTCAATTAAATATTTAATTTTTTTCATTAAGTTTATTGGTACATTTTAAGTATACAATACAGTTACATTCATCATTGGGATCTTGTACCTTTACATGATGTACCTTGGTTCTTATTTTTTCCCCGTTCCCCTGCCCTCCCTTCACCCTCTCCACTCTTCCCTATTTACAAAGACTTTGTTTACATTTTTTCCTTTTCTCGTATTTTTTCTTTTCCCTTTTTTTGCCAGGATTCTCTTTCTTGGGCTTCTCTCTGAGGCTTGAGGCTATCATGCATTTGCAGGAATGGAAGTTCCTCAGAAGCATAGTTGTGAATATTTTTGTTTGTGCTACTAGGAACTGAATCCAGGACTTTTGAAGGACCCCCTGCCCCCCACCCTTGCCTGTTTTTGAGACAGGGTCTCACTGAGTTGCTCAGTCTGGGCTCTAATCTGTAATCCAACTGTCCAACTCTTCTAGACTGCTAAGATTATAGCCATGTACCACCATACCTGGTTTGTAGCTTTTGTTTTTACATGTGTTGAGCATATGGACATTTTGTTAATATCTGCTGATACCACCTTGTTGGACCATTCCTTTACTTCTAGGCCGACACTCGAAAGGGGTGGCAAAAACTGTAACAAAGCAGCGCGTGGAGTCCCATTTTGACCTTGAGCTTCGGGCAGCTGTAATGCATGACATTCTGGACATGATGCCTGAGGGGATCAAACAGAACAAGGCCCGAACAATATTGCAGCACCTCAGTGAAGCCTGGCGCTGCTGGAAGGCCAACATTCCCTGGAAGGTAGGCTTCTCTCCAGCTCAGAAGAAGCATGGCCCATCCATGGTTCTGAGGTTAGGATTACCACTCCCATACACCTTTAGGGGGCTACCTGAGTTCTGTTACTTTATCATTGGGCCTTTTTTACCCTCAGGTCCCAGGACTACCAACACCCATAGAGAATATGATCCTTCGATACGTGAAGGCCAAAGCTGACTGGTGGACCAACACTGCCCACTACAACCGAGAACGGATCCGCCGAGGGGCCACCGTGGACAAGACTGTTTGCAAAAAGAACTTGGGCCGCCTCACTAGGCTGTACTTGAAGGCAGAACAGGAGCGGCAGCACAATTACCTGAAGGTTGGTTAGAGAAGGCTGGGCTTGGGGTTGGAGTGTCTGAGTGGGAGAGTGGACTACAGAGTTGGGAACATGCCTTGCCCTGGCTTTTAGGTATGGTAGGAAGCTAATTTCAAATCTGCCTTGCAGGATGGGCCTTACATCACAGCAGAGGAAGCAGTGGCAGTATATACCACCACTGTGCATTGGTTGGAAAGCCGTAGATTCTCACCCATCCCGTTCCCCCCACTGTCTTACAAGCATGACACCAAGTTGCTTATCTTGGCTTTGGAGCGACTCAAGGAAGCTTATAGGTGAGGAGCGAGGTAGATGGGTTCCTGCTGGGCAGGGTAATGGAAACGTCAGTCCAAAGAAAAGTTTAGCCCCAGTGCTTTCTTTGTTTGGTATCCACTTGTTTTTTTTCATTCACCTTTCTCGTTGCTTTGTCAGTGTGAAATCTCGGTTAAACCAGTCTCAGAGGGAGGAGCTAGGTCTGATCGAGCAAGCCTATGACAACCCGCATGAGGCATTGTCCCGAATCAAGCGTCACCTCCTCACACAGAGAGCCTTTAAGGAAGTGAGTGGGATGCTATGCTATTCATTCTTGCCACCCATGGTACCAAGTGATTGGTGGATTTGTGTGACTCAATTTCTTGTCCCATAGGTGGGCATTGAGTTCATGGATCTCTATAGCCACCTGGTGCCAGTATATGATGTGGAACCACTGGAGAAGATAACTGATGCATACCTAGACCAGTACCTGTGGTACGAAGCAGACAAGCGCCGCCTTTTCCCACCCTGGATCAAGCCTGCTGACACAGAACCACCTCCACTGCTTGTTTACAAGTGGTGCCAAGGTAAAACTTCTCTGGAATCATTCCCTGAGGAAGAGGAGGAGTGAATTGATCTGTACGTCTAAATTCTCATCCATCCAGCATGATTAGTTCACTCTTTTGTTGGATGATAATAAGGGAATAGTCTCGATATTAAACTGAACAAAGCTGACACTTGTAATGATCTGGGTGAAGAAATGGAGTGGTAGCGTGATTGTGTTTTGGTGTGTGTTACTAGCTTCTGTGGGTACCCGTCCCGAAAGGGAATGTCTAACCTGCTGGGGACCTGTCTTGCCTATTCTGCAGGCATCAATAACCTTCAGGATGTGTGGGAGACCAGTGAGGGCGAGTGCAATGTTATGCTGGAATCTCGTTTTGAGAAGATGTATGAAAAGATTGACTTAACCCTGCTGAATAGGTTGCTGCGACTTATCGTGGACCACAACATAGCTGACTACATGACGGCCAAGAACAATGTTGTCATCAACTATAAGGTGTGTTTTGGGGCAAGGTAGCAAGGAATTGTGAGATGGAAGGGTTGTCTGGCCTACTCAGTAAGATTTGCTGAAAGGAGAATGAAAGAGGTTGGACCAGGGAAACCTGGGCCAGGGGTTGTTAAGAGTTGCAGTTCTTTTTTTCTAGGACATGAACCACACAAATTCATATGGGATCATCAGAGGCCTACAGTTTGCCTCATTCATCGTGCAGTACTATGGCTTGGTGATGGATTTGCTGGTGTTGGGATTGCACCGGGCCAGTGAGATGGCAGGGCCCCCTCAGATGCCAAATGACTTTCTCAGTTTCCAGGACATAGCCACTGAGGCTGCCCACCCCATCCGACTCTTTTGTAGATACATTGACCGCATCCATATTTTCTTCAGGTGAGCAGCTCTGTCCTGCATACAGCCTGCTCTGGAAGCAGCAGTGGTGTCGTGTCTTAGTTGACTCAGTGCAGGGTGCGGTTTTAAGTGGAATGGAGTCTGGGAGTCTGGGGTGAGGTCGCATCTGTGAAGTTCTCAGGGTCGTAGTGTATTTGGGTCTCAACAGTGTACCCTGCTTGCTGTAGGTTCACAGCAGATGAGGCTCGAGACCTGATCCAGCGCTACCTGACAGAGCATCCTGACCCCAACAATGAAAACATCGTTGGCTATAATAACAAGAAGTGTTGGCCCCGAGACGCCCGCATGCGCCTCATGAAGCATGATGTCAACTTGTGAGTCTTTTTTTTTTTTTTGGTACTGGGGATCGAACTCGGGTCCTTGCATTTGCACAGCAGGCAGCGAAACCACTGAGCTAAATCCCCAGCCAACTTGTGAGTCTTAAGTGGGGGCTGAGGGAGCTTCAAGGATGTCAGCCTGAGGGACCCATAGAACAGTTAGAAGGCACTGAGGAAGTTGTGTCCTTGGTGGGTTGAGTTAGAATATCATTAGCCTGGCCTTTGTGAGACAGGCACCAGAACCACTGAGCTAAATCCCTAGCCCTTTAGCCTGGCCTTTGAAGAGAAGTTCTTCCAGACTAATGTGACCATATGTTCCCTCTGGGCAGGGGTCGGGCAGTTTTCTGGGACATCAAGAACCGTCTCCCACGATCAGTGACAACAGTTCAGTGGGAGAACAGCTTTGTGTCTGTGTATAGTAAGGACAACCCCAACTTGCTGTTCAACATGTGTGGCTTTGAATGCCGCATCCTGCCTAAATGCCGCACCAGCTATGAGGAGTTCACCCATAAGGATGGGGTCTGGAACCTGCAGAATGAGGTACAGCCTGGGAAGGGGACCAAGAGTAACATTACTGCCCTCCTACCTCCACGTTAAAGGGGGCTGAAGAATACAGGCATTTATTTTCATTTTCAGCCCACTGAGGCTTGGTGGTGGGTAGGGCTTTTTGGCGGTCAGAGTTGATCTTTGTCCCCATGGCAGTTCCAGAGACAAGTTAACCCTGACTTTGTGGTTTAGGTTACAAAGGAGCGGACAGCTCAGTGTTTCCTACGTGTGGATGATGAATCAATGCAGCGCTTCCACAACCGTGTGCGTCAAATTCTGATGGCCTCTGGCTCCACCACTTTCACCAAGGTATATAAAGCCTCTGCCCCGGCTTCCCTCGCACCCTCAGCTCATCTCACATCCCTTTCAGTTCCCCCTGGTTTGAGCTGTTTTCTTCCCAGCTTTGCTTAGTGCACCAGTCTCTGTGCTTTATGGAATAGCCACATTCACATTTATTGTCTGCAGATTCCTTGTAGGAATTCAGCAATCTACATCTATGGAATTGTGAAGATTCTAAGTTAAGATAAAAGTTGTTTGGAACAAAGCATCATTTTTGCATTCCTAGAGTCTTGTTAGTTATGTAACACATTTCAAATAGTAGTGTAGAGTACCTGTGAAAAAGCATTCTCACTTAAATAAAGTTACCCTGGTTTCCCTTCGACTAACTCATACCTATAACATTTCCTTTCTTTGTGAACTTTTTATCTCTTTAAATATGTAATATAGAGAGAATGCTTTATATATTTTAGTAAGCTTTTCTCTCTCTCTTTGTGTATGTTTGGTTTTTTGAGACAGGGTCTCGCTATGTGTAGTTCAGGCTGGCCTTGAGCTTGCAGGAATCCTCCTGCCTCAGCCTTCTGCTTGCTGGGATTACAGCCATGCCCCACCATGCCTGGCTTTTTTGTGTTTTATTTTTGGTTTTTTGGGGGTTTTTTTTTTTTTGGCACTGGGGATCGAACTCAGGACCTTGCGCTTGCGAGGCAGGTGGCTGTACCACTGAGCTAAATCCCTGGCCCAGCTTTTTTGGTTTTTTGAGACTGGGTCTGGCTATATAGTCCAGGTTGACACTGAACTCACTACGTAGCCCGGACTGGTCTTGAATTCCTGGTGATCTTTATGCATCGGCCTCTTGAGTGTTAGGATTACAGATGTGCATCATTACGCCTGGCTCAAGGATGTACTTTGTTACCTTAATACTCTTTACCTAAGCCAGGTGTGGTGGTGCGTGTTTATAATCCCACCAGCCTTGGAGGCTGAGGCAGTAGAATATGAAGTTTAAGTCCTGCCAGGGGAATTTAGTGAGACCTTGTCTCAAAGTAAAAGGGCCTGGAGGGCCCAGGATTTAGCTCACTGGTTCTGGCACCTGCCTTTCAAGTGCAAGGTCCCGTGTTCGATCCCCGGTGCCAAAAAAAAATGGCCTGGGGATGCTGAAGGCTATGGATTCAGTCCCCAAATACCATGGTGGAAAATTACCTAAAACTTTTCATTACACATTTTTTTGAGTGTAGTGCAAGGGGAAAATAAGTTACTTTTCAGTACTTGGGGATTGAACCCAAGGCCTCACACATGATAGGGAAGTGCTTTACCACTGAGCTCCAGCCCAAAAGTTTGTCTTTTTGGAGTGGTCTTTCCCCTAGAAAAGGGAAAACCAAGGACCAGACAATAGGAAGAGTAAAACTCATGGTTGATGGGGCTGGGGATTTAGTGGTTCTGCCACTTGCCTCACAAGCGCAAGGTCCTGAGTTTGATTCCCAGTACCAAAAAAAAAAAGAATCTTGTTAACCTCTTGTGGTGGCACAGGCCTATAATACTGGCAACCAAAAGGCTGAGGCAGCATTGTGAGTTCAAGGCCAATGAAATCCTGTCTCAAAAAAAGAAAAAAAAAATCCTTTTAAAATGGGTTTCCTGGCACATGGCAGTAATCCCAGCTACTTGGGAGGCTGAAGCAGGATTGCAAATTCAAGGGCAGTCTGTGCAATTTAGTGAGACCCTGTCTCAAAAAATAAAAAGTATTGGGGATGTAGTTCAGTGGTATAGAGCCCTTGGGTTCAATCCTTAATACCGGGAAAAAAAAAATCCTCTTAGGGCTGGGTGTATATCTGCGGTAGAGTGCTTGCCTAGTGTGTTCAGAGCCCTAGGTTTGATCCCAGCACCACAAGAAAGAATTCCTAGTAGAATATTAAGCATGGGAAAGACTCAGATTGTAGATGGTTCACTTTTGCAACTGTAGGAAGTTGGAGTTAGAAAGCTAGGGAGGCCAGGTTTGGAAACTACTGTAAAAGTCCAGATAAAATGAAAGCAGTGAAAGTAGAAGTAAGCAGAAGGGAACAGAAATTGTAATTAGTAGGTAAAATCAGTTTGTTACGGATAACTTGATGGATGTCTTTTAGCCATCAACTGAGAGACTACAAGAAGAGCTATTCTAGTGCAGGCTGTCCTTGAACTCACTGTGTAGCTCAGGCTGGCCTCGAACTTGTGGCAATCCTCCTGCCTCAGCCTCCCAAGTGCTGGTGTGTGCCACCACACTCGACATGAAGAGCCATTTTACTTTCTTTTTAAATTGTATTTCTTTTCTTTCTTTCTTTCTTTTTTTTTTTTTTTGGTACTGGGGATTGAACTGGGGTCCTTGCGCTTGTGCAACAGGCAGCAAAACCACTGAGCTAAATCCTCGGCCCTATTTATTTTCTTTTGAGACAGTCTCAGTATATTGCCCTGGGTCTTAAACTCCTGGGCTCAAGCAGTCCTCCCCTCTTGGGCACTGTAGTAGCTAGGACTACAAGTATGTGCCACTATGTCCAGCTTGTCTTTTTTTCTTTAGTACTGGGGATCGAACTCGGGTCCTTGCGCTCGTGAAGCAGGCAGCAAAACCAGTGAGCTAAATCCCTGGCCCTCGAGCTTGTCTTTTTGGTTTGGGGTACTGGAGGTTGAACCCAGGCCCTTGAACGTACTGGACAAGTGCTCTTTACCACTGAGCTATATTCTCAGTCCTGAAAAACAGGTTTAAAAGAAACAAGAGATAAACTTAAGATATATAAAGTTGGAAGTTTGGGCTGGGGATTTAGCTCAGTGTTTTCGCCACCTGCCTCACAAGCACAAGGTCCCGAGTTCTATCCCTGGTACCAAAAAAAAAAGTTAAACACTAAAGTTGGAAGTTTGTGAGACTATCCAGGAGGAGTTGTCCAGCAAGTATTTACTTATATTCAATTCTGGAACACACATACATGTACATGTGTGTGCATATACATGTGAAGTTTGGTGAAGAGGTCTGGTCTGAAGACAGATTTAGAAATTTGTTGCCATAAAGGCTGAAAGCTTGAGTGAGCAAGACTGCCTGGGAGAATGTAGATTGAGGTGAACAGAGGAACAAATTTGGAGCCATGGGGAACACCCAGAAGCACTGCAATCAGACCTGGCAGGAGAGCGCTAGGGCACTGGAGCCAAGGCTGGCAGGAATAATGTCCAGAACTTGAGTAGCTGCTTAACAGTGTCAATTGCCTAAGAGCATTTGAGTTAGATAAGGACCGAAAAGTATCCATTGGACTTGGCAGTTAGAACGTCATTGGTGACCTTAGAGCTGTTTCAGAAATAGTGGGGATAGAAGCCAGATGGCGGTGGGTGTGGCTTTATGGGAAATGAGTGAGTGGAGACAGCAAGGCTGTCTGCCATAGATGGAGTGAGAACATTGGATGCCACCTAGAGGAAGCTGTAGGTCAAGGCAGGTATTTTGAATGGAAGCCATATGGGTGGGTTTAAATTGAAAAGGAGCCAATAGCAATTCAGAGCAGAGCCAAAAAGTGTGATAGTTAATGGAGCAGAGTTGCAGGGTAGGGATAAAGGACAAGTGGAGGAAAACATCCTCTGAACCTCACAGGAAAGCATTCTGCACAGATGTGAATATAGATGAGGTGGTTTAATGCAGTTAAAACGGGATCTTTAAGTTTTCAACTTGGCTTGAAGTAGGCACAGTGGACTTGAGGACAGTAGTATGATATAATATGATTGTTCAAGAAACGGGCCGGCCATAGTGTTGCACGCCTAGAAGCCCAGCATTTGGGAGCCTGAGGCAGGAGGGATCACCACAAGTTCAAAGCCTGCCTGGGCTACATAGTGAGTTTGAGGCTAGCCTGAGCTATGTAGTGAGACACTGTCTCAAAAAACCAAAAAAAGAAAAAAGATGAGAGATTGGCAGGTGTGTTGAGGGCCAGTGGGTTTCAAGAAAATGAGGGCAACTGTAGGTGGGTATTTGTTCTTCCCAGAAGCGCTCAGCTACTCAGTGATGGGATATTTCAAGCAGATAGATTTTACTGGTAGTTTAGGAGTAGTTTTATTAGAAGACTGTTGGGGAGAAAAGGGTAGGGTACAGTGGAATCAAGGGTGCAAGGCATCGGGATCCGGAGTGGCTGATAGGTTAAGGAGGCAGTTGACATATGGTTAGAAGCACAGAATCAACAGTCAAACTGGGTTCAGATCACAGCTCTGACGTGTTACTAGTTGAGACCTTGCAAAAGTCACAAACACGGGCCAGGGATTTAGCTCAGTGGTTCTGCCGCCTGCCTCGAAAGCACAAGGACCCGAGTTCGATCCCTGGTACAAAAAAAAAAAAGTCACAAACTCTTGGAATCTGTTCCTTCATTTATTAAATGAGGATAATGATACTACCTAGCATAGAGAACTTTTGTGAGAAATAAATGAAATAATGCATAGCCTGACAAGATGGCATATGCCTGCAATACCAGCACTTGGAAGGCTGTGGCATGAGGATTACAAGTTTAGGGTCAGCATGAGCAACTTAAGCTCCTGTGTTAAAAAGAAGAGGAGTTTCGATCCCTGGTACCAAAAAATAAATAAATAAAAAGAAGAAGAGGGCCAGGGATTTACCTCAGTGGTTCTGGTACCTGCCTCGAAAGCACAAGGTCCTGAGTTCACTCCCCGGCACCAAAAAAATAAGAGGAAATAATCCATATAGTAAGCCAGTTAAGTTGCTTAATAAATGTTTGCTTTCATTAATAAGATCAGAAATTATGATAAGATTAGAATATTGGAATTTGTTTCTATAAGTAGCTTAAGATAAAGTAGTTTATGCCATAAAGTAGCTTAGTCATCCGATGTTGATAATAAAAGGAAGATCTCCAGTAGGGCTGGAGGTGGCTGAACCTTATGGCTTTTTGCGTTTTTTTGTGTTTTTTTTGTACCGGGGATCAAACTCAGGACCTTGGTGTTTGTCAGGCAGACTCAGTGCCACTGAGGTACCTCCTCAGCCCACCTCATGGCTTTTATTTTTATTTTTATTTTTTTTGGTACTGGGGATCGAACTCGGGACCTTGCACTTTCAAGGCAGGCGCTGGAACCACTGAGCTAAATCCCCGGCCCCATGGCTTTTATTCTTGTATACAACTTTTGTTCCCTTTCAACTCCCTTTCAACTGTATCTGTCCCCATGACCTTCGCTGCTGCTACTGCTCTTTAGGTATGTATAATAGACAGCTGAATCTTGGAGGCAAGACCCTTCTCTTCAGTCCTAATAGTAGCTGTGAAATAAGGCTAGAACATTTAAGCAGACTTCTTTTTCTTTTCTTTCCTTTTTTGAAATTTTGAGACAGGCTTTTGCTAAGCTGCGGAGGCAGGGTTTAAATTTGAATCCTCTTGCCTCAGCCTTCCAGAGTGCTGGGATTACAGTGCTACTATGCCTGGCTTTAAGCAGACTTTGACAAGAACCAGGAATAACAGAAGGAATTGAACCAGGGCTCTGTGCATGCTAGGCAAGCACTCTACTACTGAACAGCAGCTTCAGTACTTTTTATTTTGAGACAGGATCTTCATAAATTTGTAATCCTGCTACCTCAGCTTCCTGAGTAGCTGGCATTATAGGCATGTGGCACCCACTGTTTGCTACAGGATTGTGCTATGTAATCTAGGCCGGCCACAACTTTATGTTGCCTAGGCTTTCAAGCCTCTTGCCTGCAGCCAGCTTTGTTTCTTTTTATACTGGGAATTGAACTCAAGCCTTATTTCTTAAAGAACACAAAATACTTTTTTTCTCTAGTGAAACTGTTGTACTTTTGTCGAGGGAAGGTGGTAAATATTGAACTCAAGATCTTGCTCATGCCAGACATGTACTGTACCACTAAGGGACACTCCCACCCCCTGGAGTGTGAGCCAATTAAAATATGAAAAGGTTTTTGGTGTTGGATTTTAGAGACAGGGTCTCATTATGTAGCACAGTTTAGCCTCCAATTTGGGAATCCTGTTTCAGCCTCCAGAGCACTAGCATTACAGGTTATATGCCACCCTCCCACTCCATATTGGTTATTTTTAATGTGATATATGATCAAAACAAATCTAAACTATTACGGGAAATCTAAACTGTTACAACTGTGTACACAATATAATTTATCTTTTTTTTTTTTTTGGTACCAGGGATCCAACTGGGGACCTTGTGCTTGCAAGGCAGGCAGGACACAATAAAATTTAATGCTAAAGAGTAACTGTAGCTCAAGGGAAAGATACAAAGTTTTTTTTTTCCTTCAGTACCAGGGATCAAACTCAGGACCTTGCACTGTCGAGGCAGGCTCGGTGCCACTGATTTAAATTCCTGGCACAAAGTTCTTGTTAAGTAATCTTTATGCTGTGCATTTTTTCCTCCTGACCATAATTCTTGGACGCTTGAGTCTGTGTTTCTGTTGGCAAAAAAGGTTGAAATCTTTGTATATTTAGGAAACTAAGATTACAGATTGCTCAAATATATTGCATTATTCACTTTAGCAACAAATTGGAGACCAAGGTGAGGAGGTTAGAGGTGAAGTATATAGGTCTGAATTCACAGAACTCATCAGACGTCTAAAGCTGTTGTTGGAGAATAGGGAAGCATGGATAATTCATTTGGATTGTGTTTATTTATAGAGACTTTTTTTCCCCAATACTGGGAATGGAACCTAGGGGTGCTCCACTACTAAACTACATACCCAGCCCTTTTTATTTTTTATTTTGAGACAGGGTCTTGCAAAGTTATCTAGGCGGACCAGGGATTTAGCTCAGTGGTTCCGCCGCCTGCCTCGCAAGCTCAAGGACCCAAGTTCGATCCCTGGTACCAAAAAAAAAAAAGCAAAGTTATCTAGGCAACTTATGATTCTCTTGCCTCAGCCTCCATCAGTGCTGGGATTATAGGCATGTGCCACTACATGTGGCTAGAAAGTACAAGTTTATCTATTTAGAGACAGGCTCTCACTCGGTAGTTCCGGTTGGCTTTGAACTGACCATGTACCCCAAACTGGCTTCAAACTCATAGCAATCCTCCTGCCTCAGCATCCTAAGTGCATGCACCATATACCTGGTGAAAATACAATCTTTAATACAATTTTTTTTTTTTGGGTACCAGGGATCAAACTTGGGACCTTGCGCCTGTGAGGCAGGTGGTGGAACCACTGAGCTAAATCCCTGGCCCAATACAATTTTTAGTGTTAGAAATCCCATGCTTAAAAAAAAGAAATCCCATGCTTACAAGAAGCCTCAGTTACCAGGTTCCTTACAAAGCAACATTATAAACAAACATGGATAATGTTAAGCAATCTTTCAAAACTCAGTGGACTATATATGTGTGGTTCTATTTCTAGATGCTGTTTTATTCCAGTGATTTATATGTCTTTCCTTACACCAACACTGCCTTGATTACTGTAGCTTTAGAAGAAGTCTTAAAATTAGGTACTAAACGTCTTCCAACACTGTTTTGTTTTTTTTTTTCTTTTCTAGGTCCTTTGTACTCCTACATAACTTTTAAATTTCAATATCCAATTCTTTATTTATAGCAAGTATACATAGACCTGAATTTTTATAATACCTTGTGTTTTCTAATCCTGCTAAATTCAAATACAAGTTCTAGGGTCTCCTAAAGATTTCTTAGTATTTTCTCTGTAGATGATCACTTCATCTACATATAAAGATTTTGCTTCTACCTTGCCAGTCCTATCCTAATTGTGTCATTTTATTGCCAGACTATTTTGGTTTAGGCCTTTGTTTCAAAGTTTAATGGACAGATGAAGAGTAGGTATATCTGCCCTTGTTCCCACCTTAGGGAGAAAGCATTGTATCTTCTCCATTCATATAAGGCATTTTTGTGAAGTATGGAGTACATGTCTTTAATCTGTTGAGAAGGTTCTGTTCTACTGCTAGTCTCCTGATAGCTTTTACCATGAACAGCTGTAGAATTTAGTCCAATACTTTTTCTCCAATTAGTGACAGGATCATACGGCTTTTTCCTTTCCTGTGTTAAAATGATGGCTTTTGGGGGTGGATCTTCCAATGCTGAACCAACACTGCCATCCCTATAATAAAACCACTTCCTACATACTGCCAGATCTGACTTCTAATAGTTTGTTTTGTTAAACAAATTTCTATGTTCATACTTTTTTCTTCTATTATCTTTATCCAGTTTTGGGCTTAGCACAATGTTGATTTCCTAAAATGAGGGGAGAAGTGTTCTTTCTTTTTTCTGCTTTAAATGTTTGATATAATTTATCAGTTAAAATGTATACGAGCCTGTTGTCATATAGGTAGGTTTTCAAGCTAGGAATATACTTTCTTTAATAGGTGCTATTCAAATTTTATATTTCCTCCAGAGTTAGCTTCATTAATTTGTCTTCCAAGGTACTTCTTAGAAGTTGTCAGATTTATTTCAAAACAGATTTTTGTGATGTGCTTTCTATATCCTTTTAAATTCTGTAACATTTGTGGTAATGTCTCCTAGATCTTGATATTCTAATTTTTTTTTGTTAGTTCTTTTATTGGTACATTTTAGGTATACAATTCGTTTACATTTATCATTGGGTGTTTGTACCTGTACATGATGTATCTTGGTTCTTATTTATTTTTTTTCCCCATTACCTGTGCACCCTTCACCCCCCTGCCCTTCCCTATTTACATAGATTTCATTTCCTTTTTTTTTCCTTTTCTCATAGTTTTTCCTTTCTCCTTCCCCTCCCTTCACTCCTTAGTCTTTGGACCTTTTTTCCTATTTCAAATTACCAGTTATTCGTTTTAATCATTTTAGGCCCGGCGATTTAGCTCAGTGGTTCTGGCACCTCCCTTACAAGCGCAAGGTCCTGAGTTCGATCCCCGGTACCAAAAAAAAAAAAGAGGGCATTTTAATCATTTTAACCCTTGTTTACACTATCATTTTCTCACACTAGTGAAACTATTCGATATTTACACGTGTCCTATTTATTTCACTTAAGAGTATGGCCTCGATATGCATCCATTTAGCTATAAATGACTCTAGTTTTTCGTTCTTTATGGCTGAGTAGTACTCCATTTTATAAAAAACCCAGATTTTCTTTATCCAGTTTCCAGTGGATGGGCACTTGGGCTGCTTCCAAGCTTTAGCTATTACAAACTGTGCCGCTGTGAACATGGGTGCACATATATCACTGTGATATGATTCTTTTAATTCTTTTGGGAAGATACCCAGCAGGGGAATAGCTGGGTCAAATGGGACCTCTAGTCCTAGTTCTTTGAGGTATCACCATACTGACTTCCACAGTGGTTGTACCAGTCTGCACTCCCACCAGCAATGGAGAAGGATTCCTTTCTCCCCACAACCCCACCAGCATTTGTTACTTGTTGATTTCTTGATAGCGGCCATTCTTTGTGGGGTGAGGTGGAATCTCAGCGTTGTTTTCATCTGTACCTCTCAAATGACAAGTGATGTTGAACATTTTTTCATATATTTGTTTGCTGCTTTTACTTTGTCTGAGAAATGTCTGTTCATTTCAGATGCCCATTTTTGAATTGGGACTTTGAATTGGGGGGGGTCTGATTTTTTTCAGTTCTTTATATATTCTAGATAGTAGTCCTTTGTCTGAGGTACAGCTGCTAAAAGTTTTTTCCCATATTGTAGGTTGTTTGTTAGCTCTGTTGGTGGTTTCTCTTGCAATGCAGAAGCTTTTTAATAAGATGACATGCCAGTTGTTGATTCTTTCTGCTAGTTCCTGTGCTGCTGAGGTTTTGTTCATGAAGTCTTTTCCTATGCCAATGTCTTCAAGAGTTCTACCTAACTTATCTTCCAGCAAGTTTAGTGTTTCTGTCTTAATATTTATTTGATATTATAATTTTTTTCTTTTTGGTACCGGGGATCGAACTCGGGACCTTTCACACTTGAGAGTCAGGCACCAGAACCACTGAGCTAAATTAAATCCCCAGCATCATATTGTAATTTTAAAAATGTATAATTGAGGGCCAGGGATTTAGCCCAGTGGTTCAGTTGCCTGCCTCGCAAGCGCAAGGACCTGAGTTTGATCCCCAGGATCAAAAAAAAAAAAATGTATAATTGATATTGTGTAATAGGAAGTAAGGGTCTAAAGGAGCAGGGGAAGTGGGAGGGGTAGGGGAAAGAAAAAAAGGGAAAAGAAAAAATATGAGAAAAGGAAAAAAATGGAAACAAAGTATTTGCAGATAGGGAAGGGTGGAGGGGGTGAAGGGTGCACAGGTAATGGGGAAAAAAAATAAGAATCAAAATACTCATGTAATAGTATTAGATCCCAATGATGTATGTAGCTGTATTTCATACCTAAAATGTACCAATAAACTTAATGGGGGAAAAAAAAGAAAGAAAAAAATTTTTAAAAACTTGGAAAATGTAAAAGGCAGATGTGCTTTTGTTTTGTCTGAATAGATTGCTGCTAATTATGTTCTAAGTAGTGGAAGTTCTTTGACATTTTTACCTTTTTTGTTTTATTTTTGTTTTTGTTTTGTTTTTTGAGGGTACCAGGGATTGAACTTGGGACCTTGTGCTTCCAAGGCAGGCACTGGAACCACTGAGCTAAATCCCCAGCCCTTTTGTTTGTTTTTTGAGAGATGGTTCCTCACTATATAGTTTAGGCTGGCATTGAACTCACTATGTAATGAAGGCTGGCCTCAAACTCAAGGCAATTCTCCTGCCTCAGCCTCCTGAGTACTGGGATTAAAGCCATGTGCCACCATGCCAACCTCACTTTACATTTTGTTAGTCATAATTTTTGAAAATCAGTATGTTATTCAGAGGTTAGTTAATTGTGCCTACATTTTGAAAAATTTTATTTATTATATGAAATTATAGTAGTACCATTTGAAATAGTTTCAGGCCATGAAATCTCAAAAAAAAACAAAAAATAAGGACTGGCGCATGGTGGCACACCTATAATCCCAGCACTCCAGAGGCTGAGGCAGGAGGATCTCTGAGAATTCAAGGCCAGCCTGAGGAATATAGTGAGTTCAAATCCAGCCTAAACTACATAGTGTTGTCTCAAAAAAAAAAAGAAAAGTAAAAAGGAGGGCCGGGGATGTAGCTCAGTGGTGCAAGCACAAGGTCCTGAGTTCAATCCCCAGTACCAAAAGAAAAAAAAAAAAAAAGTAAAAGGGAATATTGGACTTCTCAGGAATTCATACTCCCTTACCTTGAGTAATAAAACAGTGACAACTGCAATAGAACTGGAGTATTCTGGGATTCAAATTATGCAGCTGGCAATTTCAAGATCTTCTTTACAGTATGAGTGTTCACTAAACATGGTGGGAGATGTCCTACTGGAGTCAGCTTGCATTTAGTCCCACACCTGGTCCGTTCTGGCCAGACCCTCCTACCATAGCTGCACTGCCTTGATTATCTCGCCCTGTGGACAAATATGCTGGACACTGCAGTCGTGTCTCCCCACTTGTCTCAATACTACTGTTTGCTCAAGGCAAATTCACCTTCCTGCCTGCCTGTGTTTTCTTTTTTCCCTCCCTCCCAAGGCCTGGGCCCTTGAACAGGTGTCTGTGATGATTGCAGCCAATGTGATCTTTTGCTGCAATAATTGAGCAGAAGACATATTCTTTACCTTAAGATCTTCATTGTATCATTTGGTATTTTGTGATTTGGTGTCTTTTTTTTTTTCTTTGTATTTTTTGTTTGTCTGTTTTGCTACCAGGGATCAAACTCGGAACCTTGCACTTGCGAGGCAGGCGGCAGCACCACTGAGCTACATCCCCACCCCTGCTGTCTTTTTTAATTATTTTTTTCAAAGATTCAGCTTCTAGGGGTCGGGGATGTAGCTCAGTGGTTCCGCCGCCTGCCTCTACAGTGCAAGGTCCCGAGTTCGATCCCTGGTACCCAAAAAGATTCAGCTTCTGTTTCATTAATTTTTTTTTTTTTTTTTTGGTACCAGGGATGGAACTTAGGACCTTGTTCTTGCAAGGCAGGCAGCGGCACCACTGAGCTAAATCCCCAGCCCTTCAGTGATTTTTTTGCTCTTATAATGTCTTTTTTTTTTTGGTACCGGGGATTGAACTTGGGTCCTTGCGCTTGTGCAGCAGTAGCAAAACCAGTGAGCTAAATCCCTGGCCCATAATGTCCTTATTTTTTATTATTTGGGTTTAATTTGCTTTTACTCTTCTAGTTTGTTAAGATTGAAGGTCAGATGGTCAATTTTGGATCTTTTTTTAATATTGGTACTGGGGAGTAAATCTGGGGCCAGCACATGATAGAGTAGCACTCCTAGGTTCTGAGTTGCATCTCTAGATCCTCCCCCCCTCTTTTTTTGAGACAAGGTTTCACTAAATTCCCTGGACTGGACTTGAACCCCCACCCCCACCCCCACACTCGGAATTGAACTCAGGACCTTGCTCTTGCCAGGCAGGTGCAGTGCCACTGAGCTACATTCCCAGCTCAGAGGACTTGAACTTTCAACCCTTCTTTCTCAACCTCCCAGAGTGCTGGGCATCTACCCCCATGTCTGGCTTGGTGGTTCTTTTTTTTTTTAGCTTGGCTCTTTTTTTAAAAAAAATCCTGAGCCGGGGATTTACCTCAGTGGCACCATGCCTGCCTGGCAGGCACAAGGTCCTGAGTTTGATCCCCAGTACCAAATAAATAAATAAATAAATATCTCCTAGTTGCTGTCTTTAAATTTTAGTATGTTATATTTTTATTTTCATTCAGTTCAAATTTTCTTTTTTCTCATGAATTCTTATTTCCCCTATAGATTATATTTGAGGATTTTTGTTCCTAGTTTCTAATTTAATTCCATTATTATCAGGGAACACACTTAGTATGATCTTAATTTGTTTAAAACACATTGACACTTGTTTTATGGCTTAGCACAGTGATGGTGAACCTGTGGGACACGTGCCACAGCAAGCACATAGCTCTCTCTGTAATGGCGTCATGAGTTGTAGGAGTTGCGTTTTCTAAACGAAAACCTCACTGTTCAGGTTTAATTTTGGTGTTGTTACTTTGCGATTAGTAAGTGGGTTTTGGGTTGCAGTTTGGGTACTTGATCTCTAAAAGGTTTGCCATCACTGGCTGATCACATATTGCCTATCTTGGTGCCTGCCCCTTGCATACTTGCAAAGAATCTGGGGCTGGAGATGTAGCTCAGTGGTAGAAGGCTTGTCTATGTGCACAAGACCTTCTCTTCAATCCCAGCACTGCAAAGAAAGGAAAGAAAATCTGTGTGCTGTTATTTTTGTGTAGTATTTTATATGTCATTTAGGTCTGATGAGTTGATCAGTGACATTGTTCAAGTCTGGTGTATCCTTAATAATTTTATATTGGTTTACTTTTACTGAAAGAGGAATATTGGAAATCTCCAATTGTGTATTTATTTTCTTCTTTTTTAAGTCCATATTCTCTTCCATCATCTGTGTTGCTTCGGGGTCTGTTTCAGTCATTTTTCTTGTTGGTAATTTATTACTATTCTATGTGCATGGAAATTTTTTATTGGCTGCTCAGAATTGTGAATTTTAATATAATTGCTCGATTTTGTTGTTTCCATTAAAGCTTGTTGTATTGTGTTCTGGTATACAGTTAAGTGACTTGTAGATTAGTTTGATCCTGTTGAGGCTTGCTTGTGGCAGATCCAGAGCACCTTTGATCTATGGCCAGTTTGTTACATTTCTGGGTCCTCTGGCCAGTTCTCATGTACACAAGGTCACTACTCTGGCTAGTGAGAGTACAAACTCTTCTAGCCTTGTATGATCTATGGGACTTGTTCAGCCTGCTACTTTCCTTGGTTCTTTCTCTGACCTCAAGTTTTCCTGCATACAAATTGGTACTCAGCCACAAACGTGGGGGAATCCCTTTGCAGCTCCCCAGTGGTCTCTCTTTGTGCATGCTCCTTCTGTCCAGTGCTTGTGTCCCACAAATTCTAGCTGCCTCTCAAACCCTAGTCAGTGTCTTTTCCATCAGTGAGATTGTTGGGACTCATTTTCATTATCTTCATGTATGCACTGCAACTTGGAAACTGCCACAAGGCAGTACACTGAGCAGGTAGAGGACTCAGTTTATCCGTTTGCCTTTTCTCAAGGGTGCTTGACTATGTTGCCTCTTGCCTAAAAACCTTGTTTTAAATACCCAATTTAGTTTTCTGGTTGTTTGTAATGGGGAGGCAGTTTCTTTTTTTTTTTCGGTCAGGGTCTCACTATATAGTTCAGGCTGGCCTTGATCTCACTATGTAGTTCAGACTGGCCTCAAACTCGGCAGTCTTCCTGCCTCTGTTGAGATTACAGCTGTGTGCCCCCATGCCCTGTTATCCCACACACACACACACCCCCGGCTTTTAATAGTTTTTTTTTTTTTCATCATTTTCATTCCCTGCCATCTCTAGGACTACTGTATTTGGTCTTATTTTAACAATGTTTATATTGATTTATTTTTTAATTGAAATATAATTCACATACCATGAAATTGACACGATTTTAAGCTATGTAATTCAGTGATTTCTAGTATATTCATAAGTCGTGCAACCATTCCTACTGTCCAGTTTCATATTTTCATCACCCCAAAACAAAATTCCCATGAACAGTCCCTTAGCTTCTACCCACCACCATCTCTCACCTTCTAGCCATGGCACCCTCTGCCTGTTCTATATGGATTTGCCTATTCTGGACACAATAGCCTTTTTTTCTGTCCTTTTTTTTTTTTTTCATTTAGCAAAATGTATACGTTTTTTTTTTTTCGGTACCAAGGATGGAACTCAGGACCTTGCACTTGCAAGGCAGGCAACGGAACTGCTGAGCTAAATTCCCGGCCCCAAAATATATATATATTGTAGCATGTGTTAGTATTTCAGTCCTTTTTTTGGATTACCATATTTTGTTTATCCTTTTAAGTTTATATAAATTAGGCTGTTTTCCCTACTTTCTAGCTATTAAGAATAACACTATTATGAACTTTTTGTGTGGATATAATGTTTTAAGTTCTCTTGGCAATATACCCGAGAGTGGAATTGCCGGGTCACATGCTAACTAGTGTTTTGAGGGACTGCCAGTTTTCCAAAGCAGTTGCACCCATTTATAGTCTCACCAACAATCTATGAGGGTTCCATTTTCTCTATATATACTTGCTAATGTTTGTGGTCTCTTGATTATGTCTGCCCTAGTGGTATGAAGTGTTAGCTTACTGTGATTTTGATTTATATTTCCGTATTAACTAATGATGTTGAGCTTAACTCATTCTTGTGTACTAGGAATGCAACTAATGGAATCTAGTGCTCCATAGTGGTCACCCTCCACCCCCATGGCTCATCTGGCATTTACTCTTTCCCACTAATTTTAGATTGTGAATAAGTGGAATACAGCTCTAATTGGCCTTATGACATACTTTCGGGAGGCTGTGGTGAATACCCAGGAACTCTTGGACTTACTAGTAAAGTGTGAGAACAAGATCCAGACACGTATCAAGATTGGACTCAACTCCAAGATGCCAAGTCGGTTCCCCCCTGTTGTGTTCTACACCCCAAAGGAGTTAGGTGGACTCGGCATGCTCTCAATGGGCCATGTGCTCATCCCCCAGTCTGACCTCAGGTAGGGCTGGGTTGAAAATCTTTAGTGCTACACTTTGTTGCTTAGACCCTGAGGAAAAGGAGTGTTTTTTTACTTTTAGACCTTATGTTTATCTCCAATCTTGGTTGCCCAAAACAGGTGGTCTAAGCAGACTGATGTTGGTATCACACATTTTCGCTCAGGAATGAGCCATGAAGAAGACCAACTGATTCCCAACTTGTACCGCTACATACAGCCATGGGAGAGTGAGTTCATTGATTCTCAGCGGGTCTGGGCTGAGTATGCGCTCAAGAGACAAGAGGCCATTGCTCAGAACAGGTGGGCATCTAGGAGGGCATGCCATTCCTGAGATGGAGAGGTGGTAAACTTTGAGTCTTGTGTGGAGGTTGTGGGCAAAGCATGTCACGCTTTTAGAGGGGCTAAAAAGGTACCTTGTTCATGAAGGAATACTGAACTCGTCACATGAAAAAGTATTTTAAGACTTTAATCTTAATTTTCTTGATCAGACGGCTAACTTTAGAAGATCTAGAAGACTCATGGGATCGTGGCATTCCTCGAATCAATACCCTCTTCCAAAAGGACCGGCACACATTGGCTTATGATAAGGGCTGGCGTGTCCGAACTGACTTTAAGCAGTACCAAGTATGTGGAGGGGATTGTGGAAGGGTTTTCCTCAAATCTGGAGAACTGATGACCATTCTAGAAGCTTAAGACAGTAGGCACCCAAAATTTTGACCATAGCTGCCTTACCATCTAGGTTTTGAAGCAGAACCCTTTCTGGTGGACACACCAGCGGCATGATGGGAAGCTCTGGAATCTAAACAACTACCGTACAGATATGATCCAGGCTCTGGGTGGTGTGGAAGGCATTCTGGAACACACACTCTTCAAGGGCACTTACTTCCCTACCTGGGAGGGTCTTTTCTGGTAAGGACTCTTCTTCTTTCACTGGAACTGTCACAATCCTCTGAGCTCATCCCTTCTGTGCTTTTGTGATCTAGTATAGTGTTTCCCAGACAGCCATTCCCTGGTGGTCACCTCACTTAGTTCTTCTGCTTCCCAGGGAGAAGGCCAGTGGCTTTGAAGAGTCTATGAAGTGGAAAAAGCTAACTAACGCTCAGCGATCAGGTTTGAACCAGATTCCCAATCGTAGATTCACCCTCTGGTGGTCCCCAACCATCAATCGAGCCAATGTGAGTATGATTGTTAGACAAGGGAGATGGAAACTAAAAATGTGTTTCCACAGTCTTAATTATGTCCTGAGAACCAGAGTCTCTTGATCTGTGATATCACATTCTCTTTCCTGGCAGGTATATGTGGGCTTTCAGGTACAGCTGGACCTGACAGGTATCTTCATGCATGGCAAGATCCCCACACTGAAGATCTCTCTCATCCAGATCTTCCGAGCTCACTTGTGGCAGAAGATCCACGAGAGCATCGTTATGGACTTGTGTCAGGTGGGCTAGAATTGAGGGGTGAGGATAACACAAAAAGAGTGAGGTCAGCTTGCTCGTTTATGTATGAAAAATCTCCCCTCTAAGCTCTGCGGATGAGACTCCTATTGCTTTGTTATCTTAAATTCTACCAACTCGTTGTAAATAAACTTTCATAATAAATATAGCCTTTTCTCTTTCTCTTTCAGGTGTTCGACCAGGAACTAGATGCATTGGAAATTGAGACAGTACAAAAGGAGACAATCCATCCTAGGAAGTCCTATAAGATGAATTCTTCCTGTGCAGACATACTGCTCTTTGCCTCCTATAAGTGGAATGTTTCCCGGCCTTCATTGCTGGCAGACTCCAAGTAAGTGTTTTATGACCTAGCTCTAGGGAGCCAGGAACCTTAGTGTTACTGTTCTTCTAGCATTATTACTTGAAGAATTGTCCTTGTCTGCCTTTCTTTCAAACGTGGAGCCCATCAACACACCTTAAGTCAGATTGCTGATTCTTTGGAGAACAGGCAAAAGGGATTGATGGTTTGGGGATTTAGGTATAATGGTTCTCATGGTTCTGGAGACACCGATACTGGTTATACCTGTGACTTCATGAAAATTGGACCTTTCTCCACCTTTAGGGATGTGATGGACAGCACCACCACTCAGAAGTATTGGATTGACATCCAGTTGCGCTGGGGAGACTATGATTCCCATGACATTGAGCGCTATGCCCGGGCCAAATTCCTGGACTACACCACAGACAACATGAGTATCTACCCTTCACCCACAGGTGTGCTCATTGCCATTGACCTGGCCTATAACCTGCACAGGTAAGTTAGGACAGAGAAGCATATATTGCTCTTTACCTTCATACTTTAATGTAGACATGTATTTTAGTTTGTCCAAGAGAGATGAGGTTTGGTCTTTTCCTCTCTGAGTCACTGACTCTTCTCCCATCGTCTCTTTGCATTAGCAGATTATTATCCCCATGGCCAGTAGTCTTTGTTCCTTTGTAGAGTTACATTTTACCTTGATCTTGAGGCTGACAGCATGGATTTAACTTTTCTTTCCTGCCCCATCTTCGCAGTGCCTATGGAAACTGGTTCCCAGGCAGCAAGCCTCTCATACAACAGGCCATGGCCAAGATCATGAAGGCAAATCCTGCCTTGTATGTGTTACGTGAACGAATCCGGAAGGGGCTTCAGCTCTATTCATCTGAGCCCACTGAGCCTTACCTGTCCTCTCAGAACTATGGTGAGCTCTTCTCCAATCAGATCATCTGGTTTGTGGATGACACTAATGTCTACAGAGTGACTATCCACAAGGTGAGTGTTAAAAGCAATACAGAGGTGTGGGGCTCCATATGTCTTTGGGAGGAGCATATGTGTGTACACATTGGGATGAACCTATGCTGACTAAATTACTCTAAATTCTTTAGACCTTTGAAGGGAACTTGACAACAAAGCCTATCAACGGGGCCATCTTTATCTTCAACCCACGAACAGGGCAGCTCTTCCTCAAGATAATCCACACATCTGTGTGGGCTGGACAGAAGCGTTTGGGCCAGGTAAGCAGGTTGAAGGGTAGAGGCACCATAGAACCTTGCTGTCTCTTAATCATTTTTCTAAGGGGAGGAAATATTCTTAGGAAGCTAGAGGCTTAATTTCCATTTTCTTCTCTCTTGCTTTTTAGCTGGCCAAATGGAAGACAGCTGAGGAAGTGGCTGCCCTGATTCGATCTCTGCCTGTGGAGGAGCAGCCCAAGCAGATCATTGTCACCAGAAAGGGCATGCTGGATCCTTTGGAGGTAAGAGGGTGGGTGAGGTAGAAGGAAGGAAGACTGAGACCTCCAGACTATTTTTTGAGAAATTTTTTTTGTAGTGCTGGGGATCAAACCCAAGACCTTGCACATGCCTGCCAAGTGCTCTTCCACTGAGCCACATCCCAGCCTCAGACTCTGCTTTTTAAATCTTGGACTTGCTTTTGTCTTAGGTACACTTACTGGACTTCCCCAACATCGTGATCAAAGGATCGGAGCTCCAACTTCCCTTCCAGGCTTGTCTCAAGGTGGAAAAGTTTGGGGATCTTATCCTTAAAGCCACTGAGCCTCAGATGGTTCTCTTCAACCTCTATGATGACTGGCTCAAGACTATCTCATCCTACACGGTAGGAAGCAACCTCAGGCAGATTCTCTCTAGGTGCAGTGGGTTTGGGCCAGGAGAAGATCTGTGCTTTAGGTTTCCCTGTAGTCCACTTATTGGGGCCATTTTAAAATTTTCAACCTGTAGTTGGGGCAAGAATTCTGACTAGTGAAGGGGTGGGACCTGAGAATTTAAACTCAGTTCGTAGGTTTTCTGAAAAGATAGAAGAGGAGGAAAGCCTCAAGGGGGAAGCTGACATCCCCCTCCTCTTCCAAATCTCTTCCCAGGCTTTCTCCCGTCTCATCCTGATTCTGCGTGCCCTACATGTGAACAATGACCGGGCGAAGGTGATCCTGAAGCCAGACAAGACTACTATTACAGAACCCCACCACATCTGGCCCACCCTGACAGATGAGGAGTGGATCAAGGTGGAGGTGCAGCTCAAGGATCTGATCTTGGCTGACTACGGCAAGAAAAACAAGTGAGGAATGCTGGCGGGGGCGGGGGGGTTGGAGAGTCCAAAAAGGGAAAAGTAGAAGGTTCAGTATCCGAGTTCTAGGGTTTGGAAACATTTAGACTCAGAAGTTTCTCACATCATCATAGAAATACCTATAAAGGAGAAGCAGGCCCTTCACCTGGCATGGGCACTATCTGAGTTTCAGGGCTTCAGTCTGACTCCCAGCCATTGTTTCTCTGTTCGGGCATTATTGCCTTTTTGAGCAGGGTGTTTATTGTCAGTTCAAGGCTCTAAGTCCTCTGCTGTTAGCACATGAATGCCCCTTCCATTTTCTCCCACCCTCTCATAGCAACCAAAAATATCCATAGATTGCTAAGTACCTGCTAGGTTCACTAATAATACCACCTCTAAATGAGAACTCATTTCCATTTTTGAGAATTGTCCTATGCCAGGGCATTTTTTTATGAAGGAAAAGTCGAAGTTATGGATGCTGTAGCCAGTAGGTACTCATCCAGAGGGTCATCCTGCTCATGTGTGATGAGTCTTAGCAGTATTAGTGCATCCCTACTCCACACTTTCTTCAGAGGTGTCACTTGAGGATTATCTGGGCAAGAATGTGAACTGCCCTTGTACCAAGTCATAGCCTAGCTATGAAGGCAAAATGACTAAGGGGACAGGATCCTTGAGTAACTAACTCACTGTCCCCACAGTGTGAACGTAGCATCACTGACACAATCAGAAATTAGAGACATCATCCTGGGAATGGAGATATCAGCACCGTCACAGCAGCGGCAGCAGATAGCCGAGATTGAGAAGCAGACCAAGGAACAGTCCCAGCTGACTGCAACACAGACTCGCACTGTCAACAAACATGGTGATGAGATCATTACCTCCACCACCAGTAACTATGAGACCCAGACTTTCTCATCAAAGACTGAATGGAGGGTCAGGTAATGTGAAGAGCAAGAAGGCAGGGGTGAGCTGGGCATGGCACAAGCCTGTAATCCCCACACTCTGGGAAGCTAAGGCAGGAAGATCACAAGTTTGAGCCCAACCTGGGTGACTTAGCAAGAGCCTGTCTCAAAAAAAATAAGTCCTGGGGATCTATGCAGCTCATTGCAAAGGCCCTAGATTCAGTCCCCAGTACTGTGGCAGGGATGGAAAGGCCTAATGGCACTGCCAGAGGTGCTTGGAATGGAAGGTGCTAACATTCCTTACCTGTTTTTAGGGCCATATCTGCTGCCAACCTGCACCTTCGGACCAATCACATTTATGTTTCATCTGATGACATTAAGGAGACTGGTTATACCTATATCCTTCCCAAGAATGTGCTTAAGAAATTTATCTGCATATCTGACCTTCGTGCCCAAGTGAGTGTACTTAGCTGGGCCACATTATGGGCCCGTGTGTTATATGCTAAAACTCAGCTGGTGTTTCCTGGAACTTGACATGCTAGTTTCACGGTTCATGGGTAAATAATGACAAAAAGGGCCAGGAATTCAGCTCAGTGGTTCTGGCGCCTGCCTCGCAAGCACAAGGTCCCGAGTTCAATCTCTGGTACCAAAAAAAAAAAAAATCGGCCAGGGATTTAGCTCAGTGGTGCCACCGCCTGCCTCGCAAGTGCAAGGACCCAGTTTAATCCCTGGTATCAAAAAAATAATAATAATGACAAAAAGGTAGCCAGAACAGCAGGAGGCTTTGGTGTTGATGAGAAAGCAAAATGTATTATAAAGCTAGATTGGCTCAGAAGTTATTGGGAGAGAATAGTAAGGAATATATTCATGCTTGTTAATAAATGTGTTATATCAAGTCTGTGAGATTAAATACAATGAGACAGTTGGGGAAAGGCAGGACCCCATCTCTTACCGAATTTGGGTAAAAATCTGAATGTAAAATACTAAGCTGCAGGGTATTGATGATATATTGATGATCTCAATGTTGGGATAACCTCCTTAAAAAAAATAGAGGGGCTGGGGATTTGGCTCAGTGGTGTTGCCGTCTGCCTCGCAAGCGCCAGGTCCCAAGTTCAATCCCCGGTACCCAAAAGAAAGAGCTGGTGTGGTGGTACATGCCTGTAATTCCAGCACTTGGAAGGCTGAGGGAGGATGATCACCACAAGTTTGAGGCTATCCTGGGCTATATACAGAGTTCAAGACCAGCCTGAATGACATAGCAAGACTTTGTCTCAAAAACAAAAAACAGGAGCCAGGGATTTAGCTTAGTGGTTCCACCCCCTGCTCTGCAAGCGCAAGGACCCAAGTTTGATCCCCAGTACCAAAAAAAAAACAAAACATAAAACACAAAACCATGATCAAATAATAATTTGTAACAAAGGGTATTACAAAAGACAAACTAAAAATGAGAACGAATTATTTGTAATACCCTGAAATAATGGAATAGTGTCTAGAAGAGGGCATTTTCTGTCTATTCATCTGTCTATCTCTCTGTTTAGTAGAAGTAGGAATTTTCAAGTTAATTGTGTGTGTGTGGTACCAAAGATCACACTTGCAAGGCTGGCACAGCACCACTAAATCCCTGGCCCTCAAGTTAATTTTTAAAAGATAACTGTAGAAGCCAGGGGCAGTGGCACACACCTGTAATCCCAGCACTAGAGGTAATTTAGTGATACCCTGTTTTAAATTTTTAAAAAGGGCTGGGAATATAGCTCAGGGGTAAAGTGTCCCTAGGTTCAATCCCTAGTAGTAGAAAAAGTTAAAAAAATAATAATAATAGGGCCGGGGATTTAGCTCAGTGGTTCCACCTCCTGCCTTGCAAGCTCAAGGTCCCGAGTTGGAGCCCCAGAACCAAAAAATAAATAAAATTTTAAAAAATAATAATAATAACTGTAGAAGAATGAGGAAAGATTTAAGAAAAAATTTGGGAGTAAGTTTGAGGTTGTAGTTCAGTAGAACCTGTACGTACGTATTAGCATGCACAAGAACCTGGGTTCAATCCCCAGCACAGAGATGGGGGGGAGGACAGAAGGAAGGACAGACAGACAGGCACAAAGGAAGGTAGTTCAGAAAAGGAATTGTAAATGGCAAATTTATGACAAGATGCTCACCTTTAGTGATCAGGGATATGCAGCCACGCATGGTGGCACATGCCTATAATCCCAGCACTCAGAGGCTAAGGCAAGAGGATGGCTGTGAGTTTGAGGCTGATTTGGGTTACATAACAAGACCCTGCCTCAAAAATAACAACAGAGGCCAGGCATGGTTGGTGGCACATGCTTGTAATCCCAGCACTTGGGAGGCTGAGGTAGGAAGATTCCTGTGAGTTTGAGGCCAGCCTAGACTACAAAAAAAAAAGTAATCAAGGATTTTTATATTTTATAAAACACCGTGTTGTAGCAATCATTTTGGCAAATTTGAAGATTACTAGTATCCTATGGGAGTGACTTTATACGAAAGTTTTCTTTGTTGATAGCAATACAAAATTAGAATACTACCTAGTGCTGGTTTTCCAGGTGTGTATTCAGCTTTGAAAATTCATTGAGCTGTGTGCCTGCTTATGGATAGTGTACTCAGTAATTACCAAGTAGAGAGCTTGTGAGCAGTATGCTCTCCAGGACTCCACTCCGAGGCTCTGATAGAGGAAGTCTGAGATGAGGTCCATGTGCAGTATTTTGACCAAGCAACTCCTCCAGGTGATTCTGATGCAAGAAGTTCTGGCACATTTTAAGAAACTTGGTTTTTGAGGTTGGCTGGAAACACAAGCTGACAGCCCAGACTCTGGCCTGGTACTAAGAATAATAGCTTTGGTTCCTGACACACACCCTTTCCAGATTGCAGGATACCTGTATGGGGTGAGCCCACCAGATAACCCCCAGGTGAAGGAAATCCGCTGCATTGTGATGGTGCCTCAGTGGGGCACCCACCAGACTGTGCATCTGCCTGGCCAGCTGCCTCAGCATGAGTACCTCAAGGTGAGGGTGTGATAGAGCGTGGGAGTGTGGGAACCGAAGAATAGGCTTCCTGCCATCAGACAGGTGATGGGAAGGCAGGTGTCTTACTCTCACAGGAGAGGTTTCTGTCTGGAGATGGGATTCTGAACAGTTAATTCTTACTGCTCTTTGCCTGTAGGAGATGGAGCCCTTAGGTTGGATCCACACTCAGCCCAATGAGTCCCCCCAGCTGTCCCCCCAGGATGTCACAACCCACGCCAAGATCATGGCTGACAACCCATCTTGGGATGGTGAGAAGACCATTATCATCACTTGCAGGTGGGTTTGGGCTCCTTGGTAGGGAATACAGTTGGGCAGCCCCTGCAAGCTGGGAATGGGAATGATGGCATGAGCCTTCATCCTGTCCTCTCTCCCACAGCTTCACCCCAGGCTCCTGCACGCTGACAGCCTACAAGCTTACCCCCAGTGGTTATGAATGGGGCCGCCAGAACACAGACAAAGGTAACAACCCCAAGGGTTACCTCCCCTCACACTATGAGAGGGTCCAGATGCTGCTGTCAGACCGCTTCCTCGGCTTCTTCATGGTCCCTGCTCAGTCCTCGTGGAACTACAACTTCATGGGTAAGTGGGCTGTTGCAGGGAAGGGCACAGTATAGAAGTGGGGATGAGATAGGGGTAAGGTGAGCCATCACTCTTAGCATTTGGGACCTGATCCCTTGGAAAAGGGATTGGGGGCCTAGGTTGGGTAAGGCAGGTGGACCCTTGTTAACATTTGATGTTTCTTTCTTCTCTAAGGTGTCCGGCATGATCCCAATATGAAGTATGAATTGCAGCTGGCAAACCCCAAGGAGTTCTACCATGAAGTTCACAGACCCTCCCACTTTCTCAACTTTGCTCTCCTGCAAGAGGGCGAGGTCTACTCTGCAGACCGAGAGGACCTCTATGCCTAGTTGTTCTCCCCTCCTCCTGCTTGAGACCCCCAAAGGGTGGAGCCCATTTCCCTCACAGACAAGCTGGTGACATTCAGCAGCTTGGTCCCTTTCCCTCTTGTTTTGTGCTTGTGTTGATGACTTGTAATCCTGAACAAAATATAATAAATTTTGTATAAATAGGAGTTGGGGGTGATGGCCTAAATTCTGAACGTGGATGAGGCAGGGACAGGGTGGAGCAGTTGTTCACAGCAGGTGCTGGTCTCAGCCCTGAGAGGTTAAGGTGAACCCATATTCAGGCCTTTGGGGCCATATCTCTCCCTGACTGATAACGGAGGTGGGAATTGGCTTTCACACTCTTCCTCCTTGACCACATTTGTTAGTTTCTCTGCAAAATGCTTCCAAACCATCACCCCTTTTCACTGGATTTTGTGTGTGTGTGTGTGGTACCGGGGATCGAACTCAGGACCTTGCACTTGGGAGGCAGGCGGCAGCACCACTGAGCTAAATCCCCATCCCCCATCACCCCTTTTCAATATCACTTTGAGGCCGACGCTTGTGCTAGGAGCTCTGTGGTTTGTGCTGTGGCTGTAGGGCCAGCCTAGCCCCTTTATAAGGTTTCTGTGTCACTCCTGGTGGGGAAACAAGCATGTGAGCTGCTGTCTAGGCAGAGGGCTGTGGGATGAAGGTCACTCGCTGCTACTGAAATCTCATCTCTTACTGAAGTGCCCAGTGGCCAAGAACACCTCCTGACTCCAGGGGTGGAGCCTGGACCTCGGGCTGTGGGGAGGGCTTGCCTAGTGACCACTTACAGCCCTGGCCCTCAGCTCTTGGACACCTGCCTGGGAGTTGGTTGTCCAGTTTCCTGTGACCTTGGGGTGGGACAGGGCCTCGAGGGACTAGGGGACTGTCCCCCTTCCCAGGGCCTTCTCAGTCGCTCCTCCCTTGTCGCTGACACCCCGCCCCTTACAAGCCTAACCCTCCTGGGCCGGAATTGTTTGGCTTTTTTCTGCCCCAGTTGAGGGTAAGGGTGCCTTTGGCCTTTGGGAGAAATGGACCCCAGAAGGGCGGCGCCTGGGGCACTTGGCTGGGGTCCTCGAGTGGCCGCGGGGTCGGGGACGGCCGCAGAGCTCGTGTACCATCTAGCGGGGGCCCTGGGCGCGGAGCTGCAAGAGCTGGCGAGCCGCTTCGGGCCCGAGGCGACTGCCGGGCTGGTGCCGCTCGTGGTGCGGGCGCTGGAGCTCCTGGAAAAGGCGGCCGTGGGCCCCGCCCCGGACTCAGTAAGTCCCACGCTCCCCTCACTACCACCCGCGGGGCCAGTAGACCCTAAGCCAGATTCCGGACCTCCCCAGCTGCAGGTGTCCGCGCAGCAGGCCGAAGTGGAGCTAAGAAGGCTGAGGGAGGAGAATGAGCACCTACGCAGGGAGGCGCGCGCTGGGCCGCAGGGTGAGCGCGCGCCTCGCCAGCACCGGGCCAGGGTGGGCTGGGGGTCGGCCAAGGACTCGGCATCCGCGGGCCGCCGCTAAGGATGCCCCTTCCTCAGAGGAGCGCGCGCTGCTGCGGCAGCTCAAGGAGGTGACAGACCGACAGCGGGACGAGCTCCGGGCGCACGGCCGTGACCTGCAGGAACGCAGCCAGGAAATCGAGGCGGTGAGGGCCGGCGGCGGGCGCGGCCCGGGGCGGGGCTCTAATGGGCCCGGCGCCCCGCCCACCAGCTAGCCCCTCCGCCCCCAGTTGCAGGAGCAGCTACAGCGCCTCCTCCTGGTGAATGCGGAGCTGCACCGAAAGCTCGCCGCCGTGCAGGCCCAGCTGCGGGCTGCGCAGGAACGCGAGAGGGAGCGTGAGCTGCCGCGGGATGGGGCCCGCGAGCCGGCTGAAGAGCAGAAGCAGGAGCCCCAGCGGGCGCCCCCTAAAGACCTGGTGAGCCCCAGAGGGAGGAAGGTGGGATTCCTCTCTCCCAGAACCTGGCACTTGTTGGGCACTGGGCCCCGAGGGCCTCGCCAAGCGGTGGATCCACGAGAATTGAGAAGGCGGCACACGGGTTTGTGCTCCAGCCTCCGCAGCCCCCACGCAGCCGCAGCATTGCTCTGTCATCTACTACATGTAGCCTGCTTGTATCTCGAGTCTCCCTGCTGGGCACTTCCCCTACATTCCTGTGATGGCCCTAGGGTTTAGGCGAGGGCTATGGCTGTCCTTCCCCAGGTGGATGCCTCGCGGCAGCCAAGTCCCCCAACGGCAGAGGCAGGGCCGTGTAGCTTCAGCCGGGAGGAGCTGGAACAGATCCTTCAGGAGCGGAATGAACTCAAAACCAAGGTGTTCCTGCTCAAGGAAGAGTTGGCCTACTTCCAGCGGTGAGGGTCTGGGAAGGCCAGGAGCCTCCACTCGAATCTTTGCCTGGGCCTCAGGTCACCCCACCTCATTCTCTGAGTCATTGGTATTCCAGTGACATGCACCAGGCCCTGGGCACTGGAAGGGCATGAATGACATAGCTCTTGCCCTCCTGGGACTTCATCCTCACAGGAGAGGGGGCAATGCAAAGGGTCATAAGAGCAGCAGCAGCAATGGGGAGCCACTGAAGCAAAGGTCTGAGAGGTGTGACCACTATAGAGTGCTCCAGGTGTTGTTGGAACAAGGGTACTTGGGGAGTGCCACTGCTTCCTCCTTGTTCCTCCCCCTCTCTCTAGAGAGCTGCTCACAGACCACAGGGTCCCTGGGCTTCTGCTAGAAGCCATGAAGATAACTGTCAGGAAGCAGCGGAAGAAGATCAAGGCCAAGATGTTAGGAACAGCAGAGGAAGCAGAGAGCAGGTGAGATCCCACCTGAGCCAGCGCTCCCGCCCTCCCAGTTCTGAGATTGCCAACCCAGTGTGGCCACTTACTCCATCTCCTGAGCTAGAATGGTCTCCTCACTGAGCCTGCTGACCTAGACTCATCACTTCTTGGACCTATTCATCTGTCCTGGTTATCCCTGAGTCTGGTGCTTTAGTCATGTCACCTCTTTGGCCTACTGACTTTGGCCTGGTCACTCTCTGAGTCTGCTGTTTGGCCTGCTAACCTTCCCCCTGGACAACACTGCTCCCACTAACCCTGCCTGCTGCATATCCTGCTCAAGACACCTGCTAACACTGATTTTCCACATTCATTTTTCAGTTTCCTGATATGGCTGGGTCTGTTTGTTAGAGGGGCTGCAGCCATTTCAGGGGCCTGCTGTCTGCCAGGCTATAAAGTAAAAGCTTCAAGATGTCTTTCGTCTCCCCAGCGTCTCCTCCTCTACAGCCTGGGGGAGAAGGGCTGGGGCAGCAGGGCCTGTGTGTCCTCCCATGCTGTTCCTGAGCGCTGGATGAAGACTCAAATGAGCCAGACTTCTTTTGGGCCTTGGGACCTTGATACACAGCCCTTACGTCATCTCTCTTAGTGACGATGAGGATGGCTCATGGGCTCTGCTCTCCAGAGATAAGGAAGATGACCCCCCACCTCCTGAATCCAGAATCCAGAGTTTGTATGTTGAGGAAAGGGGAAGGAGAGGAGGGGGGTGAAGGAGGAACCCTACCTGGTTCTGCTCCATACCCCCTCTTCCACTCCACTGCCTCTCACCTTGCTGTCCTGAGCTCTAACACACCCTCCCTCCTGCTTCTCTGTCCCCATGATGTCACCATATTTTCTTTTTTTCCTCTCTATCCTCTTTCTCACCACTCCCTCCCCTCAGCCCACATCCTTGACTTCTCTGGCTTCCTGGCTCCAAGTACCTCTTGGCTTTCCCTCTAGCTTTGGCCTGTGGTATCGGAGTGAAGCAGAGGCCACTCAAGCTAAGACCAGCCGCACCTCTCCCAGTGCACTGGGGGAATAGGAGGTCCCCCAGCAACCTCACTTGGAGCCTGTTGGCAGCCCTCAAGCCCTGACTCCTGAGTCACCCTGCTCTGCGCTCAGGGAATATCCTGGTCTGAGGCCTTAGCTGCCCCAGAGGTGTGACGCTGGGATCTGGATGTGGGTGGATGTGACCTCAAATGAGGACAGGGCTTGCACCTTTGCAGCCTTCCCAGGGATTCCGCTCTGGCCCTAGCCTGGTGTGAGGGGGAGTTCAACCTGTCTCCCCTCCCTGACATGTCCGCACTGAGCCTCAGGGCCACTCTAAAGTTCCTTCCTGAGTTTGTGCCGATGGTCTGAGGAAAGTAATAAAACAGCTTCTAGAGCTGAGGATTTAACTCAGTGGCACTGTGCCTGAGTTTGATCCCTGGAACCAAATAAGTAAGTAAATAAATAAAAAGCTTCCCCTCAGTACCTAGCAACCGCTCCATGTCTGTCACTGGTCTGCGCCGCCTCCCAACCCTGACAGGTGCAGAGGCTAAGTTCTCCTCACAGGGGCCCCGTGGCTGGTCACTAGGTGGGGGGCTTCGCCCAGCTCTCACCTGGCTTTGAGAGTTTGGCCTAATGGAAGGTCACAGCTCCTCCGACCCTCAGTCCAGCCCTTTGCCTGCCCCACCACCACCACCTAAGGACCTCATCATCAGCCTTCCTTTCTCTCATTTCTGAGTGCCTGGCTTTCCCAGTGTCCATCAGTCTCAGGGAGGAGCCTCACAGCAGTCCAGCCCTTGGGCCTGGTTTCCTCAGGAAAAGCCTTGGGAGGAAATAGGGAGGGAGTTGGGAGCTGTGAGAGCCAGATTAACCCGGGCCCTCCCACTGCACTGGCCGCCATGGGGCTGGAGCTGCTGCTCCCACTGCTGCTGCTCTGGACTCAGAAGACCCAAGAGTCCGAGCTAGACCCCGAAGGGCTGGACCCAGAAGGCCAGAACGTCTGCAAGAGCAGCAGGTGGGTCCTATGGGACTCTGTTGGGGATTGTGACTAAACTAAATTTTGGGGTGGGGGTCAGGCTCTCATTATGTAGTCCAGGCTGGCCTTGAACTCATGATGTAGCCCAGGCTGGCCTGGAACTCACAGTAATTCTCCTGCCTCAGCCTCCAGAGTGCTGGGTTTACAGGCATGTGCTACCACACCTGGCAACTGAACTAAATTGAGGCATTTCAAGAATGAGGATATGGGAAAATCATGGGGTTAAAGGGAGGGGGATTTGAAGGGCACCCTGAGGGGTAATGGAGTGTCAGAGCAGGTGATGAGGCCAGGAAAAGAGAGGGGACAAGCTGGGGACATGGGCTGTAATACTCTTGGGCTGTGACACCAGCGCTAAGTCTCCCTGGTAGGGCTGAGCAAATTCCCACACCTCAGCCAGAGGCAGTGATCTACCCTTCAGGGCTGGGCTACCCACACTGACCCCCCTTTTGCCCCACAGCCCCCTTGCAGAGCTCCTGTGCTGTCCAGGCTGGAGGCAGAAAGATCAAGAATGCACCATCCGTGAGTAGCCAAGGAAAAGAGTGCACTTAGCCCAGTGACAACCCTTCCTTCCTACCCTATTTCCCTCCCGAGGCCTTGAACCATCGTCCTATGACACACACACATCCCCGTCCTAAGTGGTCGGGTGACTCTTGAGGGAGCAGAGCCCTAGGACTGGGTGAGAATGGTAGGGGGGCCCCTTGCTCATGTGTGTCCCAGCTCTTTCAACCTGGTTGGTTTTTCAGCCATCTGTGAGGGGCCGGACGCCTGTAGGAAAGACGAGGTATGTGTGAAACCAGGCCTCTGTCGGTGCAAACCTGGATTCTTCGGGGCCCAGTGCAGCTCCCGTGAGTCTCAACCACAGGATGAAGTTGCTGGATGCCCAGCCGGAGTGGGGGAGGGCACAGCAACTGCAGAACACCCCAAATTCCCCAAGCTTCACTGAGGAAATTGAGGCCTAGAGACAGGAAATTATATGCTCTAGGGAGTTGCTCTGAATCATCAGGTTTTGCCCATATCCACGAAACCCTCTCCACCAGAGACTTTCACCTTCCTCTTTGACTTCAGAACAGATCCCTATGATAGGCCCTGCTATAACTGCAAAATGGTTGTATTTTTGGTCCCTGCCATGTGCACTTTGTGTGTGGGTGAAGGGTGGAAGGAGGCCCAGGTCTGGGCTGCCTGCCCTCTGTAGGAGGGAGATAAGAAAGGCTTTGGTGGGTCCACAGCCTGAGGGCAGGCTCTAGCAATCTGAGTTGGGACACTGGGGAAAATAAGGCTTTTCCTGTGACTCTGGTTGGCAGCATCCTACCTGAGACCCGGATGAACACTCATGGGGGGGGGGGGGGCGGGGGTGTGTGTGTGTGACCTCTCTACAAGGAAGGAAGAGGGGCACAGATGAAGCCACACCCACCTCTGGGCACACCCCTTCCCATTTAGGATCTGTGTTCTGGAATGTGAAATGGGAGGCTGGCCCAAGGCTACGGCCCAAGGCTAGGAGTTTCTGTAGTTCAAGTCTGAGGCAGGAAATGAGCTGTGCCCCAGAAGGACAGGCTGCCAGATGTTTCAAGATCTGTCCCTGGCTCTCGGAGGGCAGGCTGGCACCCCTCTTCCTTGAGGAAGGGGCTGGGCAAGGACCTGTGCCCGGTCCTGAGCCTACTCTGTCCCCTCCAACCCCATAGCCTGCCCGGACCAGTACTGGGGCCCCGACTGCCGTGAGATCTGCTCCTGCCACCCACATGGCAAGTGTGACCCGGTCACAGGTGTGTGCCGGTGCCAAGCTGACCGGTGGGGCAGCAACTGTGAGTTCCAGTGCTCCTGCGGGACCCACGGACGTTGCGACCCCAAGACTGGCCTGTGCCACTGTGACCCGGGCTGGTGGTCGGACACATGTCGCCGCCGATGCAGGTGCAACCCTTTGGCACAGTGTGACGCGACCACGGGCACCTGCCTGTGTCCATCAGGCTGGTGGGGCGAGCGCTGCAACTTCAGGTGCTCCTGCCACAAGTCACCTTGCACACCAGACACAGGCCGCTGCAAATGCCTGCCTGGGTGGTGGGGGACTGACTGCAGGCAGCCATGCAGCTGCATCTATGGCTCCTGCCACGGCACTTCTGGCCAGTGCATTTGCAAGCTTGGCTTCCAGGGCACAAACTGCGATCTGCCCTGCACCCCTGGCTACTATGGGTTGCATTGCTTCCAAAGGTGAGCCAGCTGGGCTGGGGACAAGGGTGGACCAGGGTGCAAGAGGAGACTCAGGTGGAGGCAGGCAAAGGCAATGTATACCAGTATCAGGAAGAGCTGGGTGTGGAAGGAGAAGGGCAGGAGAAGAGGAAGGGAGACCCAATGCTCTTCCCCCAAAATATACAAGACAGAGAAGAAAGGAGAAAATCTTTGATGCCCTTAGGTCCACCCCTGCCCACCTCTTTTATCCACTTAGTTTTTAAAGGATTGCTAGGAGCAAGCCATATGCAGAACAAGGATTCATGTGAGTGACAAGAGAATGGCAAGATCCCTTTAAGACTTAATGGCCTGGCGGGGGGTGTAGCTCAGTGGCATTGTGCCTGTCCAGCAACGCCAAGATCTAGAAAAAAAATGTAAAACAAGACTCAGTGGCCTTTGCCAGGCATTGTAGCACATACCTGTAATCCCACCACTTGGGAGGCTGAGGCAGGAGTATCTCCATGAGTTCCAAGCCAGCCTGAACTACATAGTGAGACCATCTCAAAAAAAAAAAAAACATGAAGATTCAGTGGCCTTCTGACCTTCAAACACTGACAGGCTCCACACACAATAAGAAATTACATCCCCCCCCAAAAGAAATCACATCCTACCTAACACATGTTTCAAAAATTTCAATAGTTTATTTGCTCCAAATATCTAAACCATTATTTCAACATTTAATCAACATATAAATTATTATTTGGGGGGAGTTGTTTTGTTTTGTTTTGTTTTGGTACTGGGGATTGAACTCAGGACCTTGCAGTTGTGAGGCAGGCTCGGTACCACTTGAGCTAAATCCCTGGCAACATATAAATTATTAATGCTATATATAAGATACTATTTGAGCTGGGCATGGTGGCTCACGCCTATGGTCCCAGCACTCAGGAGGCTGAGGCAGGAGGATCACCGTGAGTTCAAAGCCAGCCTGGGCTGCATAGTGAGATCAAGGCCAGCTACATAGTGAGACCCTTTCTCCAAACAAACAAGGCCTGGGGATTTAGCTCAGTGGTGCCACACCTGCCTCGCGAGTGCAAGGTCCTAAGTTTGATCCCTGGTACCAAAAAAAAAAAAGATACTGTTTGAAATCCAGTGTATATTTGCACTTACAGTACATCTCAAGTTACATACTAAATTTTCATTAGAAAATGCACTGAAAAGATTTAGTAAATGAATCAAGTATTGACATTTAAATTTTGATTAATTTAATTTAAAACATATTTCCTCAGTCACATCACAGTTCTTCAGTAGTCAACATGTAACACATTTTCAGTGGCACCGCGCCTGCCTCACAACCACAAGGTCCTGAGTCGATCCCCAGTACCAAGAAAAAAAAAGACTTTAACATGTAACACATATTAATGAAAGTTGCTTGGTTTTGTGGGGTGTTTTTTTTTTATGACTTTGCTGTTACTTACAAAACTCTTGCATGCAGTACTATAATATATAATGAAACAAAACTACAGTACTGTACTGTACAGTACAATCAGCAAAAATTGCAGTACTGTATAAACAGTGTATACTGTACAAAAAAGACATGGAGGTTCTATAAACAAGACATACAGAACTACAAAAAATAAAGAGAGGTCATAAGTCCAAGTGCTGATCATAAGTTGGAACAGCATGCCTCAGTCCTAAGTCTGAACAGTCATTAAACAGGTTGTTAAAAGAGAAACATCTGCAGGGTGTGGTGGAGTGCTCAGGTAGTTCCAGCATTCAGGAGGCTGAGGCAGGAGGATCACTGTGAGTTCAAAGCCTGCCTGGGCTACACAGAGTAAAAAATTTAAAAAGAAGGACATCTGTACTGGGTTCCATCATTTTTTTTTTTTTTTTGGTGCCAGAGATCGAACTCGAGTCCTTGTGCTTTCAAAGCAGGTGGCAGAACCACTGAGTTAAATCCCCAGCCTGGTTCCATCTTTTGAAGAACCATCTTTTTTTTTTTTTTTTTTTGGTACCAGGTATCGAACTCAGATCCTTGCACTTTTGCAGCAGGCGGTGAAAGCACTGAGCTAAATCCCTGGCCCCTAAACCATCATTTTTTTTTTTTTTTTGGTACCAGGGATTGAACTCGGGTCCTTGCACTTGCGCAGCAGGCAGTGAAACCACTGAGCTAAATCCCCGGCCCAAAACCATCATTTTTTGATAGTCAAACCAAAGTTGAGCTCTCCACAGTTTCCATGTCTCTTTTTAGGCTCTTTCATGGTTCCCAAGATAAGTGCCACCGGGGTGGGTCTGGTGGTGCCTGAGGCTGAAATAAAGAACTCAATCCACCCTTTTAAAATAAGTTTGCAGAATCACTGACTCCCGTTGGAGAAAAAGAATTTTCAGAACACATCAGTAAAAGAGACATGAGAAGGATTTATTAGAGGGAGATACAAGGTGCACGCAAGAGTGGAGTGCAGGCACTTAGAGAAATGAGGCACCTTTTTTTGTTTTCTTTGAGACAGGGTCTCACTGTGCAGTTCAGACTGGCTTCACACTCACAGCAATCCCCCTATCTCAGCCTCCCAAGTACTGGACAAATTGTGGGGGTTTTTTGTTTGTGTGTGTGTGGTGTGTGTGTGTGTGTGTGTGTGTGTGTGATGTGTGATCCTGGGGATTGAACCCAGGACCTTCACACTAAGCTACACCCTCAGCCCTTTCTGTTTTTTCATTCAGGTTGGGCTTGAACTTATGATCCTCCTGCCTCCATGAAATAAAAATTTAACAAGACAATACATACTTATCTTTATAATCAACACACTGTAATAGTTTTTGTTTTTCTAAATGCTGATCAGAGTCAATGTGGTGGCACATGCCTGTCATCCCAGCACTCTGGGAGGCCAAGTTAGGAGGATCACAAGTTTGAGCCCAGCCTGGGCAACTTTGCAATTTAGCAATTTGACCCTGTCTCAAAATAAAAATGGCTAGGGAATGTAGCTCAGTGCAAAAGAACCTGGATTTGACCTCCAGTACCACAAAACTAGATAGATAAATAGATAGATAGATAGATAAATGCTGGTTAAGATCAGCTAAATTGATTTTTTGGTACCGGGGATCAAACTTGGGACCTTGCGCTTGTGCGGCAGGCGGCAGAACCACTGAGCTAAATCCCCAGCAAAATTGATTTTTTATAATCTCCTCCCTTCTCTGCTAATGAATCTCACCCAAGTTACTATTAAATGCTAATGGGAAATTAAAATGAGGTAAATGTGAAGTTATAGTGATAAAAACATTTTATATATATATATGGTTTTTGTTTTTTTTAAGAATTGGGATCGCAAGCGCAAGGACTAGAGTTCAATCTCCGGCACCAAAAAAAAAAAAAAAGGAATTGGGATCACCCAGGCATGATGGTGCACACTTACAATCCCAGCACTCAGGAGGCTGAGGCAGCAGGATCACTGGGAGTTCATGGCCAGCCTGGGCCATACAGTGAGTTCAAGGCTAGCCTGAACTACACAGTGAGACCTTGTCACAAAAAACCAAGCCAAACCAGAACAAAAAGCCAGGTTAGTGGCAGATGCCTGTAATCCTAGCACTCGGGAAGCTGAGGCAGGGCGATCCCTGTGAGTTTGAGGCCAGCCTGGGCTACATAGTGAATTCAAGCCCAGCCTGAATTGCAGAGTGAGACCCTGTCTCAAAGAAAAATGAGAGGGAGAGAGAGAGACTCTCACTATGTCACCCAGGCTGGTCTGAACTCCTGGGCTCAAGTGATCCTAGTGCCTCAGTGTCCTGAGTAGCTTTGATTCCAGGCACACATCACTGCGGTCATCCTGTATTTTATTTTTATGCATTTTCATGTTACAGGATAGAAGGTAAATCACTGAGTCCTCTCTTCAGGGATGGCATTGTGTGGGAGGGAGGAGGGCAAAGAGGAGGAAGGGACGGTTGGGAAGGATAGAGGTGGAAGGTGGGATGATAACATGGCTGCCCTGGCTCAGGTGGTACCTCTTGGTGATCCTGAGACCCAGGGAAGAATGGGTCACAGATCATCTGTCCAAACCTCTTCATTGTACAGCATGGAGAAACTGAGGCTTGAGCCAGCCGGAGTGACCCAGCTGCATCCTGAATGCTCTGCAGTGCCCCTACTGGCTGGAGTGGGCAGTGTATGGGTTGAGGGGGTGGGCACTACATCCCTCTTGTACTCCCTTGAACCCTTTCTCTTGCTAGATGCGGCCACTGCAAGCAGAGTGCACCGTGCTCTAAGGACTTAGGCTTCTGTGAGTCCTGTGAGCCGGGATGGAATGGGACCCTGTGCCAGGTGCCTTGCTCACCAGGCACCTTTGGCGAGACCTGCAGCCAACAGTGCCCCCACTGCCGGGGTGGGGAGCCCTGTCAGGTAGAAACAGGACACTGTGAGCACTGTGACCCTGGCAGGATGGGGCCCAGGTGAGTGTATACCCCTGCTTAGGATGGGGTGGACTTTTCTGTCAGATCTTCATAGCCACCTCTCCCCCAGCACACACACTCATTCTCGGCGCTGCCTCTGGGAGGGACTGAGGAAGAGAGAGAATGTTGAGGGGGCCGTGGGCAGGATGTTCTTCTGTTCCTGCCCCACTCTTTTGCACCCATGCTTTGCTGCTGAAGAATGGCCATTTGGATCCCTCAGTTCAGGAGTGTAGGGCCCCACTCTGGGGGCCAGGCCTGGCCTGCCTTCCCAGGCTCAGAATCTTGCTTCTCCCAGATGTGAAGACAGCTGCCCAGTTGGCACCTTTGGAGAGGACTGCAGCTCTATCTGTCCCACCTGTGTCCAGGGGGCCTGTGATCCCCAGACTGGAGAATGTGTCTGTAGCGCTGGCTACTGGGGGACCAGGTGAGGACTGAGCCCTGGGGGGAGGAGGGCGGTCTGAGGTCAGGCCTCTGTAATGTTTCCCAAAGTTCCCTTCCTCAGGGTTACTTATTTGGGAAGTACTTGTATGGCAGAGTCAGGGGTGGTGGCTGCTGCAGAGGGCACCTAAAATAAGAAGTTCCCTTCCCAGGCCTCTTCACCTCCCAGACATGCGCCCACTGTCCTTATGGGAGTCATATCTTCCAAGGAAGTCAGATGACACCTAATCTAAAAGGACTGAAAAATAGCACACAGGAGGCTGAGGCAGGAGGAATGCAAGTTAAAGCCTAGCCTGGACCACATAGCAAGATCGTGTCTCCAAAGCCAAAATAAATAATAAAAATAAAAGCATAAATAAAAGACTGAAAAATAAATCAGAATTGTTAAAAAGGAAAGAAAGCAAAATTTTAAAAGTCATAAGAATTGAGAGTTCAATGCAAGCCTAGGCTATATGGCAAGACCCTGTCTCAAAAAACAACCAAAAAAAAAAAAATCCTGGCATGATGGTACAGCCTAGAATCACAGCAATCTGAGAGGCTGAGGAAGGAGGACTGCAAGTTTGAGCTAATACACCAATTAAAAAACATAAAATTGGGCCAGGGATTTAGCTCAGTGGTTCCAGTGCCTGCCTTGCAAATGCAAGGTCCCAAGTTCGATCCCCGGTACCAAAAAAACAAAAAAAAACAAAAAATAGGTAAGAATATATGTATTTCAGTTCGAAGACCTGGGTTCTACCCTTGGTACCGCTAAAATAAAAAAAAAAAGGGGGCCGAGGATTTAGCTCAGTGGTGCTGCCTCCTGCCTCGCAAATACAAGGTCCCAAGTTCAATCCCTGGTACCAAAAAAATAATTTAAAAAAGGACCAGGGATTTAGCTCAGTGGTTCTGGCACCTGCCTCACAAGTGCAAGTCCCGAGTTCGATCCCCTGTACCAAAAAAAAAAAATAATAATAATAATAATAATTAAAAAAATAAATAAAAGGGAAAAAAGAAGAAGGAAAATAAAGGGGGACCTGGCTCCCTAACCAGTTAGAGACCTTACTAGGGGGGTCGGGGGGCATTGTCTTCAGGTGGTAAACAGTGTCTCCAGTCAGGTTTCCCACCTGGAGGAGAGTGAAGGAGCGAATGGAAGAGAATCTGTTTTACAGTGAAGGGGAACAAGGCCCGGAGTTAGGGGCAAGGCGAGGCCTGGCTGGGACTGCAGGTCCTGAGGGGATCTCCCTGGGTGCCATCGTATCTTAGTTCACATTAGTGCTGGCAGGCAAGAGGCAGAGGCCAGGTGAAGAGCCGAGTGGCTTTGGGGCTGAACACTGCCAGGGGCACTAGCATGTGGTGCGGAGGTCAGAGGGGTCTGCTCGGACATTGTGCAGGGCAGGCTCCCTGGCAGGGGAGGGCCAGTGCCTGGAACTCTCCCTTCCCCCTCCACTGCCCACCACCATCCCTTCCCACCCAGTCTTCAGCCTGCCCCCTTGTCACCCCACAGCTGCAACAGTTCCTGCCTGCCTGGCTTCTATGGCAACAACTGCTCCCTGCCCTGCCAGTGCTCAGATGGACTTTGCAGCCCTGTGTCTGGGGCCTGCCACTGGGGTAAGGCAGAGGGAGGATGCAGGGCGCTGTAACCCTGAAAGTCTGGTCCTTTCCATGGGCCCCAGGGGCTCCACTTGCTGGGGGCGTGCCATGTTGGGCCTACTTCAGAGACTTCTCTGTGGCTGAAATCTGGATGGATGCTGTGGGACCCCTGAAGATGTGACAAAGCCCCTGCCATCTAAGAAAGCAAGTACAGCTGGAAATGAGCAGGCAGGTCTGGACTCTAGTATGGCCTGAGAATTGGGACAAGAGCTTGTAGAATGGGCTTTTAGACTATCAGGCGGGGACAGATTAGCAGAGATGCCACCTAGATGAAGGGAAGGGACCCACAGGTAGGCGCCTGGCAACTCAGAGCTGAAGATGAGCTATCTGTGTGGGAGGTGGGAAGGCCCTGACTCTTTGACCATCTGCTCCCCCAGGCCATCTCAGTAAGGAAGTTGCTCTCATTGCTGGCAGCCTTGTGCTTCTGCTGCTGCTCCTCCTGGGCATTGCCTGCTACTGCTGGGCCACTCGGCTGGACCCCAAGGACAGGTGAATACTGGCTGGTCCCTTCTGGTTTCCTTTCAGGGGTGGGGAAAGGCTGGCCTTGCCACACACTTAGGTCAAAGACAGTGGAGAGAGCTGGCAGTGGCCATGGCCTGGAGACACCATGTCAGCCACCTGCCTACCTTGGAAGCCTGTGACATGGAAGTTTCTGAGGCACATGGGCATTAGTTGAGGTGCAGGGCACCGAACCTGCAGCAGGAGGCCAGGAGCTTACTGGAAGGGGCCTACAAGGGGGACCAGGAACACAGAAGTATCAGGACAACTCTGGGCTGGAGAAGAGACCAGACCTCATTTGTCCTAGAAAGGAGAGTGACATAAAAGCCTGTGGCCAGGCATGGTGGTGGATGCCTGTAATCCCAGCACTCTGGGAGGCTGAGGCAGGAGGACTGCTAGTTTGAATCCAGCCTGGACAATTTAACAACTTAGTAAGACACTGTTTCAAAATGTAGCTCTGTATGAAGATCCTGGCTTCAGTCCCTAGTACTGGGGGAGCAAAAAGTGCGTATCAGTTCAGCAGAGAAGAGGGGCTGGCTTAGGGAATGATGCTCACATGATGCTTTGTTCTTTCCAAAACTTCTTTTTCTTTTTTTTTTAAGAGTAGGAAAATTTATTGAGAGAGATAGCTTCTAAGAGAGACAGAAGGGGGACCAGAAAGTGGGTCGCCCCTTTCCAAAACTTCTTACACCCTGAAGCCCAAGGGGACCTAGCTAGTCATGGCATGCACAAAGCCCTGCTTGGCTTTCTGTCTAGTGCTCACTCACTTGCTCACTTGCTTGCTTCCTTTTGTATCAGGAAACGTATCAGGGCCTTGCACTTGCTAGGCAGGCGCTGCACTGCTGAGCTACATCCCCAGCCCTGTCCAGTGCGTTCTTATTACTTCATGCGCTAATCCTCAAGCTTGTCCTCAGTTGTTAAGCATTCACAGACGCACCAGTCCTGTTGCCTCACCCTCTGGCACACAGCCTATTGGGTTGGAGGAAGCCCCTCACAGGGAGACGAGGACATGTGCAAAAGCCATTAGATGACTGGTGACAAGTAGAGCAGACCCAGCTTGGGGGTGGAGGAGAGTGGGGACAAGAGCAGGCTTCAGGGGCTCAGCTCAGGTGACCATCACAAGGAGTCGCATTTTGAGAACCCTCTAGGGTCTTTGTGCTGTACCGCGTCCTGCACTAAGCTCTGGTAGATAGGACTATTGTCCCCATTTTATAGATGAGGAAACCAAGGCCCAGGGGTGTTCAGTCTGCGCCAGAGTTGTTACCCTGGTCTATCTGACTCTAGAGCGCTGCTGCCTTCTATGATTTATAGAAGGCTCAGTTGGGCTCAGTTGTTTGGGTCTTATTGTTGTCAATACGGAGTGATTGTCATGCCTGTCATGCCCTGCCAGGGTCACCCTGAGTCTTGGGTGCTGACCATCCCCCATGTCACCTCCTCAGGCCTTCAAGGGGTGGAACCACCTTGTCCAGGATGAAGCAGCGGGTCTGTGGGGCACTGAGCAGCCTGGGCTCTGCACTGCTGTGTGGCTCCCTCAGTGGCTACAAGCTTCCCTGGGTGACAGGTCAGTGGGCATTGGGCTTGGGGGCTGTGAGGGGACGAGGCTTCCCAGCAGGCTGTGACCTAGAGAGCCCCTGCAGTGTCTCACCACGACCCGGAAGTCCCCTTCAACCACAGCTTCATTGAGCAGCCCTCTGCCGGCTGGGCTTCTGAGGACTCCTTCTCTTCTGATTCTGAATCCGGAGCAGAGAACGAAGATTCTGCCTACTGCGTGTCATCCCCAAAAGGTAGCCCCCACCAACCCACTCAGAGTACCCCTGCCCACCACAGCCTCTTCCATATTCCTTCAGGGCCAGTCACTGTCCTGTCTCTGGGGACACAGTAAAGAGCAAAAAAGAAGCCGGGCATGGTGGCATATGCCTGTAATCCCAGCACTCGGGGGGCTGAGACAGGAGGATTGCCGCAAGTTCGAGGCCAGCCCAGGCTACATAGTGTGTTCAAAGCCAGCCTGAACTACAAAGTGAGACCCTGTCTCAAAAAAACTACAAAACAAAGGGCCCGGGGGGTTTAGCTCAGTGGTGCCGCAGCCTGCCTCGAAAGTGCAAGGTCCCGAGTTCGATCCCCGGTACCAAAAAAACAAACAAACAAAATAAAAAACAAGAACAAAATAGAGCTGGGCATTGTGCCAGATGCCTATAATCTCAGCATTCTAGGAGGGTGAGACAGGAGGATTGCAAGTTTGAGCCCATCCTGGGCAGGGTGGTGACTTAGAGAGAACCTGTCTCAAAAAAAAAAAGCTGGGGACATAGTTTAGTGCGAAGGCCCTGGGATCAAAAAAAGACTCCTGTCCTCACCATGCTTGCAGTCTGACAGGCAGTAATGAGACAAGTCACCAGGGAGTTATAGGGAGTTATAGGTACACGCTTTGACAGGGACACATAAAGAGGGACCCAATCTAGCCATGGCAGTGGCAACTCTGTTAGTGGAGCTGTGTTGAGCGTAGCAGAATCAGTAGGAGTTAGCCAGAAAGTGGGAGTGGTTCCAGCTAAAGGGAACAGCATACTCCAAGGCCCAGAGGGACACAGCTCAGAGGTCATGGGTCAGGACATGGTGGGAGTTTCAGGCTGGCTGGTGTGCAGCAGTGGCTCAGAGCAGGGAGAGATGGTGAGAAGAGTGGAGAAGGAGGTGTGCCGACTGAATTGGCCCTTCCCTGACGCTCTCTGCATCCTCACTTCCCGGCCTGTATGCAAGGCCAGCCCAGAAGATGCTGAGCTGAGGTGGGCTGGACTGAAGTGCCCACACCTAGCTCTTTCGTCTCCTCTGCCAAGCTCTTTCATCTCCTCTGCCAGGGACGGTTCCTGTGGCCCAGGCAGAGTCATTGGAGGCCACCTTCCCTCCCCCTGAGGATGCCTCCACGCCATTCCCTATCCCACGAACCTCCAGCTTAGCCCGGGCCAAGCGGCCCTCCGTCTCCTTTGCTGAAGGCACCAAGTTTGTGTCGCAGAGTTGCCGAAGCTCAGGGGAGCTCTCCAGTCCAATCCGAAAACCCAAGAGGCTCTCAAGAGGAGCCCAAGCAGGTCCTGAGAGCCAGGAGACTGAGGAGTCCACAAGCATGGAACAAGCACAGGTGGATAAGGCCCCTCCTGCTGCTGCCAGACTCAGCAATTCTGCCAATGGCCACCGATTCCCGCTTGATAACCAGAGAGTGGCAGAGCATGGGGAAACCACCAAGGACAATGTCCAGAAGAGCTCTGATTCTGTGGCTACAATCTACATGCTGGCAGGGATGCCCGAGAGATCTGAGGGCCCTGTCTGGTCTGTCTTCCGCCGTTTGGGTAACTTCCAGAAAGGCCAGGCAGAAGCCAAGGTCAAGAGTGCCATCCCTAAGCCTCCACGCCGAGCTCTGGCTCAGAAGGGCAGCACTACACCATCCCCTGGCTCTGCCAATCAAAGCCCTGGCTTGGCTCCTAGTCTTGTAGGGGCTGCAGAATCTAGAGGAGTTAGGCAGGAGGAGGTGTCCAGGGTGCTGGGGGATGGCAGTGAGAACCCGGGAGGCACCTGGGAGCCGGTCTCCAGGAACAGCCTCCCAGAACATGCTCCCCAGAAGCAAGCTGAAGAGGAAGGGGCAGAGGAGCCCCTGTATGAGAATGTGCGTGTACCTGGGTAACCAAAGTCCTGAAGACCTTAGACTCGGGGAGTGGGAAGAACATGGATGGGGTGGGGGCAGGAGGCACCAGAACTGCCCTGAATGACTGTGCTTTGTGCTAGAGCCAGGATGCGCTCAGCAGAGCCTCTGTACAGGAAAAGAGCAGGGTTAGAGGCCAGCTGGCTCTGGGTCCTGGCAGCACTCCAGGAGCAGGTCTGGAGGGCCCAGGCAGGGATCCTGCAGGAAGGGGTCAGGAAGAGGGAAAAGATACTGCAGGGACTTTTTGTCTGTTGCCCTGGATTCTGCCCCCAAACCACTGTTCTTTCCTTCATTTGCCAAACATTTTTCTGAAACGGAAAACAACCTAAATGTTTGATGATAAAAGATTGGTTAAACAGATACTTCTTACTGCACAACTACTAAAAATCATGTTGTACAAAAAATATTAATGTGGGAGAATGTGCTACTCCAAATGTGTAAAAAATGACCTACAAATTGTGGAATACAGTACAGCACAATAGTTTGTTGTTTTGGTGCTGGGGACTGAACTCAGGGCCTCACTTATGCCAAGCACGTGCTCTACCACTGAGCTATATCATCAACCCATTGTTTCTTTATTTTTTTTAAATTTTTTATTTTTTTTTTGTTTTTTTGTTTTTTGAGACAGGGTCTCGCTATGTAGTCCAGGCTGGCCATGAATTCATTGTGTAGCTCAGGCTGACCTTGAACTCATGGCAATCCTCCTGCCTCAGTCTCCCGAGTGCTAGGATTATAGGTGTGGGGCACCACACCTGGGTGTTTATTTTTAAATTTCTTAATTTTTTGTGGGGTTTTCTGAGACGGTCTCACTCTAGCCGAGGCTGGCCTTGAATCTGCAATGTAGCCAAGGCTGGCCTTGAATTTGTGAGCTTCCTGCCTCACCCTATTTTCTAATTTTTTTGTGTGTGCATGTGTGGTACTGAGGATTGAACCCATGGCCTGATCTATGCTGTGTGAGTGCTCTATCACTTTTCATCCTAACCCTTTTGTTTTCTGAGACAGGCTGGGCTTGAACTTGTGATCTTCCTGACTCAGTCTTCTGGGTAGCTGAATTACAGGTGTGTACCACCATTCCCAGCTTTAATCATTTTTCATGCACATAAATCCTTTTAAAGACAAGGTTCAGGAAACATCACTAAATATATACATAAAGGTAGAATTCTAAAGCCAGGCCTTGTGGCAGTATAATCCTGTAATCCTACTTTCTCGGAAGCTGAGGCAGGAAGATCACTTGAACCCATGAGTTCCAAACCAAGCCTGGGCAACACACTGAGACTCCATCTCCAAAATTAAAGAAGAAAAAATACTAACATTGTAAACCTGTATAAAGTAGGGCTGAGATTTCTCTTTTCCCAGAGGCAATCTGGGAGGCAAGGGAGAGGTTAAGACTGACTTTTCTCTGAGTGCCTTTTGGTCTTCGAATTCCTGGCTCACACACCACATTACCTAGTCAGCAAAAGAAGAGCCAGGTTTCCCCTTCTATCCCTGTGCTCAGAGAACCTCATTCACAGTTGAGGCACTTCCTTTCACATATTTTTTTGTGCATATGTAAATATATGCTTTACAAACAAAAGAGCACACTAAGCATACTATTCTGCAGCTTACTTGCTTTTTTTCTCCCCTTTCCTTTTTTTGGTACCAGGGATCAAACTCAGGTCCTTGCGCTTGTGCAGCAGGCAGCGAAACCACTGAGCTAAATCCCAGGCCCATCCCTTCTTTTTTTGGTGCCAGGGATTGAACCCAGGTCCTCAAGTATGCTAAGCACACCTTCTACCTGAGCTGCACTTGCTTTCTTACTTTTAGTAATGTATCCTGGTTATCTTTTGATGTCAGTAAATATAAATACAAACTTTCATAAAATTTGATGAGGTAGGGCTGGGGATGACTCTGGAATAAAGTGTTTGCTTAGGGTGTGTGAGGTTTTCGGTTTGAGCCCCAGTAGTAGAGGGTGGGGGTGAGGAGGTGGGATTCCGTTACGTGGAAATGACACAGGTTATTGAAACCACCACTCCCACCAATGGACAGTTGTTTCTAATTGTTTTGATATAATAAACTATGATGTAGTCTACAACTAACTTTGTGCATATTTCTTTTTTTGTTTTTGCAGTGCTGAGAATTGGACCCAGGGCCTTGCGCATGCTAGGCAAGCGCTCTGCCACTGAGCTACATCCCCAACTCTGTATATATTTCTTTTTGCACTTATGCAAGATTTTCTATAGGATGGATTCCTAGAAGTGGAGTTGTTAAATTATAGGGTAACAACATTAGACATTTCTGTACTTACTCCAAATTGCCCTCCAAAAAAGTTGTATGGGTTTATATCCACACAAAATAGCCATTTACCTATGCCCAATATGACAGGTTGGAAATGACTCTCATTATTTTAGCATACACACAAAAAAATGAAAAAGCTAGTTAAAATCCTTATACAATTAAAAAGCTATTTTTTTTGTTTTGCGGTACCAGGGATCGAACTCAGGACCTTGTGCTTTTGAGGCAGGCATGGTACCACTGAGCTAAATCCCTAACCCCTAAAAAGGTGGGGTTTTTGTTTGTTTGTTTGTTTTTTTGGTACCAGCGATCGAACTCAGGTCCTTGTGCTTGTGCAGCAGGCAGCGAAATCACTGAGCTAAATCCCCAGCCCTAAAAAGGTGTTTTTTGAGACAGGTCTCACTATATATTCAGGCTGGCTTTGAACTCATTTATAGCCCATCCTGGCCTTGGGGATCCTTCTGCCTCAGGCTCCTGAGTTCTGGGATTTCAGGTGTGTGCCACCACATCCAGCTAGCCATCTTTTAACCATCAAAAAATGATAATGATTTCTGTGGGGCTGGAGGAATAGCTTAGTGGTACAGCACTTGCCTAGCCTGCATAAGACCCTAGAGTTGATCTCCAGCAACACACACACACACACACACACACACACACACACACACACAAAATTTAACCTCAGGAAGGTGAGGCAGGAGGATCACCTTGATGTCAAGGCCAGGCTACATAGTGAGTTCACGGCCAGCCTGAGCTATGTAGCAAGACTCTGTCTCAAAAAACAAAAAACAAAAACTTACAATTTAAATTTCAAGATTATTCTTTTTCTCTATGATTATTGTAAGGTTGAGCTTCCTATCAGTCCTTAATAGCTTTTTTTTTTTCCTGCAGATTATCTGGTTATATTCAATTTTCAATTGAGGCATTCATCTTTTTTCTGATTGATTTTTAAGTGCCTTTTATATATCAAGGATATTAGTTCTTTGCTCACTTTGTGACTGGTGTTTAAATCCTGTTTATAGTTTCTTCTTTTTTTCCTCTATGGAAGTTTTAAAATTTTAATTTAGACAGCCTTTGTCTTTATGACTTTTGGGTTTCACTGTATGCTTAGTGCAAAAATCTCTATCCTAAAATCAGTGAAATGATCTACATTTTCTTCTAGTACTTTAGTGATTTTATTTCTTTTAAAGCTGGGGATTGAACCCAGGTCCTCATTTATGGTGTACTCCCATGGTTTTATTTCTTCATAATTTGCCAACAGTGCTGGTGTTGGGGCATTAACACTCCTAATTAAAAAAAAAAAAAGAAAAAGTTTCACTCAGACAGACCTGGAACCAAGTCCCAGCTCCAACTTGTTTTGTGATTTTGAAAGTTACTTAAAGCCTCAGGATTTTCATCTGAAAAACAAAGATAATGGGTACCTTCCAGGGTGGTTGTGGGGATTAAATGACACAAAGGATGTAAAGCACCTAGTAAATGTTTAGTTCTCAATAAAGGGTATTTATTATTGGCATTACTTTTATTCTCCCAGTTTTAGATTCTGTGTCCTGGAACCCTTTTCATTTGTTCGTGTTTTCATTCCACAAACTCCACTGTGCACCTACTTTGTGTTTACTTCACTAGTAAAGGCTGGTTATACAAAGTTGTATAAGACACACTCTTGCCTCCAAAGAGTTTACTTACAGTCAATGGGGAAAGGGAGATAAAAACAGATGAATAACTATCAAACAATGCAACCAGTGGACAAAGATAGCGAAAGGTATTATTGAGAATGGCTAGGGAAGGCTTCTGAGAGGAAGTAATGTCCAAGAAGGGGCTATGTTGATGGCCAGAAGGGAGAAAACAGTGCAGAAACCACAAGCAATTCCACTGGACTGGAGCAGTGAGGACCAGGCAAGTCAAACAGCCTCCTGTGGAAGGAGCCCATGGAGCTGGGAAGCTTAACTTTATCCTTTTTTTTTTTTGGTACTGTGGATCGAACTCGGGTCCTTACACTTTCGAGGCAGGCGGCAGAACCACTGAGCTAAATCCCCGGCCTGATTAACTTTATTTTGGAGAGGAAATAATAGTTTTTGAAGGCAATCTGGGAGGCTAAGGCAGGAAAATGACAAGTTTGAGCTCAGCCTGGGCAACCTAGCAACTTAGCAAGATCCTGTCTCAAAATGAAATACAAACAAAAAGGACCGGGGGATGTAGCTCAGTGGAAAGGCCCTGGATTTTAGCAGAGGCCAGATTTACCAAGGTCACTGGGTGGGGGTAGGGGATAGATCTGAGAGGGTGAGATTGGGGATTGAAGTCCTGAGGACACAAATGGTCCAAATGGATAAACATTTAGTAGATAGGACTGTACTGGTGTGGTGGCGTGGGGTGGCAGGGAGAACAGCAGGTGCCTAACACATACTTATTGAAAGATTGGTTTTTGGCATCTATCTACCTTCAGTAGATAATGGTGCTATTATCTAAAGGAGACTTGGAGAAACAGCTTTGCGACAAAAGAGTTCATTATTTTAGAGATGTATTTGAGGCTGGGAGAAGGGTCTCAAGGAGAAGCCCCAAGGAAGAAGGATGAAGGACTGGAGATTTGTCAGATGTCAGTTGAAACCTTGAGTGGGTGAGATTCTGCACGGTGGGTAACCGCGAAAGTAAGACAACCAGCCAAACAGCACTGGCAGTCTAGGAGTGTCTTGCAGAGTGGCCAGCAGGGGGCCCACTCGAGCTGGGGGGAAGTGGACCAGCAGGCTGCCGGCGCTCTCCTAACCTTGGAGTGTTCAGCCAGCTCCCCGAGTATATGAAATCTGGGGAGACCCAGGGTTTTCTGAGGTCAAGCTAGTATTTCTGATCGGGGAGACGCAGCCGTCAGGCTGCTGAATCTTCAGAGCTTGGGCTTCATGCTTCTGCCCCATCAGTTCCTCGGGGCAGGTCCAGTTGGCTGCTCACAGAGGGATGCTGGAGCCCTCTTGGCCCCTCAGACTTATACTAGCAGCTTGGGGTTGCCCACAGAGAGGGTCCTTACATGGAAGGGACGTTCGGGGAATAGAGAAGCAATGCAAGGAGCACCAGGAAAATCGGTCCGGGCGGGGGTCCCCGAGGGAACCGAGGACAGCGGAAACGGGGAAAGGGGGACTAGAGTCTGGACAACATCCTACTTCCAAACAGACAAGCCCCAAACTCCTCCTTACAGATCCTCAAGGGGCACCTACGAGAGGCAAGAGGCAGGTGAATCAGGAGAGCTGGAAGGCGCACACCACGCCTGGATATGGGCCTGGGAATCCGAGACCCGCAGACTGCACCTGAGTGGGAGCCATCAGGGACAAGAGAGAACCACAGCACAAAGCCCAAGGAAGGGGCAGCAATGCGTGGGAATGGTGCAGTTGAGGTAAGCATCCCTGCGAAGCCTGAGCATTCGGGCGTGGTACCCGGGGCGCAGGGGGGACTACGGAGCGGGCGGGAGAGCAGAATGCACGAGCCAGGCTGGGTGCTGAGGGGCATTGCCACGTAGCTGGGCAAGTCCGGGGTGTGCAAGAAGGCCGAGCCCGCAACCCAGCCTAGAGTCAGGGCTCCGGGCGGGGCGGTGGGAGATTGTGGCCCGAGAGTAACTCCAGCTTAAGACTGCAGAGTCGAGGCGAGGCCCACAGCGGCCCATAGGCTCCCCCCAGTCTCTCTTGTTTGTCTCTTAAGTCCGGCCGGAACCGGCTTCTGCTTGCCGGGGGGCGGGCGGGTGGCTGCTCATTGGTCAAAGCCTGTTTCCAGCCCCCACTCAGCCAATCAGCGGGCGGCAGTGTTTTCATTTTAGGGTCGGAATAAAAGGGCTGGAATAAAAGGAGACGGAAAAGGAGCCGGGCGGGCCCGACACACACAAGCAGGAGCCGGGTAAGCTAGATCCCAGAGATGGGGGTGGGCCTAAGCTAGGGTGCGGGGGACAAGAGAAGGGGCTTAGAGAGAGGTGTACATATGAGAGGAAAGTGACCTGACGGGTGAGGAGCCGCTAGAGAAGACGAGGAGTAGAGCAAGGAACTGGGGCATGGAGGGACTGAGGGTCGGCTTCCATGGGAACCTGCTAATTGCCGAGATAACAGTCCAGAAAGGGGGTCGCGAGGCTGGCTCGCGCCGCCGGTTTGAACCGGCTTCGCCTCTCCCACGCGGGGTTCGCGTGGCCGCAGCGCCTAGCGACCTAGACAATGGCCAATGGCGCGGCAGTTCCTTTGTCGTCAGGCCAATGAGCGCGCCGTGGGCAGGCCGTTCCGGAGCTCGGTGTGCTGATCTTATGGTTGAAGAAGACAGAGCTGGGGCAGGGTCTTGAGTGCGGGCGGGAGGAAGTCTGTCAGGGTCCCTGGGAGTGGCAGCTGTCAGGTATGCCGCTGCCCAGGTGGCCATGCCTCCATCTGCCAGCCCTCACAGCCCTCAAACTAGCTATGTCTGTCTTGCTGGGCTCCAGGACTAGTCCACGTCCTTGAAAATGCTTTCGTCCCGTCCTCCTTCCTTGCCTCAGTTTACCTGGAGTGAGCTGCAGGAGAAGTCTCTGGCCAGGACAGCTCCAGCATAGCGGAGGGCAGCGTTTCCAGGCAGCTGCGGGCTCGGGGTGATCCGGGTCCCAGGCAGGGTTGGGACTTGCTTCCTTCATTTCTCGAACCTGCCTTCTGGGCCACAGAGGGGTGACAGGCTCTGCGCCCTGCGGCAGCGGCCGGGGGGCGGCCGCACGGGTTGGGCAGGTCCCGTGCTGACGCCGAGGTCTGTGCGCAGGTAGCTGCAGAACCAGAGCCCGAGCCTGGCCGCCGCGCCGTGCTGCCGCGCCGTGCCGCCGCACCATGGCGCCCACCCTGGCCACTGCCCATCGGCGCCGCTGGTGGATGGCCTGCACGGCCGTATTGGAAAACCTCCTCTTCTCGGCAGTCCTCCTGGGCTGGGGCTCGCTGCTCATCATGCTCAAGTCGGAGGGCTTTTACGCCTACCTGTGTACGGAGCCAGGTGAGATGGGCACCGTTGTCTGGGGTCGGTTCCTGGAGTCGGGGCTTTGGGAGAGACAGATTGTAATGAAGACTTAACTAGCAGTGCCCTTTCATTGCTCGGCGCCTCCTGGGTATCAAAAGGCCCATTTGACCCTCACCCAGGTGTGCTGGGTCCATTTCAATGTCGTTGTCCCTGTTTCATGGATGAAGAAACCGAGGCTCAGAGCCAGTCTTCTGCTTTGCCCAAGGTGAAGACATTGATAGACACAGAACTCCCACATGCAGGGGTTCTATTTTAACCAGCAGCCACATTGCTGAACTCTTGTCCTCCCAGTGCCTGAACATCCCCCGGCTTGCTGTAAACAAGTTGCTCTCTGACTGTAAGAAAGAGGAACTCCTGATTTCAGGGGCTGGTGTGAAGCATTAGAGAGGAAGTGGCTTCGCCTCCACCCAAAGGTTTCATCTAGAATCTAGATGTTTTTCAGTCAAGCCATTATGGAGTCTCATAAGGGCTTGCCGGATATAATTTCTTGTCTATTTTCTGCAGCTTTATGATTCTCCAAAGGCCATTTCCTCCCACGGGCCATGAGAGCATCACTGTGGCCTTCCAACCCCATGAGCAGGAATAGGAAGGGTGACATTTTATGGAAATGATGCTAGGTTTGCTCCTTTCTCTCTGCCCCACCATTGGTGTAGCTGAAGGCAGCCTGTGGATGTTTGGCTATGTGAAACCTGCACCTCCACTCTAACCCTGAACCTTACCATCACACCTTTCCACCCTGACTACTGCAGGTTGGTGGGTTCAGCCCAACAGTAGGGCCAGCAGCTCCCAATCCCTGCTCTCCTTGGGCAGCCTGGATAGAAACACTTCCTTCCACCTTCTATATCTCCAGCAGTAGCTGTGGAAGAGTTGAATTCACATAATCTTTCTCCCCAGCACTTGAGTCCTTTTGATGGCCATAGCCCCGATTTGACTTCCTGGGTCACCAGCAGCACGTGGCTTTTCTTTCTAGAGTTCTTTCCTAGCAGGGAGAGAATGCTCTGGACCAGCCTGCACTGTCTGTAACCCTGAGTTGAACGCTCCCTGTTTCCCTTCTCTGACCTGTCAAGAAGATTCCTGGGCATCCTGGTGTCTAGGGAGATAGCAGGAGAGGTTACAGACAGGAGAAAGGGGGGGAATGCAGAGGCCACCTGGGAGAGGGCAGAAAGTATATCATTTATAAGCAACCTTTAGCCTTTTGCCACTCAGAAATATTTCTAAGAGCCTAAAGGTTCTTGGCAGGCCTTTCCCCTCATCAGCAAGAAATCCTGGGAGATGAGAGAGTCAGACCTTGTTCTCTGAGCAAGCTTTCTGTTTTGCCCAAGAGATGTCAGGAGATTAATGACTCTTCTGGAAGGAACAGGTTAGAGTGTTCGACTCTTCATTTTTGGGGGTACATGGAAGGTTTGGAAAATAGAAAGAAAAAGTCCACTCCAAATAAAGCTTTTAGTGCTGTATCTCATCAAAACCAGAGGACTGCTGTGGTCAGATTCTTTTCTCTCTCCCTCTCTCACTGTGGTTTCGGGAAGGTCAGACTCTAGGTGGTTTGTTTGTTTGTTTGTTTTGGTACCAGGGATCGAACTCTGGACCTTGTGCTTGCAAGGCAGGTGGTGGAACCACTGAGCTAAATCCCCAGCCTGGTTTTGTTTTTTTTTAATTGTCCACTGATTTAATTTATTGTATGATATTGGCAGTGTGAGGCTGGTCACTTCATTCCTGCTGCAGTCTTGCCTTCTTCCTTCTTTTCAGAGGGAGGGGTCCCAGAGATTGTGCCAACACAGTGCTGAGTTGGTATTTAAACCCTTGAGAGACCTGACAGGTTGGTCCTACAAGCCAAGGTGAAGGTAAAGGGTCAGGATTGTGGGTTGAACATCAACTTCTTATCCTGTATCTTTGCTCCTGCATCTGATTTTGTTTTTTCTGATTATCTGGCAAGCCCGCTGACCCAGCATCCTTGGTGGGAAAGCCTGCTGATTCCTCACAGCTTATCTATCTGGCCACCTTGCTCCTTGCTTCTTGGAATCCATGTAACCTGTTGTCTTTCAGAGCCAGAAGCCCCTGGGTTTCACTTGGCTGGGAGGGCTTGGGAGAATTAGGGTCAAGGTTTCTCATTAGGCCTACCATTTCCAAACTGGGTGGATGGCTGAATTGAAGAGAATCAGTTAGATCATTTACTGACTTTATTGAATTAGCCTTTTGAAGAGGTGACTGGTGTACTGTTGACTGAGATGCAAGTTTCTCAGTTTTTTGTTGATTGAGTTCATTTTCTTTTCTTTTTTTTTTTTTTTTGGTACTGGGCATTGAACTCGGGACCTTGCGCTTGCGAGGCAGGCACCGGACCCACTGAGCTAAATCCCCAGCCCTTTGAGTTCATTTTCTAAGGAAAATTTGCTTGAACCTGTTGAAGGGTTCTGGGAACAGTGCGTCAAAGCTCTAGCCAGAAGCTGGCTACGGATACAGTTCTGCAGACACAGGTTCTTACCCAGGGGACGGGGGAGGGAAGGCAGGAAGCAACTCACTGCTCTGTTGTCCCTCAGCTTCTTTTGCCTTATCCATCAGATGGTCAGGAGAAGTGACAAGACTGGGGTGGGGCATTTGATGAGCTCTGCATGATACCCATGAGATGTTGGCAGCTGGACCCCTGCTTACACACACCCCCCTGGTATGGATAAGACACCAGTCAGGTTTCCAGGCTGGGAAGAACAGGGCTTTCCCAGGGCTTTGTCCTTTTGGCCTCTGGATGGCCGCTGTGGCCACCATACTTGACGTCTTTCTTCATTTCCTCTGTTACTAAGTGGCCTATCTAGATAGTCAGCTCGGATGGTTTCCCTGTGGAGGGCCAGTTTCGTCTTTCCTCTCACCCACAGATGCAGTGAACATTCACTGATGTGCAGTACCAGGGCTTCAGAGCCAACAAATCATCACACACAGACTCCCTGGAGCCCAGGGTTCGGGGACCAGCAGTGGGAATCTGGTAGTGATTGGGTGGGAGGTCTCTGATATTTAAGCAGAAGCTTACAGGGTGAGGAGGGGTGAGTCAGGAGAGTAGGGGGTGAGGAGGGCCCAAGTCCACCCTGGAGGAGAGGAGAGAAGGGCTGGCACCACAGATGACTGGGGTGGAGAGAGGGGCCAGGGTGTGCAGGGCCTAGGAGCCCACTTGAGACTGGATTTTATTCCTGAGACAGGAAGATGGCATGGAAGAAGAGGAGGATCATGATCTAGTTCACCTCTTATAGGCGCTTATGAATCATGGAGAGCTTACCACATGCTGGGGTTGCATGGGATGAAGGCTTTGAAGGTAGAAATCTTTTTTTGGGGGGGGGTACTGGGGATCGAACTCGGGTCCTTGTGCTTGCGGGGCAGGCGGTGAAATCACTGAGCTAAATCCCCGGCCCTGAAGGTAGAAATCTTCATGACCTCTGCTAGAGGAAGTCATAGCTTAGCTGCAAACATGAAGGCAGACCCCAGTTCTGTGCTCTCGACCATGCAGTCACTCTGCGTGCAGTGGCAGGATGCATTCCTCTCACCTGGCAGAGCAGAAAGCTGCCCCTGGGACCCTGAGAGGGCAGAAGGGCTGCCATCCTGCAGGGAACCAGCACCAACTGTGGTCCCCGCCAGGCCAAGCCAGGCTGCCTATGTGAACATGAGAGTCCCAGCTGCTTTAGGCTCCTCCCTTTTTTTTTTGTACTGAGGATCGAACTCAGGACCTTGTGCTTGCGAGGCAGGTGGTGGAACTACTGAGCTAAATCCCCACCCCAGGGCCCTCCCTTTTTATGGGTTCTTTTCAACAACCACAGGCTGATGGGTGACACCTTTTAAAAATCCAACCTTTCACATTTTTTTTTTGGTACCGGGGATTGAACTCAGGACTTTGTGCTGACAAGGCAGGTATGGTGCCACTGAGCTAAATCCCTGGCCCCAACCTTTCACTTATTGCTGTGAATGTGACTGTTTTTACTTCTTTTTACCCAGTTTGTTTATTTTTATGGTCCTGAGGATTGAACCCAGGGTCTCAAACATACCAGGCAAGCATGCTATCACTGAGCTACACCCTCAGCCCACCTCCAGTTTATTTTGAATTTTTAAAATTCCATAGGAAAGCCGGGTATGGTGGTGCATGCCTATAATCCCAGCACTCAGGAGGCTGAGGCAGCAGGATCACAGGGAGATCAAGGCCAGCCTGGGCTACATAGTGAGTTTAAAGGCAGCCTGAACTACACAGCAAGACCCTATCTCAAAAACAAAAAACAACAACAACAACAAAAAACATAGGAACAGATAAGATGGTTAAAGGCTGTTGCTAAGGCCTCAGGATGTATCACAGAGGTAGAGCCCTTTGCTGTCCCTGCAAACCCTGCCTTTCTCCTTATATCATGGCCCAGTTTCCTTCCCGGTATCCCTTGGCCTCCCCTTGGCTTCTTGGTGTCTGGCTTGGGTTAGCTTTCAGGACCCGTGTGGGAGAGTCATGGAGCAGCCCATTCTCACTGGGCGATATTGCCCCGATACTTTGTTGCAGCCCGTCCCAGCTCCATTCTTTTAGCCTTTTCCTGAGACACAGCCTGCTTCTAAGCCAGGAGGGCAGCATCAGCACAGCCCAAAGGTTCCAAGCAGCTTCGTTGGACTCTGACAGCCTGGATTCAAGTCTAGCTCCCTATGAGACCTTCGGCAGGGACTTACCTGCTCCGAAACTCCCCAGGCTGTTGTGTGGAAAATGAGGCCTGAGTGGAAGGGGAGCAAATACCATTGAACACAGTCACCAGCTCACACGGGCACTCTGCAGAAGGTGGCTGGTGCTGCGGGGACCAACAAGGGGACTCAGCCCTCTAGCTGTGTGAGTCCTGCCTCATGTTTGCTCTGAGGCTGAGATGACCTCTCACCCACATCTCCCCTGCTGAACTGGGATGCTGCTTCCTGTTGCCGGATAGACTCAGGATTGGGGAGAGGAGATCCTGGGGCAGGTACCCTCAGCAGGGGCATGCATGGTGTGCACCCTGGTGGGAAGTGGGAAGTTGGAATTTAGAGGGTCTCATCACCCTTGACTCCCTCTAGCTGCATCTGGCAACTGTGGTGGAGGCTCCCCACTGCCTTTGTTTCCCTGGAGTAGAGGGAGGCCCCTCTTCGACCCAGGGAGGCTCAGGGGAACCTGAGTGGGTTCATAGCACCCTCTTTCCTCTGCTGCTTTCTCTGTGAAGATTGTGTTTGTCAGTCTTCTGAGTGGGGCCCAACAGTGCAGACCATTGTTCTCTGTTCCCTGGCCCTGGGTCTCCTAAGCAGCATGCCCTGGTTACACCAATTCCTTGCCTGCCTTGGTTTGTCTTCCCTGGCTGGGCTGTTCTGGCCGCCCACTGCGGAGGCATCTGTTTAATAAACAGGTGCAGGTGAGGCGCCGAGCAGGCTGGGCTGGGTGAGGGCTGAGCTCTAAGCTGGGAGCAGGGAGACACCCTGGGATTTGGCACTACTTGGGTGCTTATCTGTTTTTTTGTTTTGTTTTGTTTTTTGTTTTTGAGACAAGGTCTCACTATGTAGCCTGTGCGGCCTCAAACTTGTGGTGATCCTCCTGCTTCAGCTTCCCAAGTGCTGGGATCACAGGTGTGATCCACCATGCCTGGCTATGGGTGCTTATCTGTTTGTCTCTCCCCTGGTCCACCACGGCCCAGGTGTGAAGGGGTCTGGGTCTCTGCTGGTGCTGAGACTATTCATGTGGGCTTTTTACTGCCAACAAAGCTTCTGAACTCACCCAAGGTTTAATTCCTTTCAAGAGTGAGGGACACTCTTACATTGCTCCCTGGTCAGATAAGAGAAGTTGCTCAGTGTCCCCAGCCCAGGCCCATCTGTTGCTGGACATCACTGGCTGGAGGCAGGAGAGCAGAAGGCTAGCTGGCCCCATTGGCAGGAATTTCTTTTTTTTTTTTTTTGGTAACGGGGATCGAACTTGGGTCCTTGTGCTTGCGCAGCAGGCGGCGCAACCACTGAGCTAAATCCCCAGCCCAGCTGGAATTTCTTTAGTGAGAGAAGTCTGGTCACTTAAAGCGTAGGTCTCTGTTCCTATATGAAGAGAGGGAAGGACAGAGTGATACCTTTGCCTGCACCCCCGACCCTCTCCTTGTAGGGCCCCTGTCTAGTTACAGGGGTGACCAGATCTGAACAGAAGTTAAGATGTTTCCAATCTTATGCCCACTTCTAGCATATAAAGGAGACGTACGTGTGTGTGTGTGTGTGTGTGTGTGTGTGTGTGTGTGTTGCTGGGGATATAACCCAGGGCCTCACTCATTCAGGGCAAGTGCACTACCCCAGCCCTTGTCTTGGGCTCTTATCTTCAGTGTCTTGATGAGAGAAGACGTGGGGCTCCAGCTGTGTTCCTCTCTGGGGGACTGCTGCCTTGCCTCTCACTCTTTGTCCTCCCACTGCTTGCTGCAGCCACAGGGCCTACAGCACCCTAAACCCTGAGCTTTCCAGTGTCCCCAAGTGTACTAACTGGCTCCAGACCCCACATGGCCTTGCGGGTCTCACAGGCTGGTGCCCACGCTGTCACACCTATGCTGGTTTGTTCATATCTGCACGTCAACCCGCAGATGGTCTTTGCCACGTGACGACCTGGCCCCCACTGCAGATCCAGTTCCTGTTGCTGCTGGCAGAGCTGACACCTGAAACTAGTACCCACCTGTGAAGCGGCTGGGCCTTTCCAGGAGTTGCCCCATAGCGAATGAGCCAGTGGCCCAGGCCTGCCAGCCACAGTGGCACTTGGGACTGTTCGGAGCTACATTCCTCTGTGCTCAGAGGTCCCTGCTTGCCTTGTGTTCTGACCATCCGTGTGATGGTCTCTTAGAAAACTGAAAGTGTCAGGGCCAGGAATCTGGCTTGTGAGGTTTTGTTTCTGTTGTTTCAGTCAGCTAACCTTGTGACTGTAATCTCCCTAAATCCCTGCTATGTTACACTTGGTTCTGCTCATCCTATTTCTTTTCCTCTCTCTTGATCCTTTGGCTGTTGAGATCCGGTTTCATTGTTTTCATTCATCCAGTAAACAGCTACTGTGGCCAGGGCCTGAAAAGGTACTGGGACACAGAGGTAACCTGAAAACAGTCCCTGCCCACAGGGCTCACTGCCCAGAGGGAGACTAGACACGTATCATGCCAGCCACACACAGTTACAGAACTCTGCTCCCTCACCCTGCCTGGCACTGCTGCTGGCCAGTTACACCATTGCCTCTGTCCTAAGCCTCCAATAATAGTAATAATAATGATAGCTTTTAGCTATTATTTATTGAGCACGTTCTATGCCTATGTAAGCTCTAGAATGTTAGCTGGATTTTTCCCATTGATCTAGAGGTGAATACTATTATTATGTTATGTCCAATTTACAGATAAGGAAATAAAGCAAGATCAAGTCATTTCCCCAAGATTATACAAATAGGAAATAGAGAAACCAAAATTGGAACCCAGAGGCCAGGTTCCAAACAAGCCCCCAGCAGGGCTTATTGGTCAGAAGTTGACATGTAGCACGATTCACCCCAGCCGCTTTCTTTTCAGTGACTTTGGGGCAGCCCTGAAAGGCTGGGCAAGCCTTTGCAGACCTCAGCTTTGCAGACCTCAGATTTACATCTCTGGCGCCAGAGCTGCAATTGGGAGACAGGCGGTTATCTGAGGGAGGAGAGTATTTCCTTGACTCCATTGTAACCTCGAGTCTAATCAGTCTGCCCTGTTTCTGCACGATTAGTCAGCATCTCTTAACTAGCAGTCTGGGCGAGGAGAGAGTTCTGCAGCCACTTTCCCAGGTGCCCTCATCCTCCTACCTTTGACTGCCGAAGCACTTTTTCTTCCCTTTCGGTGGTGTTTCAGTGCTGGGTGGACTTTGGAGGAGGCCCTCCAGAGTTGAAATCACAGCGGGTGTGGTCACCACATCAGGCTCAGGGGCTCAGCACTCAGCAGCCGGGCCTGGGTGTGGTCATGGAGAACAACACAGCAACTCCAGTGAGAAAACTAAGAAAGGGGTATCTCAATAGGTGGAAAGCAAGTCATTTTGGGGTTTTTTGGGGTTTTTTGGTTCCAGGGATTGAACTCGGGTCCTTGCACTTGTGCAGCAGGCGGTGAAACCACTGAGCTATATCCCCGGCCCAGCAAGTCATTTGGGATTATTAAAAAAATCCCTTTCCAGAGAGGTTCTGAGATACAGTATGTGTGGTGGTTGATGCTTTGAAAACACCAGGGGAGACAATGGCATATGGCTCAATCTATGTTTAAGAAGCCAGCTGTACTTATTGCTAAAGGAGGCAAGGAAGCCCATTCAGTCTCCCCAGGCTGACCGAGGAGAACCAGGGCATTGTAGTGAGAGCAGCACCTGGTCCTTCCCAGGTGGTCTAGATTCTGCCTCTGTGCTGGCTCCAGTCTGTTTCCATGCACAAAGCTGCTGAGAAGGTTCTAGCCAGTCGGGGCCTGTGGCCAAGGCTGGGTCCTAAGGTCTACTGCTCTAGGGTGTAGGATACTCCAGAAGGGGAATCCTAACCTGCGGTCTCATCAGTGCTTTCAAGTGAACCCCCTGAAATTATGGATAAGACTTTGTATGTTTTCTGGGAATCAGAAGCACAGCTTTCTTTATTGGGTTCTCTGCAGGGTTTATGACCCCTACAAAAATTAGGAACAACAACAACCAAAAAAATAGGAACCTTTGTGTTATTACTTCAGGGGGCTTGGGCGAGATGGACACCCAAGCCTGGTGTGAGGTCATTAGGCCCTTCAGGCAGCCCAGAGCCAGCTCTGGCATTCCCAGTGGAGTGACTGTGAATGTGCACTTGCCCTTCTGATCTTCGGGAACCCCTGCCATGATCCTGTGATCTTTCCCTCTACACACAACAGAGAATGTCACCAATGGCACAGTGGGGGGCACCTCAGAGCCTGAGCACGAGGAGGTGACGTGGATGAATGGCTGGCTCAGCTGCAAGGCCCAGGATGAGATTCTAAATCTGGCCTTCACTGTGGGCTCCTTCCTGCTCAGTGCCATCACCCTGCCCCTGGGGATCATCATGGACAAGTACGGTCCAAGGAAGCTCAGACTTCTGGGCAGGTCAGTGTGGGTTCCTTGGGGATGATGGGTGGGCAGGTGGACTCCCTGAGGGAATCCTGGAGCCTGCTGTCCAGTGCTCTGTGGGGCTCCCTGAATGCCCAGGCTGGGAGTGAGCGTGTAGCTCAGTGGTAGACCACATGCCTAGCCTACATGAGGTCCTAGGTTCCATCCCAGCCCAGCGAAATATGTAAATTAGTTAAATAAAATAACATTTTATTAAATTTTTTTTTTGTGGTACCAGGGATCAAACTCAGGGACCTTGTGCTTGGGAGGCAGGCACAGCTAAATCTCCAGCCCTGAAATTATTTGAATGAGATTAAAGAATGGAAATCCTAATGTAGTGGTGATGAACCTATGGCACACATGTTATTCTGTTTTTCTTTTAGGACAAAAGATGGTAACGTAGAGTAGTTTTTTCTAAACTAAAACCTCAGCATTCAGGTTTAAGTGCAGTATTGGCACTTTGTGATAAATAAGTGAGTTTTGGGTTGCAGTTTGGCACTTGGTCTCTAAAAGGTTAGACATCCCTGTCTTAATATATTAGCACCTTAATAGTGCTGCCCTGGGGTGTGCCCCCTGGGGTATGTGCTCCTGGTCTCTAACGCTCTAGCTGTCAGACTCAGAGTCAGTTCACCTTCAGCTGGCCTCTCTGGTCTGTCCCCTCCCCTGTTCCTATTGGATCTTGCAGGAGCATGCCTCACTGGGCAAAACCCATGGTTGGGAAGGGAATGGGTTTGGGGATCAGTTCCAGTCACTCTTTGGAGCTGAAGAGGCCTTGGTTCCCAGGGCAGAGCCAGGTGGAGGGGCTTCAGGATCAGCCAGTCATCTCCCCGCTGGCCCAGCTGTGCAGGCTCAGGAACCTGAGGAATCCTTGTGTTTTCCCTTGCTTCAGAGCCTTGGCCCTCTCCCATCTGGGGTGGGGTTTATAAGGTCTGATTTGGGGGCTTCAGTTCCAACTTTGTCTCATGCTAGGTAGAAGACCTTGGAGAAACTTGTTTTTGTTTCTTTCCTTATTTATTTATTTAGTGTTTTTTGAGACAGGGTCTTGCTATGTAGTTCAGACCTTGAACTTGTGGCAATCCTTCTGCCTCAGCCTCCTGAGTGCTGGGATTACATGCAGCTCCATGCCTGACATATTTTTTTTTAATGATATTTATCTTTCTTATCGGCCAGTAGGAGCCAATTGTTTTCCTTAGAAATCCCCAGGAATTTTTTTTTATTTTGAGAAAGGATCTCACTAAGTCACTAAATTACCCAGCCTGGGCTTGAACTTGTGATCTGTCTGCCTCAGCCTCCCAGAGTTCTGGGATTATAGGCATGTGCCATACCTGGCTCCCAGGATTGTTAAATCAAATAACTGTAAGTGTTCTGAAAGGATGCAGAGGAAATACTCCTAAATGATAACAATATATAACAACAATCAATAACGTGATAAATAATGTGCTATTTCTGCTTGGTTTTAGTGCCTGCTTTGCTGTCTCCTGCTTGCTGATTGCATATGGAGCAAGTAACCCAAATTGTGAGTCTGCCTTTCCTCTACCCTTTTGTTAAGGACTGGGGAGAGACTGCCCAGAGGTCTTCCCTGGCCCTCCTGCTTTTGGATGCTGTATGGTGGGGCCTGGTGCTCCCTGCTCAAGCTAGAGGGGACATGTGTTAGGTTTCTACTCGGTTGCTTATCTCACATGAATGGCCAGGAAAGAGAGTAATCACCCAGACAGGTGATTAGAGGAGCTCCCAGGGTATGCAAAACTCCATCTCATCTTCAGGCCAGCCAGTTCCTGATGGCCCCACTGATGTCAACTTTCGAGACAAGCTCTAGGAACCAGGCTGGCTGCAGGAACATGGGCCTCTGTGTATACAGAAGGCATGAGCTGAGCCTTCACAAGGCAGCCTTTTATTATAGCTTGGAAGCTATCTGGTCCCTGTCTCTGTTCAGATGGGGCTGTTGGCTCGAAGACTTTGAGAACGAACGACAAAATAGGGCCTGAATTTCACCAAAATCTTAGCCAGGCTCACTTACTGATTTTTGGAAGCCTAGGTTTTTGGTTTTAATGAAGCAGCTCCTTTAGGCTTCTTGCTTGCGGCTAGGTTAATGGAGAAAGGAGGATGAGCATGTGCCTTTTGCAAAAGTTTCAAGCTCCGTGAGGTAGCCCAGGGGAGGAGGGTAAACAGGAGGCTTTCACCTCAGTGGGTTTTGGGCGCTAAACCCAATGGCTCCTCCTTCTTTCAGCCTGCTCTGTAGAGGCCTTGGCCCAGGCCCTGGCCTTGCTGAAGCTCAGCTATGGTTCCCCACTTATGACTTTGTTTTCTTACAGCTCTCTCTGTGCTCATCTTCATCGCCCTGGCTCTGAATGGCTTTGGTGGGATGTGCATGACCTTCACCTCATTAACAGTGAGTATCCATGGTTTTTTTTCAGCAATCTGCTTGTGAATTTCAGGCAACTTTTGTTGGTTTCCATTCCTTGCCTTCCATTCACCTACATAATCCTGGATGTCCCAAGAAGGGGAGGGCTGACAGCAAAGCCATTCCTTGCCTCCCAAACTGGGAGTTCCTGTAGGCACCAGGGTGCCGCTGGTAGGGTGATTGGCTCCCACCTCCTCACATTGACCTCAGCACTGTGGAGCAGCTTACTAGCCATGTGCCTAGAGAAGGCAAGAGGAGGGGAAAAAAAGGCTGCTGCCCACTTTTTCTCTTGCTTTGCATCACTGGTGTCTCTGGGAGTTCAGGCAAATGGTGTAACCAAAAAACAAACCTCCCTTTGAATCTCCCTAGCTCCATCCTTTGCCTTTGCCCAGAACCAAGTGACAGACTCAGGAGCACCCGTGTGGGGTCTCATCTTGGTTTTCTAAAATGCCAGGGCACTAGGCTGGGCTGTAGTTCATAGGTAGAGCACGTGCCTAAAATGTGTGATACCCTCATTTTGACCCTTAATATGGAAGGAAGGAGAGAAGGAAAGAAAGAAAGAAAGAAGGAAGGGAAAAAAAAAAAGGAAGGAAGGAAGGAAAAGAAAAAAGACAAAGCCTGGTTTTGGGGAGAGAGATGTTTTCTCACCATACTGAGTACCCCTTTCTTGGGAGCAGTACGATATCACAAAATATGCTTCTTTTTGAGGTGTGTGTTGGGGGGGAGGTGTTGAAGGAAGGTGTAGATTGAAAGAAAATCCAAGTACAAACAAAAGAGTCTTCCCCAGAAGGAAAAAAGGAGCTCTGCATGCTTCTGGGTCAGGGAAGGTGTCATTCAAAGCTGGGAAAGAAGTAAGAATAATAGTCTTCTCCCCAACAGGGAGTGCTCTCTGCCTCAGTTTACCGTGAAGTTGTTTTCAGGATACAGAATGTACCATTACTATTTGCAGTGTACTCTGGCTTCTGATTTCCCTTTATACCAATGAGTCATGCTGTTGAAAGTTTTGTGTTTTGTTCCAAGGGAGCACTGGGCACTTCTGATCCCTTGGTAAGGAGCTTGAAGAGGTGCTGGCATCTTGGTCATCGCCTGCAGGCTGCATGCCACAGGCAAAGCCCAAGGTCTCCTCTCCTCCCCCTTCCCATGCTTTGCCTTGCTAGTTTTATCCAGGCAGGGAGGGTTAACTGTGTGGGCCCAGGGCCACTGACATAGAAAGTTCACTGCAGTCTGTGTTAGGTGAGAAGAGCCCAGCGGTGATACATGTGGCATGCTCTGGGGTGGCTGTCTGCAAGGTGTTCGTGACACCCATAAATCTGGTGACATTGTGTTGGTGTCAGGGAGATATACATTGTATTCTTTTGGGCACATTTATTTTGGTTCTTTTAATGGGTAGATTTAAAGGAAAAATAGATACATCTTCCCTCCAAATTCCCAGAGGAAAACATGTTGGAACTGTAGGAAATATGTTCACACCATCCAACGTACACATTCCACCAAATTGTGTAAATTGTGAAACAAGAGTTGCGTTCTGTTTGTTCATGGACAGTGTGAAAACCACCAGCCCTTTATCAAAGTGAAAAATAAAACTCTGGCATCACACCCATTATTTTAGTCACACCCAGGCTCTGTGATGGTAGGTGTGAATCTCAGATGGCCCTGAGACTTGCGGAATTTAAGCTCCAAAATGCAGAGATGGGCCAGTGGTAGAGCACTTGCCCAGCACACTTGAGATCCTGGGTTCTGTCCCTAGCAACACATACACACACATAAATATATAAAAGTAGCCTTTAAGAGGTGGGGATTCAGCTCAGTGGTTCTGCCACCTGCCTTGAAAGTGCAAGGTCCTGAGTTCGATCTCCTGTACCAAATAAATAAATAAATAAATAAATAAATAAATAAATAAAAAGTAGCCTTTAAGAAAGGCTTGAAAGTGAACTCTGAAGTTATCTAAAAAAATTTAAGAACAACTAATAGGCCTGTAACTGTTATTTTTTTATGATTATAAAACAAATGTTTTTATTTTTAAAAATTCAACATTTCAGAAATACATAGACTGTAAAATTCTATTATGTCTGTCTACCATCATCAGTTTTTCCCCTTTTTCTTTTTGGTACTGGGGATCAAACATGGGACCTTGCACTTTCAAGGCAGGCAGCAGCACCACTGAGCTAAATCCCCAGCTACCATCATCAGTTTTTGAAATGTGTTTCTGCAGTATTGCTTTAAATCTTGTATATACTAAAGGTACGCTATTTATTTATTTATTTATTTATTTATTTATTTAGAGACAGGGTCTCACTGTGTAGTTCAGGCTGGCCTTCAAGTCACTTTGCAGCCCAGGCTGGCCTTGAACTCATGGTGATCCTCCTGCCTCAGCCTCCTGAGTGCTGGGATTACAGACATGTACCACTACAACTGGCTCTTTTTATTTTTAACTGCTACAACTTGGCTTTTCCACTTAATGTATCTTTTAGATTTGTCCCATCAGTATTTAGAAATCTAGGGCCAGGGACTTAGCTCAGTGGTTCTGCTGCCTGCCTCGAAAGCACAAGGACCCAAGTTACATCCTCGGTACCAAAAAAAAAAGTACTTAGAAATCTACCTTCTTATTTTAAATTCTAGAGATCTTCCATTACTAAACAGTTCTGTATTATTTTATAATGTAGATGTATCATAATTTATTAAACCAGTCTCCTACTAATACACATTTGGGTTGATTTTCAATTTCTGCAATTTATGGTTTTGTTTTTTTTTGGTACCGGGGCTCGAACTCACGTCCTTCCGTTTTCGAGGCAGGCGGCGGAACCACTGAGCTAAATCCCTGGCCCTGCAATTTATGGGTAATGTTGAGGTGAACTTCCCCATACATGTATTTCTTTTTTTTCTTTTTTTTCCCCATTAAGTTTATTGGTACATTTTAGGTATAAATACAGTTACATTCATCATTGGGATCTTGTACCTTTACATGAGTATCTTGGTTCTTATTTTTTCCCCTTCCCTTGCCCTGCCTTCACCCCCCCCCCACCCTTCCCTATTTGCAAAGACTTTGTTTCCATTTTTTTCCTTTTCTCATATTTTTTTTTCCGTTTTTCCTTTCCACTACCCCTCCCACTTCCCGTGCACCTTTAGACATTTTCTTCCTGTTACACAATATCAATTATACATTTTTTAAATTATAATATCAAGATCTAGGAGACATTACCATAGATTTTACAGAATTTAAAAGGATACAGAAAGCATATTTCAAAAATCTGTTTTGAAATAAAAATGACAACTTCTAAGAAGTACCTTGGAAGACAAATTAATGAAACTAACTCTGGAAGAAATATAAAATTTGAATAGCACCTATTAAAGAAAGTATATTCCTAGCTTGAAAACCTACCTGTATGACAACAGCAGGGTCATATACATTTTAACTGATAAATTATATCAAACAATTAAAGCAGAAAAAAGAAGGAACACTTCTCCCCTCATTTTAGGAACTCAACATTGTGCTAATCCTAAAACTGGATAAAGATAATAGAGGAAAAAGTATGAACATAGATAGAAATTTGTTTAACAAAACAAACTATTAGAAGTCAGATCTGGCAATATGTAGAAAGTGGTTTTGTTATAGGGATGGCAGTGTTGGTTCAGCATTGGAAGATCCACCCCCAAAAGCCATCATTTTAACAGAGGAAAGGAAAAAGCCATATGATCCTGTCACTAGTTGGAAAAAAAGTATTGGACTATAAATTCTACAGCTGTTCATGGTAAAAGCTATCAGGAGACTAGAAGTAGAACAGAACCTTCTCAACAGATTAAAGACATGTACTCCATAGCTCCAGCGAGAACGCCTTATATGAATGGAGAAGGTACAATGCTTTCTCCTTAAGGTGGGGAACAAGGGCATATATGCTTACTCTTTATCTGTCCATTAAACTTTGAAACCCAGGCCCCACCAAAATAGTCTGGCAATAAAATGACACAATTAGGATAGGATTGGCAGGGTAGAAGCAAAATCTTTATATGTAGATGAAATGATCATCTACAGAGAAAATACTAAGAAATCTCTAGGAGCCCCTAGAACTTGTATTTGAATTTAGCAGGATTAGAAAACACAAGGTATATATGAAAATTCAGGTCTGTGTATACTTGCTATAAATGAAGAATTGCATATTGAAATTTAGAAGTTATGTAGGGGAGTACAAAGGACCTAGAAAAGTTAAAAAAAAAAAAAACGGTGTTGGATGACGTTTAGTACCTAATTTTAAGACTTCTTCTAAAGCTACAGTAATCAAGGCAGTGTTGGTGTAAGGAAAGACATAGAGATCATTTGAATAAAACAGAATCTAGAAATAGAACCACACATATATGGTCCCCTGAGTTTTGAAAGATTATTTAACATTAGCATTTTATAGAATATAAACTCAATTCAAGAGCTGAGGAAGAGATAGTGTTTTCATCAAACGGCACTGGAACACCTGGTAACCGTATATAAAAAATTAACCTCAACCCTTTATTTCCATACATGAAAATAACTTGAAGGGATCTATGAACCTAAACATGAAAGCCTAAAAGTATAAAACTTTAAGAAGAAATTATAAGGGACAATGTTTATGAGTTCAGGGTAGGCAAGAACTGCCTAGTATACAAAAGACATGATGTATAAAAGAAAAAAATTGAGAAATGAGATTCCATCAAAATTTAGAACTTTAAATGACATCATTAAAATGAAAAGTAGTCCTTAAACATACCATATTTCCAATGCATATAACCTATGACCAGAATATATAAAGAATTCTTAGAGCTCATTAATAGACAACCCAATTAAAAAGTAGACCTAAGAAGATGATAAATAGCCAGTACAGCACAAGGAAAGGTGTGCAACTCTAGAATCAGAAAAATACTAATCAGTACAGTAACAAGATTGAATTATACACTCATTAGGGAGATGAAGTTAGAAGTTTTAAAAGCCTTGTCATGACTTTTTCTTTTTGTTGGATTCTCCCCCGTTGTGTTTAATTTGTCACACCCAATGGATTCATTCTGCTGGGTTTCCTGGGGTTGTGACCCTCATTGTCTTTTCCTAGGGTATTGTATAAAATTTTTTGGAGTGCCGGTTTGGTATTCATGAAGTTCCTGAAGTGCTCTTTATCATGAAAGTATCTTATTTCTCCATCAATTTTGAAAGATAGTTTTGCAGGGTACGTCAGTCTGGGTTGGAGGCTGTTTTCCTTTAGGGCTTGAAATACGTCACTCCAAGCTCTTCTTGCCTTGAGGGTTTGCATTGAGAAGTCTGCTGTGATTCTGATGGGCTTTCCTTTGTATGTGATTTGTTTCTTTTCTCTCACTGCTTATAGAATTTTGTTCTTCTGTTGGGTTTCCGGAATCCCAACTATTATATGTGTAGGTATAGATTTTTTTTGATCAAGGCTAGCTAGAGTCCTGTATGCCTCACTTATCTGTATGTCAAGTTCTTTTACCCTCCTTGGGAAGTTTTCTACCATCACTTCTGTGAACAGTTTTTCTATGTCATCTGCACTCTCTCCTGTTTCTTCATTGACTCCAATCAGTCTTATGTTATTCTTCTTTGCATTGTCTAGCAGCTGCTGGGTTGATTTCTCGTGTTCCTTTACAATTTTAACGCAATTTTTGTTTTCCTGATCACTAATTGCAATCTCTTCTTCTGTATCTGAAATTCTATCCTCACATTGGTTCATTCTGCTGTGCAGATTTTCGATGGAGTTTTTAATCTCCTAGAAATCTGTTTGCATCTGTTTTATGGATTCCATTTCTTTCCCATGTTGGGATTCCCATCATGTTCCTCAGATCCTCTATTTTTTTTATCTGTGTCCTCTCTAGATTTATTAATCATGTCTTGCACCGTGAGCAAAATCTTTGCTGATATCTGGGTAATTATTTCTGATTTCATTTTTCCCAGATCCTCTTTTGTTGCCAGTTCAGAGAGCCCAGGTGGTAGAGTATCAGATTGTTCCATCTCCTTTCCCTTTGGGGTTGCTATAGGTGATCCAGAAGTCTGTTTTTGAGGCTTGTTTACATGTCTTCTCATTTCCAGGGGAGAGGGGGTTGTGTGTGTGCTTCTGGCACCCGCGGGGCTCAGCTTCTCTGCCCTAGGACCTTGGGATGGTGGTGGGGGGAGCTTCCTTCCAGGTGCTGGGACCAGCTGTTGGGGGTCTCCAGTGTCCTTATTGAGCCTCCTTGCTTCTTTCACAGGTACCTTCTTTCCAGGATACTTTGAATTTCTGTTTTCCTCCAAGCAGTAATCTCAGTGGAAGACTTCCAGAATGATACAGGGGGAAGAGATGTAACTCCCAAACCTACTAGATACCCCAAATCCCCCATACATGTATTTCTATAAAATAAACTCCCGGAAGTGGAATTGCTGGGCCACAGCATAAACATGTTTTAAAATTTAGTATTTGCTGTTAAATGACCTTCTAACACAATCCTACCAGCATGTCTGAAAGTCCCCTTTTCTCCCTCTCCCTCCAAGACTGTATCATTCTTTCTTATTTATTTATTTATTCATTCATTCATTCATTGATTTATTTGTACCGGGGATTAAACTCGGGTCCTTGCGCTTGCGCAGCAGGCAGCGAAACCACTGAGCTAAATTCCCGGCCCCATTCATCTTTATTTAAACATTAGTCAATCTAACCTGATGAAAAATGATACACTGATTTTTAAAATTTCTTTAATTATGAGTGAGACAGAGTGTCCTTTCACCTCTTTGGGGGCTATTTGTATCTCTTGTAAATTACTTCTTTGCATCATTTGTCTGTTTTTCTATGGAATTGCTTTTATCACTTTCTTTTTTAACATTTTGTAGGAGCTCTTTCAAATGCAAAGGAACTAGCTCTCTTTCTGAGTGAGCAAGGGATCTTGCCCTAGGGCTTTTGGCCCTTTCCCTGGTCCCTGAACAAGCTTCAGGAGGACTGTGGACCCTTTTGCTATTATTTGCAAACATCTGGTGTCTCTGTGCTGCTCTGGGGCATTTTGCTGGAGAACTGATTGGTTTCATCATCCTCCCCCAGCTCTGTGTGAAGGCTGAAACTCCAGCAGGAGGGTTTCTGTGAGCACCTGGGTCTGCCCCGAAGAGGAGGTAAAAAGCCACCTACTTAGCTTAGACAGGACTGTCTGATCATCCTTTAAAGCACTTGGCTACTGCAGGTCTGCTGAAGGGGAGGCCCATGGCCTGTCCTCTAAGGTCCTCATCCTGGATCTAGAGCAGAGGTCGGCCAATCACCACCTGAGGCCAAATGCAGAGTGCGGCTTGTTGTGATAAAGTCCTGCTGGAACCTCACTAGGCTTATTTGTCCACATGCTGTCTGTGGCTGCCTCTGTGCCTTAGTGGTCATGACAGAGACCATATGGCCTCATAGCCTGAAATATTTACTCTCTGGTCCTCTATGGAAAAAAATTGCCAGCCTTTGGTCTGGAGGCTCCAAGCTGCTCCTGAATCAGTCACTGTTCCCAGGCTGAGAGCCCGACTGTTACCCCACCCCTAGTCCTCCAGTGGCTCAGGCCCACACTCTTAAGCACTTGAGGTCACCTCCTCCCAGCCCCCACTGGCCGGAGGGATATCCTTGGACATTCCCCTGTCCCATGATGCCTGATCTCTCATGAGAACAGACCCCGAAAGGGGAATGGGAAGCAGATCAGCAAGGACAGGCCAGAGCTGTTGGGCAATGCTCCTAGGCTGGCCAGGGCTTCTGCTGAGCAGAGCTGAATCTCTTTCTGACACAGCCCAGGCCTTTAAAAAGCAGAACTGTCAGGGGCAGCTCCCAGAGATACAGACTAGCCGCACAATGAACTTTCTGTGTGTGTCTCCTGCCCATGTTCTTGTTTTGGGGACAAAGGAGTCTTTAGGGTCATAGTTAAGAGCTTCCTAAATCAAATCTCTCATACCACTTTAGGGCTGTGGATCACACTGCTCCTTGATAACCTGGGAATGTAAAGGAATGCGGTGCCATAGATACCCTAATTTGGGATCTTTTATTTTTTGGTACGGGGGATCGATCGATCTCAGGACCTTGTGCTTGTGAGGCAGGCGGTGGAAACACTGAGCTAAATCCCCAGCCATGGGAACTTTTTTTTTTTGAGACAAAATCTCACTCTATTATTCACTTCACTATGTAGCCCAGACTGGCCTTGAACTAGAGGCAATCCTCCTGCGTCAGTCTCCTGAGTGCTGGGATCACAGGCATGTGCCACCGTGCCTGTCAATTTAGAGACTTAGTCCCAAGGGGTTTATGTGGTATGGGCTACAGTCTAATAAAGATGCCCAGAGATGGTGGGCTGTTACCTCCGTTAGTGAAGAGGCAGCTCCAAATTGGCAAAGTGCCTTTTCCGTATGGTCCAAGAGGAAACGGCCAGTAGCCTTCTCCCAGAGCCCAAGAGGTCTGCACTCGTGGGTGCTTCTTTCATCTGGAGTGGAGGCTTCGAGGGCCAGGGTGGGTCGCATACCAGGTGGGCCACCCAACAGCCGAGGCTGGTTCTCCTGGGTCCCTGTATCACAGGTCCTGGAGGAAGGGCACAGGGCCAGCCCACGGCCTCTCCCTGGACATCTGCTCAGCACACTCCGGTCTGTTTGCTCAGTTCCTTGAGTTTGTACAGCCCTTTAACTTGCTTCATCAGCTGGAGCACAAACACTGGTGAGTGGCTGTGGCAGCAGCATTGGGTTGACACCCCGCAATCCAAGGCACGGGTTGCTTAGAAATGGGAGCAGATGCAGCCAAAAACTGAACATATCTTTTCTACTTCATTACTCTGACCTCTGTCAGCCTGGGCGGGATAGGGAGTTTGAGTTGAAACCTTCACAGAAAACGGGTTACAAAATGTTGCCAGGCTCCTTCAGGAAAAATGCCCTAAGTGACTTTAAGTCTGAGAAAGAAAAGATGCCACAGGATTTGGATCAAAGTTTGAAGAGAAGAGAATAAACATCCTTCTTTATATACCTGCCAGGAGAGCAGGAAGCCGATGAATACCCCAGGTTTAACATTCCTTGGAGGATCCTAAGAGATCCAATTATGTGTGCTTCTTTCCCTAGGAGCTCCTAGGGCAGGCTGTGGGGTTGGTGACAGGCAGGGACAGATGGCCCCTGTGTAGTGTCCCTGGCTCTGACTTTACAAATCCACGGCCTTCTGAGTCCACCATTCCTGCTCAGTAGACCTCAGTTCTATGTCAGATGAAGGTCTCAAGGTGCTGCCTGACCCCTCTGAGGTGCCCAGGGGACAGCAAGTGGGACTGTCCTAGCACCTGAGCTAGTTCAGCCTCTCCCCTCTACTTTCCTCTGCGCCTTGGGACCCCAGAACAGTCAGCTGATTGTCATTGGCTTGGGAAAAAGTGGCCCAACAGAAGGTTCCGCCTCATGAATTTGCTGCAGCACCTGACATGTGTGGGAGCAAACAGAACGTCAGTGGGGGCAAGGCAGGGCTGGACCTGGCAGGTGGGGAGGGAAGTTCCTTCCCGCTCTCTACCCCTTCAGCGGTGAAGCGGAAAGGTGACCACAAGGACCTTCTCCTGGGCAACATGTGCTGAGAGGCACCAGTTGTTTGGGTTAGGAAACAGATCGGTTTTGCTGAGTTCTCTTGTTCAGACTGGTACCTGGATCCTGCCCACACACAATGTACAGAACTCAGGATGTGTCACCAGCCACCTGAGGACAAGGCTCACCCCTGCAGGGGCCGGAGGGCCAGAATGCCAGCCCCACACCAGCTGCACACGGCATCTCGCGTGGGGCCAGCTGCACCTCCCGGCCTGGTGGGCTGGAGAGGCCATGGATCTGGAAAGTCAACGGCAGGGACACTACACAGGGGCCATCTGTCCCTGCCTGTCACCAGCCCCACAGCCTGCCCTGGGAGCTCCTGGGGAGAAAAGCACATACCCTTGGACCCCTCGGAATCCCCCAAGGAGGACAGTCCATCCTACCTGTCTTTCCCAGTGGTTGCTCTCCATGGCCAGAAGGCCAGGGGAGGGGCTGCCTGCAGCTGCTGCTGTCCCTGCAGCCAGGCTTGTTTATGGCACAGCCTGGAGACCAAGAGGGAGTGAGTCATCACAGTGTCCCCGCATGATTGAGGCCTGCGTGGAAGCCTAGCAGAGCAGAGGCAACAGGGCAGCCTTGAGAAGAATCCGAGAGCCTGGAGAGGAGTCTGCTTTGCCCACCAAGAGTCAGGAAGCAGCCTCTGTTGAATGTTTCCCCTGGCATCTGTCACTGCAGCAAGGTTTAGCTTCCTCCTCGGCAGTTGAGCTGGATTCTTCCTTTCCAGCAGGCCCTCAAGGCCACACTAGGGCATTCAGCTCCCACCTAGCCAGCACTCCAGCAGCATGGCTTTTGAGCAGCCATTATGTGCAGCAGAGGTTGGGCAGAGACAGGAGCGGGAATGAGCTAGTGAGGGGCCAGTTCGGGAGGAGACCTAGGCCAGGAGAGAGCGAGGGGGACTCCACAAGCCAGTGCATATCCCTCTGTAAGACCAGGGGGAGGTCACCCAAGGAATGGCAAGAGTAGGTGAGGGCAGGGCAGATAGGTTTTAAAAGGAGCATCTGAGCCAGGTGAGGTGGCGCAGGCCTGTAATCCTAGCACTTGGGAGGCTGAGGCAGGAGGATCGCAGTGAGTTTGAGGCCCGCCTGGGCTACATAGTGACTTCAAACCAGCCTGGAATACAGAGCGAGACATTGTCTCAAAAACAAACAAAAATCATCTAAAGGGATGTCAAAATCTCCAGTGGGTGGGAATCAGACAGGATGCTTGGTAAGGAACTTATAAAGAGTCATGAGGGAAACTGCCTTGGGGCCAGACTGAAGTGTTTGTCAGGCAGGGTCACGTGAGGCTCCCTAGAGGTTGTGTAGCCTGGTGGCTATGCCTTTAGCCTTGGCCTGGTTTGCAGTCTAAATTTGATCATTTGATCTTTACCACCTCGGGCAGTGCCTTGACTTGTTTTGTACTCATTAACTGAGGATGATGGGCTGGGATATGGCTCAGTAATAGAGTGCTTGGTAGTGTGTGTGAGGCAGTAGTTTCAATGCCCACTGAGAAAAAAAAAAGATAAATAATATCTTAAACAGTTACTTTTAGGTGTGTAGGTGTGTTTTTTTGGTTTTGTTTTTTGGATTGTTTGTTTTGTTTTGTTTTGTTTTTTGGTATGTAGTTTGTTTTTTTCTGAGACAAGGTCTTACTATATAGACCAGGCTGACCTCAAACTCATGGCAATCCTCCTGCCCTAACCTTCCAAGTGCTGGGGCTACAGGCATGCACCACCACACCTGGCCGCTTTGAGGATTAGGTATTAAAAGTGGTTGTTATTATTATATGTATTATTACTTAATAATAAGGAAATCTGAGCAAGCTTTTCCTGGGCAGTCTCCTCTAGCAGGCGACATAGCTGTACGAGGAAAGGAAGGCTTCAGGTTGAATGCTAAAATATGAATTAGTATTACCATATATATATTTTTTTTGGTACTGGGGATCTAACTCAAGTTCTTGCGCTTGCGCAGCAGGTGGCGAAACCACTGAGCTAAATCCCTGGCCCTACCATTTTAAAAAGTAAACTGTGTCCACAGAGAAATCCTGTCTTCTGCACTGTTTATTCTTTTGTGACCACACGCTGACTTTTGTCAAAATGTTTATATTTTGGGTTTCATTGCTCAAGGTCAACCTCAGAGTTCTTTCCAGAGAGCTTTCACCTGGCATAAACACTATTTTTTTACTTTTTTTTTTTTGTACCAGGGATCGAACTTAGGACCTTGCGCTTGTGAGGCAGGTGTGGTGCCACTGAGCTAAATCCCCTGCTCAATTTTTTAAATTATAGAAAAATATAAACATACATGGTTTTAGAGAGAATAGTGTAATGAACCTCATATACCTATTTTGCAACTCCAGCAATTGCCAACTCATAGCCAATCTTGTTTCATTTTTACTTCCACCCACCATCCAGATGATTTTGATGAAAATATCAGTCATAGATCAATTTTGTTCATATACACAAATAAATGGGGATTTTTTTGTGTATGTGGTGCTGAGGGTTGAACCCAGTGCCCTTAGGTGTACTAGCCAAGTCCTCTACCTCTGATCTACACACCCAGCCAAGAATATGGTTTTAAGGCAGAGGTATTGGTAAAGTAGCAAATGTTAAGAATAATGATAGCACACAATGATGGAGTAGCTTCTATTAAACAGACCCTGCTATACTGCCGTGGGGTGTATTCATTGGTGTAAGTCTCCTGGAGGGCAGCTCAGCACAGTGTATCACAAAACCTTAAGAATGTGTATTTCTTTCTTTCTTTTTTATTTTTTCTGAGACATGGTCTCACTATGTAATTCATACTGGCCTTGAACTTATTATGTAGCCCACACTGGCCTCGAATTTACTGAGATTCCCCTGCTTCTGCCTCCCAAGTGCTGGGATTACAGGTGTATGCTACCAGGCCTGGCAAGAATGTGTATTTCTTTTTATCTAATTATTCTTTGGGGAATTTATCTTAAAGAAATAATAGCTGTGCGTACTTAGGTTTATCCTCAAGACTATCCATTGAAATGTTATTTATGATAAAAACTTTAAAAGACCTGACATCCAACATCAGAGAAATGATTGCATAAATTACAGGTCTTCCAGACTCATTACAGATTATGTTAAACAAGAAAAGTGAATGATATTAGAAGACATCTATAATATATTGAGTAAAAAGAAAAAGTTAGCCACGCCATAGTCCCAACTATTTGGGAGGATGAGGCTGAAGGGTCACTTTAAATCTCTTGAAATCAGAATCTTGAGACAAGGCTTGGGAACAAAGTAAGACCCATCTGAAAAGAAAAGAAAAGAAAAAGTTTATAAAACAAGCAAAATGTGGTGATACATCTCTGTCATCCCAGCACTCTGAGAGGCTGAGTCAGGAGGATCAAAGGTACAAGGCCAGCCTGAGCAATTTAGCCAGACCCTGTCTCAAAAAAAGAAAAAGAGGGCCTGAGGTTGTAGCTCAGTAGTAGAGTGCATGTCTAGCAGGTTCTAGGACCTAGGTTCAAACCCCAGTGCTCCAAAAAAAGAAAAAAATTTGTAAAACAATATGTTCCACATGATCCCAATTATGTTAAAAATTTATAGGTATTTATGGGCCGGGGATTTAGCTCAGTGGTTTCACCGCCTGCTGTGCAAGTGCAAGGACCCGAGTTTAATCCCTGGTGCCAAAAAAAAAAAAAAATTTATAGGAAAATGATTAAAGAGAAATATATATCAAAAAGGTAACATGCCTATAAGAGGGTGATTTTTATTTTGGGGTTTTTTTTGTTTTGTTTCTGCTATTGTTGTTATTTTGTGGTACTGGGGAATGAACAGAACTTGAGGCATCACTTAATGCTGGGCAGGTGTTCTACCACTGAGGTGCATACATCTCCAGCCCCTTTTTTCTTTTTTCGTGGTACTGGGAATTGAACCTAGAACCTTCACACTGAACTACATCACCAGCCTCCCCTCCTTTTCTTTCTTTCTTTCTTTTTTTTTTGGTACCAGGGATCGAACTCAAGACCTTGCACTTTCGAGGCAGGCACGGCACCACTGAGCTAAATCCCCAGCCTCCCCTCCTTTTCCTAAAATTTTGAGACAAGGTCTTGCTAAGTCACTAAGTTGCCTAGGCTGGGCATGAACTTCCTCCTGCCTCATCCTTCCAGAGTGCTGGGATTACAGGAGTGTCCCACCATGCTCAGCTTGATAGCCCTGTACACATACTTTTTTTTTTTGAGATAAGATCTTGTTATGTAGTTTAAGCTAGCCTTGAACACACAGTGGTCCTCCTGCCTCAGCCTCCTGAGTAGGTGGGATTATAGGTATGTGCCATCATGCCTGGATTTTACTGTAATCTTTTGGAATATTTGTTCCAAATGTTTTATAACAGATACAGCATATATTACTTGTTTTAATCTGGAAAAAATGTCATTGTGTACAAGATGTAGGTATTGTCAGGGCACTGTCTAGTGTGGTTTGCCCTGAGGTTCTACCCTGTACTGGAATGGCACTGACAACCAAAATAACATGTGGGGGAGGATTTTCTGAGTAGTGATAAGAACATTCCTGGCAGGGAGAGACTGATAGCTAGAAAGCTGCTGCCTTTGTCCAGGCCTGAGGGCAAGGGTCTCATCCAGGGATAGACGGGAAATCAGCCTCATCTCCCAGGTTCCCGCCCTTCCCCAGCAGCATAGAGTGTGAGGAGAAGGCTCCAGAGCCCGGAGCAGTGCTGTGTGCTCAACTGCAGCCCCTGTTGTTGTTGGCCTCTAGCCTGGGTGAGGGTTCAGGCAGGCTTGAGATTAAGAAAAGGGCTGGCTGGCTGTAAGCTGTCTGCTTCTCTGGATGGTCTTTAGCCCTGTTGAAAAGTTTGTGCCCAAAGGTGATTCTGTTTGGGGGACTCTGCTTTAAGGGAATAATAGCTATGAACACACAGGTTCATTCTTCAGAGTAAGAGTGTTTACTGGGCTTGACCTTGCACCAAAGAGCCTGGGCATTTGGCCTCCATCCACTCCTCTGAGTTGGGTTGTAAGCCTTCTTTGATCCTCATGATCCTTTTCTTTCTTCAACTTTACTGGCCGGATGTGGAATCCCAGGTGGGAGCAGTTCCCTCCTTCCACACAACCAGACCTCATCTCTGGGTTCTCCCTAGGGTGAATGTGGCCCCAGCGTGTCTCTGCCACAAAGCTGCTTTGCAGTGTCCCTGTGTCAGCTGAGACTGAGTGTATCCTTTGAACCATGGCATACCTGGGAGTCAGGTGTCAGGGTACAGTCAAGCACCTTTCACGCTCACTTGGGTGTGTCTGGGCACATGGGAGCACGTCACACTGCTGGTGTCTCCTGTGCCCTCCCTTATCCCTCTCTGACTCTCTCTGAGAAGTCTAGGAGAACAGAGGGTCTACTCTACAGGGGAGGAGCTTTGGACGTGTGCTAGGAATTGGTTTGTTTGTTTTAACCGTTTTTGTTTTTTTACTGGGGATTGAACTCAGGACCTTTGCACTGAGCTCCCCAGGTCTTTTAATTTTTGAGACAGAGTCTTGCTAAGTTACTAAGCTGCTGAGGGTGGGCTTGAATTTATTATCCCCCTGGCTCAGCTTCCTGCCTCAGTCATGTCCCACCACATCTGGCTGTACTAGGAATTCTTTGAGCAGCCTGTTTGGCCACCCCAGTCACATACCATAAGGTGGCTTAGTTGGCCATTTACTCACAATGGTTTTGCTCATGTTCCTTTTTTTATCCTGGGATTGGAATTACACTTCTTTTTTTTTTTTGGAGACAGGGTCTCACTATATAGTCCAAGCTTGCCTTGAGGTCTCCATGTAGCCCAGTCTGGCCTTGAACTTGTCATCCCCTGTCTCATCCTCTTGAGTGCTGGGATTATAGGCATGTCCCACTGTGTTTGGTTACTCATATTTTTTCAATACCATTATTTACATATAATTCACATACCACTCAGATCACTTAAAGTGTATAATTCTTTGGTGTATTCACATAGTTATGCCTTCATCACTACATTCAGCTGTAACACCTCCAACAAAAACCCTATATTCATTAGCAGTCCCTCCCTATTTACAACCTGGCCCTTGGCAACTTCTAATATGCTCTGTGTCTCTATGGATTTGCCTATTTGAAACATTTCATATAAATGGAATCATGGAACATGTGGTCTTTTGTATCTGGCTTCTTTCATTTAGCATGTTTCCAAGGTTGTCCATGCTGTAGCATGAATCAGTACGTCTCCTCTTTTTATGACCAATAATGTTTAAGTATTTGAATATGCCACATTTTGCTTATTTGTTCATCCATTGGTGGACATTTAGATTGTTTTCATGTTTGGCTGGTAGGAAGAATGCTAGCCAGGTATGGTTGTGCATACCTATAATTCCAACTACTCACAAGTTTGAGGCCAGCCTGACCAACTTAGTGAAACCGTCTCTCAAATACAGTGAAATATAGCTCAGAAGTAGAGTACTTGTCTGGTGTGGACCTGCATGGCCCTGGGTTCAATTCTCAAGGGAATTGTTCCCTGGGGAACAACAACAACAAGAAAAGTAATGATTGGCCAGGGATTTAGCTCAGTAGTTCTGCCGCCTGCCTCGCAAGCACAAGGTCCTGAGTTCGATCCCTGGCACCAAAAAAAAAGTAATGCTGCTATAAATACTCATGTACAAGTTTTTGTGTAGATATATGATTTATGATTTTCTCTTGGGTATTTTCCTAGGTGCAAATTGGTCATATGATTGTCTTAACTGTGTGAGGAACTCCTGGACTGTTTTCCAAAGTGGTTGCACCGCTTTACTTCCCATTGGAGCTCCATAACAATTCTAATTCCTCTACATTCTCACCAACATTTGTTATTATCTTTTTTATTATGGCCACCCTAGTGGTATCTCATGAGACTCTGATTTGCATTTCTTTGATTAGTGATGTGTATCTTTTCATGTGCTTATTGGCCATTTTTATATCTGGTTTGGTGAAAAGCCTATTTAGATATTTTGCCCATTTTAAAAATGGGTTACTTATCTTTTTTAGTATTGAGTTATAGAGGTTATTTATATATTTCACATACAAAGCTTTTATCAAATACATGATTTGTAAAAATTTTCTTCCATTCACTTTTCTCCTTCTTGGTAATGTTCTTTAAGGCATGGCAGTTTTTAATTTTGACAATGTCTTTTTGTGGGGAAAACAGGCAGAAATGATGAGAGACAGGCATAGAGCTAAGTTCCCACTACCTCTATTTAGCAGCCATGAATTGGCTTGTAGTAGCTATGGTTGATGACACAAAAATGACTCAATGCAAATAAGGGAGCTATCTATTGGTCAATTGCTTAGGTCCATATAAGCAGCCTGAATTCCGTGAAATAGGTTGGCAAAGCTAACACAGCACATACTCCTGAGGTTGCTTGGAAGATATACTTTGCCCCAGATCTGAGTCCACAACTCTTGTAGTATTTTACCATGCCTGGATTGCTACAAATCATTGAAAGGTTGGCCTTGAAGTCATGCTCCTATAGGCTGAGAATAGTGGCTTGTTGGGAATGGAGCTTAAACCATGCTAGACAGTGACCTCCTCAGGTGCCCATCAATCCCTAGGACAGACAGGGAATCCCCTACTTCCGCTTAGAAATGTAGAAGCATTGTTACCCTGAGGGAACTGGAGAATTCTGATTGGCACTTTCCAGAAATCTAGTCTCATGAAGCAGAAAGCAGCCTTTGCTGACATCTGGCCTTTCTGGGACTCTGGTATTTTTATTTATGAAATGAAGATTTTATCCCCAAGTAGATTCTTATCTTTTAAGGAGAGATGCCTAAGGCTCATAGTTTTGGTCTGTGGAATCTCAGTGTAACCCTGCAAAGACAGAAAACCTGTGGCAGAAGCAGAGGGGGGAGAATTGCTAGCTAGAAAGTGAAACAGCCGCCTCGTTGCATTTGAAGTTCAATTTCTTCATTGCGCTCCTTCTGCCTCAGTCCAGGAAGGGAAAGCTTGCAATTAGCAGTAGTAATTACCCTGGATGACTACCTTGGGAATTGCAAGAGAGAGAACAGGTGAGGGACGGTGCCTGACTGTCTTTCCCCTCCTCCTAAACCATTTCTCTGTCTGTCCTGTCAGCTGCCCAACATGTTCGGAGACCTTCGATCCACATTTATTGCCTTGATGATTGGATCCTACGCCTCCTCAGCAGTCACCTTTCCAGGAATCAAGGTGAGGGTGTGGCCAGTGGGTTTCCAGCACATTTACTCTGTACTAGTGTCTGTGCAATGACTTCTCCAACACTCTCTGATAGAGAGAGAAGTCATCGTTGGCCCTGAGACTGGCCTGCCCCCTCCATCAGGGCAGGATACACCTGGGCACCACAAGCAAGAAAAAGAAAACCACTAAACCACGTGGGACAGGAGACTCAAGAATGTCATTTTAGTGCATGACCCCAGGCTGGGGGTAGGCTCACCTCCAGTTCCAAGCCCCCCTCCCCTCAACCTGTTGTTGTTGAGCTCTTGCTCCCAGTTAGCCTAAAGCACTGCTCTCAGCCAAGTTAGTTCAGTTGTTTCCCTCCCAGGCAGGATTCTGAGCCTGTGGAAGTCACAGAGGGTTAGCATGGAGCAGACATCTCACAGCCCATAGCCTGCCTGTTCCCTCCCAAATCCTATTGTTGTATTGCCTTCAGCAGGGGCTTCTCCCTTCCTAGCAGCGGCACCAAGTCCAGACTGCCTCTCCAGGGGTGTGAGAGGATGCTGCTGGTGAGGAAGGGAGTCACAGCTGTGGCCTGGTCACTGGGAGTCAGGAGAGGAGGCAGGAATCTGGGGCCAGCCATCCCTTGGATTATCCGGGATACTCTTGCTCCTGGGTCATGGAGAGGAGCCCACAAATTCCCCTTCTTCTTTTCAGTGTCTAACTGCTGGCTTCTCTGGACAGCTGAGTAGCTATGTGCCAGGACTTTGGGGACCCTCATATAGGTGCTAGAAATAAATGGTGCTCATGAAAACAGCAACTGCACATTAGTGTTCAGCAGGCTGCCCACATCCTGGCCATGTGCTCAGCACTCTGCCAGAAGCCCCCCACCCCGCACCATAAGGACCAGAGCCAGTGCCACACCCATTTCACAGGCAGCAAAGCCAAACACATTTATTTGTCTGTGCCTGTGTGAGTATTTGGGGAGCACATGCCACATGCACTGGAGAGATGTCTGTGGACAAGGCTAGTGGCTCCTGTCCTTAGGGAGCTGGACTAACAGTAGACAAGCAAATGAATCAAGAAATGTGATCATCTCAGCCAGGACTGTTAACTGTCAGCCAGTGAGACAGGTATGTGATAGTGCCGGGGTGGTCAGCTGAGACCTCGCCAAGATGGTGACATTTGGTCCAAGTTGATGGCACAAAGAGTTAATGACAGGACTAGACAAGTTGGGATTACTGGAACACAGGGTTTCTAATGACCAAACAGCCAGGCCAGTGGTGCTGTGTCTGCTCACACAGCTCAGCTCAGTGGGGCAGGAGCTCCCAGGTCCCCCTGGCTGCTCTAACTTGGCCCCTTTGTACCCCCACCCCCACCCCCCTGTGCCTCTCAGCTCATCTACGACGCGGGAGCCTCCTTCATCATCATCCTTGTGATCTGGGCCGCCTGTTCCGGGCTGGTTTTCCTCAACTGCTTCTTTAACTGGCCACTGGAGCCCTTCCCAGGGCCAGAGGACATGGACTACTCGTAAGTAGGCTCGCTCTCTGCCCCTACCCTCATGCCAGCCAGGGTCCCGTGGCACCAACAGGGACTCTCCCATGGCCTCCAGGGTGAAGATCAAGTTCAGCTGGCTGGGATTTGACCACAAGATTACAGGGAAGCAGTTCTACAAGCAGGTGACCACTGTGGGGCGCCGCCTGAGTGTGGGCAGCTCCATGAGGAGTGCCAAGGAGCAAGCCGCGCTGCAGGAGGGCCACAAGCTGTGCCTGTCCACCGTCGACCTGGAGGTGAAATGCCAGCCAGACACTGCAGGTACCCACTTAGCAGCCCTCACCTTCCAGGCCTGCCTGAGACATTGGCAGGTCATCTGCATCCACACCCCGAGCACTCAGGGGAGCTGCTAGTCCAGATCTGGAGGTTATAGCCCCAGTGCTGTCCTGACTGGAGCCAGTGCTGGTCAAGGCTCTGTGCGGATCATCTCACTAAATTCCCACTTCATCCCAAAAGGGGAGGTGGCAGCACCTGCCCTGTTACAGACAAGCACACTCGATTAAAGCTCAGGAAGGTTGGGCAGTGGTGGCAAGTTTATAGCACCCATGCCGCAGCCAGCTATTTATTATGATGGAAAGCTCTAAAAGATTCGCCATCACTGGGTTAGGGGATTTGCCCAGCTCCAGCACCATGAACCCTACTGGGGCCTGGCCCCTTGGTGGCCCCTTGGCTCCCCCTGCCATCAGGGGAGTGATTTAGTCTGCACGTTGGGCCCCCAGGGGTGGCTGGGCTGTGTGCTCAGCCCTGAGCCCCGCACCCTGTCCCCCCAGCAGCACCCTCATTCATGCACAGCGTGTTTAGCCCCATCCTGCTGCTCAGCCTGGTCACCATGTGCGTCACACAGCTGCGGCTCATCTTCTACATGGGAGCTATGAACAGCATCCTCGAGTTCCTGGTCAGTGGTGACCAGAAGACAGGTAAGTGTCCCCTGAAACTCAGGGCACAATGTCAAGGGAGGGGGCCCAGAGTGCCAGTCACTCCTGCTGGCCGGAGTCGGGTCCCTAGGCACCGCTGGATCCTGTTAGGCTGAGCCAGACCTGCAGGGCTGTGGGATGGCAGCATCTGGGACACTGTTTGCTTGTCTGTTTCATCATAGCCAGCCTGACTGTTCTTTCATGTCCCCCTCAGGGTTTCCTGGTTTAGGAGGGAGGGAAGGACTAAAATAGCCACATGTGTTGAGGGTGTGGGGTATTTATTTTTCAGGGCCCAGGGGAGGGCCAAGGGTGTGTCTGTAATGAAAATACTGCACAGAGCCATGTCCTCCACCTGAGCGCTCCTGGAAAGGCACCAGACCCAGCCCCATACCCAGTCCCCCAGAGACCACAGGCTTGGCACCCAGAGACCCTGGGGGCCAGGCTGAAGACGGTTGTCCTGGTGGAGACTCTGGGGCAGCAGGGCCCACAGTAGGATCTGTGTCCTGAACTGTGAAACTGAGGCTCCCGAGGAGTATGTAATCCAGTTGAGGCTTGTTAACTCCGGGAAACAGAACTGATAACCCACACAAAAACAGCGAGGAAGATCTTGAGCTGACTAGAGATTTTGTTCCTGCAAAGAAAGTCAGAACTTCCCCAGGGCCCAAGCTGAGTCAGCTTTAGTCATCCCGAGCGGGACAAACACACTCGGCAAATCCTTTTTATTGGCAGCCTCACTGGCGTGCAACTTTCCTTTGTTGGTTTACTTGTTTTTACCAAGGGGAAGACACTGTAGGCCTTGTAAGAAACCAAAGCAGTTTTTAACAGGAATAAGAATTCTTGCTTTAACAAAAGGAAAAGATAGCAAAGGGGGAACCCGATAATGCTGGGAGACTGGTGGTGGAGCAAAGTGGAGAAATGTTGAATACCATGTGCAGAAATTCATAATGGCCCAGGGGTGGTGGTAAAAGGGGTGGGCTGGCCCCAGCTACTTAGGACTCTGAGGCAGGAGGATGAAAAGTTCAAGGCCAACCTAGGCAAGTTAACAAGACCTTTTCTAAAATAAAAAATACAGTAAAAAAAAAAAGGCTGGGGATTTAGCTCAGTGGTTTCACTGCCTGCTGTGCAAGCGCAAGGACCTGAGTTCAATCCCCAGTACCAAAAAAAAAAAAAGGCTAGGGGTGTAGTTCATTGGTAGAGTTCCCTGGACGTGATCCCTAGTACCAACCAGGTGGAGGAGGGTGGCCCAAACATGAACGCAGGAGAGGTCCTCAGTGCCCTATTTTTATCTTTATTTATTCCAGTGATGTTCACCCAAATTTCTATCATGGGAATCCATTTTTAAATTTTTTTATTTGTTTGAAGAGATGTAGTCTTACAATGTTGCCCAGGCTGGTCTCGAACTCCTGGGCTCGAGAGATCCTTTTGTCTCAGCTTCCTGAGTAACTGAGACTATAGATGTGTGCTGCCATAGCCAGGAGATCCCTTTTTTAATTAACACACATTAAATTCTGGTGGACATATTTTGGGAAAGCTGATTGATCTTGTGTAAACACCCTGTATTATAAATACTCAGGCCCAGAGAGCTGGAGATGCTGAGGTATGCAAAGGGAGGCAGTCCCTGGCTCTTGCAAGGGTGCCTCCTGCTGTTGGGTCCTGGACTTTGATAAATCAAGTTGTCTGAGAAATCTTGTTGCACAAGAGGAATTTTTTGGGGGGTACTGGGGATCGAACTCAGGACCATTGCGCTTGTGAAGCAGGTGGTGGCACCACTAAGCTAAATCCCTGGCCCCCAAGAGGAATTTTTTCAACTATATCCTACATTCAAAAAGTCAGCCTGAGGGCTGGGGATTTAGCTCAGTGGTTTCGCCGCCTGCTGCGTAAGCGCAAGGACCCGAGTTCAATCCCTGGTACCAAAAAACTCGGGCCGGGGATTTAGCTCAGTGGTTCTGCTGCCTGTCTCAAAAGGACAAGGACCCAAGTTCGATCCCCGGTACCAAAAAAAAAGGCAGCCTGGTGAGGTGGGATACATCTGTAATCCCAGCTATTTAGGAGGCTGAGGCAGGAGGACCACAAGTTCAAGGCCAGCCTGGGAAACTTAGTGAAGCCCTGTCTCAAAATAAAATTAAAAACAATGAAAGAACTGGAGATTTAGCTCAGTGGTAGTGTGTGAAGCTCTGGCATGTGTGAGACCCTGTGTTCCACCTTCAGTATCAGCAAAAAAAAAGAAAAAAAATAGAGGAAACCAGGCCAGGAAGTTTGGTCTGTGGCAGACTGGACACTGGTTTTCCCCATCCTGCTCTTCTGGTACCCTGTATCCACAGCCTTGTTGTCTTCCCAGAAGGGCTGCTATGGGATCAGGGAGCGGCAGGATAGAAGGAGCAGCTCATGCTGTTAGATGTCTTGCCTGGTTCTCCTGGCTGAGGTCTTTGACCTTTTCTTCCCTGAGTGTGGCAGGAGGTGACTGTAACAGAGCAGCATTTTCACAAGGCCACATGGTAGCAAGGACGCTGATGCTGCCAGGCTTCCCACTCAGCACGTTATTTCCCCGTCACAGTGCCCGGCCAGTGACACAGGCCTGACTCACCAGTCTGCTGTGGTAAAGCACCAGCAGGCAGCAGAACGTCACCAGGTGCCTGTGTTGAGCCCTCTCCTTGATTCACTCCCAGGAGCCTGAGCACTTGGTGGGAAGTGGTGTGTGCTGGGCCTGGGGTAGCCTGCCTCCTAAACCCATCTACCTGTAATGGCCGTTACCATTTCTACCACTAACCTCTCTCTTTCTGCTTTTCTCCCTTTGCTCTCTTGCCACAGTGATGGCCACGGGTAAGCAGGGTTTGTGTGTGTGTGTGTGTGTGTGTGTGTGTGTGTGTGTGTGTGTGAAGGAACATTTCAGTACTTCTAGCCAGTCTGTGCTTAACCCCGAGATTTCTCACCTTGAATTCCTGATATCCCTCTTTGCTTGAATGGTGGGGGTGGGGACAGGGCTACGAACTTCCAGCTGTTTCTCTGAAACCCTCTCGTAAGTTTTAGTCTTACTGAAGATGGAACCCCTTAGGTCAGATTCCTCAGGAGTGGTGCCTTCCTAGTATATTTCTAGCAGCAGAAAACTAATGACCAATCACACACAAAGCCTCAGTCATGGACATTGGTAATTTTGTGGTTCCCAAGTCATAGTGACTTCTTGGAACTTCTGGAAGGAGGAGTTTCCATTGTGACATACTGGATTTCATTAGCCATTTCTGGGAAACAAGGAAAGGATTTGGAGCAGAAAATTGGGTGTCCTGCCCCTTGCTCTGGTTTTGATTTCAGGAAGCCCCGAGACCTTCAGTGACAAGGGGGCTCTGTGGCAGACCCCAGAAGGGCCTGTGGGTATTGGCCCTTTCATATTCCACCCAGCCTGTCCTCCAGGGCCCTGTGCTCAGGGTCCCTATGACACACCATCTTCCTCCCCAGTTGCCCTCTACACCTCCATCTTTGGCGTGCTCCAGCTGCTCTGCCTGCTGACAGCGCCTGTCATCGGCTACATCATGGACTGGAGGCTGAAGGAGTGCGAAGATACCTCTGAGGAGCCTGAGGAGAAAGACAACAACCAGTACGTAGGCAGAGCCCAGCCCCTGGAGGACCACCGAGTCACATGTTAGGCAGACAGGCTGAGTGAGCTCAATTTTATAGGCAGCAGGAAGACCAAGTCGAGCTCAGCACTGCACAATCAGGTCTCCCCCATTCTGTGGAAATTCTTTGGTTGCTAAAGTTTGGGAGGCACTCAGATGTTAATGGGACAAACCAGAGGAAAAACCCATGTAGCCCCAGGATGGCCCTTGGATCCTTGGCACAGGCAGCACCATGGAGCCATCCTAACATTACTTACCTAGAGGGTTTGTTCCACTCAGTGTGTATATATAGTAAGCTGCTACAACCAAGTGTGTTAATAGGTTTGTTGATGATTGTGAGATGAAGCAAGGCTGGGCTCTAAGATCAGAGGATGAGTTAACTGCAATTTTCTATGACTCCACCTTAACATAATAAAGCTGCTATTTACTGTATTAGTCCCAGTGCCAAGCACTTACTACACAATGCCTCAGTTAAGCCCCACAACATCATAAAGAGAAGTGGACTCGTGTTGCGCCCATTCTACAGATGCAGGAACTGAAGTTAAGACTTTGAGTCATTTGCCTGATATCACATAGATAAGTACTGGTGGGCCTGGGACACTCTGCACATCTCTAAGCACTTGGCATTCATTCTTGGGTGCTGTGTGATCCTCCATGGGATATCAGTGTGGGTGGTAAGGCTGGAATCAGTAATAGTTAATTCACAAGGAAATAATTATAGAGAATGCCCTGTTATCTAGGTCAGGTCCTACAGCCAGGAGGTTATTTGTGCCCATCCCTGTTCCATCTGCTGAATATTTATTTTCCTTCCACCCTCTCCTACCCGCCAGGGGGACTCACTCCCTTATTTGGCTTATTAACTGGCTCATTACCAGCTTCCTGCAAGATTTGGGTGAAGCCAATGGTAAAGTGAAGCTTTGCCACACCCTAACTTGGCACATTCTGCTCTTCACTCCCCATCATTTGAGCTCATTTTCTTCACTGAGCCCTGCCGAATGTTGAGGACTGGCTTCTGGTGTCAGAGATCTTCCACTGAGGTTTTCATTCACTGTTCTATCAGGAAGGTGGACCGGGTAGCATTCCTCATGCCCCCTAGCCCTGGCATAGTCCCCAAGATGTGCTGGGGAGTCTTGCACCAGTCCCTATGCTATGGCTCTGAGGCCTGGCTTCTTGGGAGGGCCCCGTACCTCCAGCCGTTATGGTACTCTGTCTCCACAGAGGCGAGAAGAAGAAGCGGGACCGACAGATCCAGAAGATCACTAATGCTATGAGGGCCTTTGCCTTTACAAACCTGCTGCTCGTGGGGTTTGGGGTGACCTGCCTCATTCCCAATCTGCCACTACAGGTGGGTGTTGGGTAAGGAAGAGGCCAGCTGGGGGTGGGACAACAGGAAGTGTGTGATGTGTCATGGAAGCCATCAACAAAGCCAACGTGACTACATTCATTTAATTTAACCAGCCAGCCAGCCAACCAGATAACCAGCCACCATTCTTTTCCAAGGGCTTGTTGTTGTCTGCCAGGCTTGTGCTGGAAGCAGGGTGAACTATAAGGAATAGGTTGCTTTCCACACAACTCTTCTCCGTGAAGGCACACTGTTCTTGCTCTCTGGGGAACCTTCCATAGCATGAGCACTGCCCTCCCAGGACTGTGTGCAGTAGTTATGTATTTACTTGTTTTGCATTTGGTCAAACAGCTGGAATCTCTGGACATTGGTGGGAGCATTGGCCCCCCTGTTAACAAACATGGCCATAGGAGTTAGGCATGATGGTACATACCTGTAAGCCCAACACTCTTTAGAGGCTGAGTCAGGAAGATCAAAAATTCGAGCCAAGGGCCAGAGATTTAGCTCAGTGGTTTTTCCACCTGCTGTGCAAGCGCAAGGACCCGAGTACTATCCCCAGTACCCAAAAAAAAAAAAAAAAAATTGAGCCAAGCCTGGGAAATTTAGCAACTTACCAAGACTTTGTCTCAAAAAAGAATGCCCACAGGCCTCTACCCTGGAGGGTTGGAGAAGCTGGAGAAAGACTGTGATCATGGCTTGGGATCTTGAGTCAAAGGCTTAATTCCTTTGCATAAGATTTCTGATATTTGTGAGAGATTATAAGGAGGACTTTGTCACCTGCCTGGCTCCACTCTTTGGTCCGTGAGTATTCTAGTACTGTAGTAGATGTCGGCCCAGGCCCCAAGTTTACTTACTCTGAAGGGATACAAGTGATAGCGTTGCTTCCAGATGAGTGTGGCCCAAGCCCAGATGGACGAGCCCAGGAGGAAGGCAGCAGGGCCTCCCTGTTTACAAGTGGCCAGGTGTTGAGTTGCATTGAGTACACAAGAATGCACACCCACAGGTCTATTGTGTATGCAGCGACACTGAGCACACAGAGCCGTGGGAGACTTGTGACAGTTCTAGGTGGGAAGGTCATTGCTTCCCAAGTGTTCCTCCGTGGCCTCCTAGCTGCCCTGTCTGAAGAGCGGCAGACCCTTTCCCTGATCATCTTGGCCAGTGGAGGAGTAATGCTCAGTGGGGAATAGCCATCTGCTTTTTGTTCTATTGAGTTCTTATTGGAGAAGAAGTTAGGAAAAGGCAGCAAGGAACCTGGAATGGAAAGGAGCCTGCACAAGTATGTGCATGCATGGGTGTACACATTTAGACACAGTGGTCTTCAACCCTGGCAGGAATAGCTCCTACCCCTTCCACCACCCACATTCCTGAGAGCAGGTCCTTAGCTGCCGAGCAAGACGGCAGTGCTGTGTACAGAAGTACAAGCACAGGACTCTGGCGGCAAACTCTGGGCCTCTCAGGGAGTACTAACAAGGGCTCCCAGAGCTTTCTAAGCCTGCAGAGAGCGTCCCAGAAAGGGACCCTCCTGGAGACAACCAGACAGCTTTGCTAGGGAGGTGCAAAGGAAGGCACCTGCCAAGGGGGCCTGGGCAAACAGGCGGGAGGTCTCCGGTGAGTCCTGGATGGGGAGAGATTGGAGGTCAAGGTCATGATTGGCAACCTACTCTGCTGTACAGATACATATTTATCTGTAGAAGATTAGAAGGCTGGTAAGAAAGGTCCTGACCTGTAGTATTTGCAGATGTTAGCTTGATGTGGTGGCATATGCCTGTCATCTCAGCACTCAGGAGGCAGAGGCAGGAGGATCGCCATGAGTTCAAGGCCAGCCTAAACTATATAGTGAGACCCTGTCTCAAACAAACAAACAAAAAAGCATTTGCAGATATCTATAATGGCATCGTGTCATCATAGCTGACTCAAAGACCCGTGATATGACATCGCAGGATGGTAACTCACCATCATGCGGTTATTTCCACCTGGCAAATAGTACACATAAAACACCTTTAGAGCACAGACAGTAGTAAAACATAGTAAGAGAATTAGAAAGTAATAAGTTTTGGGTATTCATGACATTTATTTTAATCTACTTAATTACAAGTTTATGTACTTTGATTTTTCAGCTCTTTTTTTATTTTGGTACCAGGGATCGAACTCGGGATCTTGTGCTTTCAAGGCAGGCAGTGGAACCACTGGAGCTAAATCTCCAGTTTATGTAATTTAATTTTTTTTTTTTTGGTACCAGGGATCAAACTCGGGACCTTGCACTTGCGAGGCAGGTGGCGGAACCACTGAGCTAAATCCCCGGCCCCGTAATTTAATTTTTTTTTTTTTTTTGTAATTTAGTTTTTAATAATGACTATTAACAACTGGCTAAAAAATTGCTAAAACTTCAGCAGTTGGCTCTGGAGGCAACTCCAGGTTGCTGCTACTCCTATAACAAGGTATGGGCCATGGCCAACTTCTACTCACACTGGTCTCCCTTCTTCAGATCTTCTCCTTTGTCCTGCACACGATCGTGCGAGGATTCATCCACTCAGCTGTTGGGGGCCTGTACGCTGCTGTGTGAGTCTTCGAAGCTTCCAGTGGTCTGGTGGACTGGGGGAGGCTGTGACCAGGGAGTTGGGACCAAGACCTGAGGCTGGACCATCCTGCCCTGGTAGTTTGCCTTCCTGCATCAGGGCACAGATGCCACAGTTTCTGCTGGGTGTATCAGGGGAAGGCCATACCTGGCAGGAGGTTGGTCAGGGTGCAGACAGTTGAGTGCCCACGAGCCTTGGCACTTAACACGAAGTCAGTTCCCTCAGCCAGGCTCAGTGCCCCCTGGATGGCACATTAGGGCCTTGGGGCCCCTGCTCAGCCAGCCCTGGGGCTGTCCCAGGCTGCTCACTGGAAAGGACAGGATTGGGTTCTGACTGCCTGGAGCTAAATGCTGAGGTTCAAATAGCTCTCAATAGGGACAGGGACATGTATAACTGAGCCCAGAATATACCAACCTGTCCTAACCCAGGGCCCCAGAGGCCATCATGGCTTTCTCGGGCCGTGGCTAAAATGAAACCTACGTGTTTTTCTAAGACGCTACACAGTGGTTCCTCCTTCTTTGGCCCCAAGTCTGGAACCCACATGCCATCACCCAGTGTCTCTGACTGAGAGAGTGACTTATTCCTTGCAGGGCGCCTCTTCCCGCACCTGGGGCAGCAGAGTCTCCTGTTTGTTGATATTTAGCCCAGAGCTCCCTCCCTGTCCCAGCAGCATCCCATGGGGGTCATTCCAGGTCCACCCCTCCCACACCCCTGGCCTAGAGGAAGTTGTGGCTGCCCTGGCAGGCTGTGCGAGAGGCAAGCAAGAGCTGCGATGCTGAGTTTCCGTGATTGCACAATGCTCCCCTGGAGGACAGCAGAGCAGAGCCAGCCTCCAACCTGCTCCCTGGGCCTGTTTCCCAAGCCACAGACTCCCGCTGGCACCATACTTTCCACACAAATTGGCCAGACACCCATAGGCCCCAGACACATCTTGTGGAGTGGGGCGTGGGCTTTCCCAGAGTCTGGGGCCTCGGGCTGGTCCAAAAGAGAAATTGCAGAACTGCTCAGCAATTAATCCAGAGGCCAGCATCCAGCCATCCTGAGATTATTCCTGTTTTTTCCTTCGGGGCCCCAAGGTGCAGCACTGGGCCACCAGCTTACCTGGGCCAGGCCGAGGCTGAGGCTGGGTGTGGGAAGTCCAAAAGTGACACCAGCTGACACAGGTCTTGATTGCTCCCACAGGTACCCCTCCACCCAGTTTGGAAGCCTCACAGGACTGCAGTCTCTGATCAGCGCGCTCTTTGCCCTCCTGCAACAGCCACTCTTTCTGGCCATGATGGGTCCCCTCCAGGGAGACCCTCTGTGGGTAAGAAGGGTCAAGGGACAGTGGTCATGGCCATCTGCTCCACTCTGATGGGAGCTGGGAGGCCATCTCACTCAGGGGGCTTCAGAGTCCTGAGGACAGGTAGTTTCCAAATTTTGATTAGGTCTGAGTCATAGTCCCCTTGTGAATGGTGACTAGGCAGGAGAAAAATGACCTCTCTGGACCTGATTTTGGGATGAACAGAAGAGAGTTCCTAACCAAGAAAAGTGGCACATACATGTAATGCTAGCTACTTGGGAGGCTGAGGCATCAGGATTGCAAGTTTGAGTCCAGCCTGGGCAATTTAGCGAGACCCTAAAAATAAAAGGGGCTGGGGATTTAGCTCAGTGGTTCCGCTGCCTGCCTCGCAAGCACAAGGTCCCGAGTTCAATCCCTGGTACCAAAAAAAAAGGGCTAGAAATGTAGTTCAGCATTCCCTGGGTTTAATCCTCAGTACTGGGTGGTGGTGAGGGGAGTTCTTGTCCTAGACCTTGCCAAGGGCCAGGATTCTTAACTAGCTACCTGCTGTGTCATCAGTGCCAGTGCCACCTCTGGCACTAGATCAGCAGGCCTCACATGGAGGGGCTAGGACCTGAGGGGCTGCTGGATGGTCTATGGAGAACCAGAAATTCAGTTGGATACTAGAATATGGACCAACAGGCCCTGGGACACATTGAACCTTCCTGGTTCATTTCCCCCTTTCTCCCTTCCCCACACCTGACTCTGCATGTGTGTGTGTGTGTGTGTGTGTGTGTGTGTGTGTGTGTGTGTGTGTGTGTGTGTGTGTGTGTGTGTGTGTGTGTGTGTGTGTGTGTAGGCCCTGCACAGCCCCCACACCCTGTGATGGCTGCTCCTCCCTGTCCCCAGGTGAATGTGGGGCTGCTAATCGTGAGCATGCTGGGCTTCTGCCTGCCCCTCTACCTGGTCTGCTACCGGCGCCAGCTGGAGAAGCAGCTGCAGCAGAAGAGGGAAGACAGCAAACTTTTCCTCAAGATCAATGGCTCATCCAACCGGGAGGCCTTCGTGTAGCACCACTGGCTCAGAACTGGCCTCCTGTGCGTGCTTCAGTGACTAGCGATGTCCTCCTTCCCACCCCAGAGGACCCTGCACACTCCCAGGATTCTCTCCTTCACCATGTCAGAGACCATGATCCCTCCAGGGCCCTGGTCCTGGCTTGGAGCTCTGCAGTGGAAGGACAGGAGAAGGCCCAGGATGGGAGATTTTGCTGGACATAGGACAGCCCTGGATCTGCTCTGCCACCCCCAAGGGATCCTGGGGCCTTGGGTCTCCATGGTGCCTGCAGGAGGAGCCAAGGGCACCCCCAGCAGGCAGGCTCTGTCCCTTAAGGCTCCAGATTCTGCCTCTTGCTAAAGAAGAGGGACCTGCTGTCCACTACCCTCCACCTGCCTCTCAGCTGCATGCCCACCGACCACGCCTACCTGAGGACAAAGGCTTGCAGTGTCTGCACCCCCCTCGCCTGGCCCTCACCTCCTCCCCTGGCCAGTCTGCAGCTGCCTGAGGAAGGAAGGACCCGCTTCCTGTTGTTGGTGCTAACCCCTTTGTAATCCCACCCCCCTGTGGCCTGTCCACGCCCGTCTTCTCATGTGAAGCCTGTGGAGAAGCCCTCCTGGCTCACAGCCTGGAGAGGGGATGGAGGCAATAGGGTCACAAACAAAGCCACAGAAGCCATGGACACAGCTGATCGGTTGTCCCCCACCTCCTCCCTCAGGGTGGGTGGAGGGAGCACTTTTCCACTGCCACCCTCGGTCCAGACTTCGACCTGATGGGAATTAAAGGGGCACCACCAGGCCGTTCCCTCCCCCAACACACACAGCTGTTTCCATGGGGCTGACAGATATAGAAGTCCAGGCCTGTACAGGGAGGTGGATTGGTGAGAAGCTGAGGGGGGGGTGTGGGGAGGGGGATGTGTGTGTACATGTGGTATGTGTGAGGTGGGTGGGCTCTAGGGTCTGCCCTTATCCCCACCAACCAGCCAGGCCTGTGTGCCCAGAGCCAGCCTTGCCTCCTCCTGGTCAGCATCTTGTATTGGCCATGTAGCTACAGCGCTCCCTGCTGGCTGAGTCCCCCAGGGCCTGAAGCTGTTTGGGTGGGAGAGGCCAGGCCTGCCTTGCTCACCAATCTCCCCACCTTGTCTCCCCTAGGAAATGTGTCTGAGACCTCCTGGGTGCTCAGAGCAGTGGGTTGATTTTTAGGTCTTTAGTTTTTCTTTTAAGTTTTATCAGACTTCTTTTTATAAAGCAATAAATCCATTTTCCTCCTGGCAAGGGATTCCCCTCCTAGCATATCAATTGACAGCTCTATGTACCTGTTTTGAGCTCAGGAGGGAAAGGCAGAATGAGCTATTCTGCCACTGACCAGCCCTAACCATACCCATCATATCCCTTGTCAAGGGCCAGGATTCTCAACTAACTACCTGCTGTGTCATCAGGGCCAGTCCCACCAGCAGGTCTCACATGGAAGGCCTAGGACCTGAGGGCTGCTGGGTGGTCTATGGAGAACCAGAAAATCAGTTGGGTGCTAGAATATGGTCCTGAGTAGGGAGGGGCTGAGCCAGGAAAAGACATTATACCTCTTCCCCAGATAAATTGGGCTTTGCAGAAATGTGGGCCACCCCTCTGGGGACTGTACCAGCCAAGCAGACCAACCCTGGCCCCTCACTGCCTACACGGATTTCCTGTTGCTTCCCCACAACCCTAGGGGCCTTCCTGAGTATAGGACACAGGGTGACCCCAGAGAACAGCAGGATGTGGTGGGGGACAGAGAAGAAGAGGGGGAGCACCTAGGCCAAATTTGAGCTCCCCAGTAACAGTCAACCACTGAGTCTCCTGGCCTCAGTGTAGCACTAGGCTCCTGAGTCTCCTAATATTTTTAAATATTAAAAATCACAACCCAAAAAGTAATGAACAGGGAGTGCAGGTCAGTCAGTAGTGGAGTGCATGTTTAGCATGAGCATGGCTCCGGGTCCCATCCTCAACACCAGAAGAGACCCAAATAACAACAAAACAAAATTAAGCAGGGAATGGTGGAGCATGCCTGTAATCTCAGCACTCAAGAGGCTGAGGCAGGAGGATCACTGCAAGTTCAAGACCAGCCTGGACTACATGGCGAGACCCTGTCTCAAAAAACAAACAGAGCCCTGGGGATTTAGCTCCGTGGTTCTGGTGCTTGCTTCTCAAGCACAAGGTCCCGAGCTCGATCCCCGGTACAAAAAAAAAAAAAAAACCTTTGTATGAACATTTTCCAAACCATTCCACAGAGCACTGATTTTGATGTGTTAATGGTCATTCTGGTTTTAAAACTTCATAGCCAAATTTAGGATGCTGAGTTAAAGTCAAGCCCATTTTGCAGCAAGCACTCAGCACTTTCTCTATAATCATGAATGCTGTGCCTGTCCAAAAAAAAGGTGTGGTGTGCTACCCAGGTACCCCCCACATGTGTGGCCTCATGGCTACCTGTCACAGAAGCTCCTGGGCTATTGAGCTTTCTTCTGACTGGTGATTCTGGTCCCTCCAGAGTTTGAGACTCACTCCTGAACAGGAAGACAGTTGGGAAACACTGACTGCCAAGTCCCTTCTAACCTAGGAACATATCTTGAGGATGGGCAGACAGCCTTGCTGTCCCCAGCAGCACCTGGGCCTCACCACCCTACCATTAGATGGAGATGCTGCTGCCATTGAGAAACTAGAAGTGAGGGTTGGAAACAGTCTATGGCCAACTGTGTGGGAGCAGTGGCATGAGAACAGGGGCCAGGTACAGAGGCTGTAGAAAGCCAGATGGGTCAGGTATCCCCTAATCAGGAGCTGGTCACTGCACCCTGATTTCCTACGGAGTTAACAGATTAGAATCATGGGAACAATCTAGGGTAAATAAATACCATCATCTCCATTTTACAGTTGGCAGAACTGAGGCCCAGAGAGGTGAAGTAACTTGCCTAAGGTTAGAACTAGGACTCACGTGTGGGTCTGAAATCATTGGAGCACCCAAAGCACTGTAGACCAGGGAATGCCATTTGGAGCAGCAGCTCCAGGGTCACCCAGGCCTCCTCAGCAGGGCGCCAATACCTAGGGAAGGACAGTAAGGTCAGACACCCATTTCTTGGAGCCAAAGCTTCCTCAGGCTGGGGTGAGCTCTGAGTGTCATTTGGCCCCTGCAGGATGATGAGTACTTGGAGGAGCAATTTCCTGGTCACCCCATCCTCAAGGAGTGCCTGAGATGGGACCAGATCACAGGCTAATTACAGGAAAGGGACGCCAGTGGCCAGAGCCATCTCTTCTCCATCCCCCACTCCCATCCTCCCTAGACTCTGGGCCCAGCCCCCCTTTGTGATTGTTTCCTGCAGTTCCTCCAGCTCTCTGCCTGCAGCTCCCTATGCTGGGCCCTGTCCATAGAGAAGGTTCCAGCCCTCATAAAGGCCAAGGAGAAGGTGCAGCCCTAAGGGACTCCTTCCTGTCTTGTCTCTCTCCCTGTCCTTCCTATACCCAGCTTCCTGGTCAAAAGAACTTCTGTGCAAACCCTCCTTGTGTCCTTGCATGGCCTAGGCAGTCTGAGGAGGATCCCACTCTGCTCATGTCCCCAAGGACTCTGAAAGTAGGGGCACATCCAACACTGGGGTCTTATGGGCAGGACAGTCCCAGACAGTAGCACAAACACCACCAGCTAAGTGGAGGTTTTGATGCACTTGCATGTCAGCGGCTGTGAACTAGAGCAGTACACAGCTGGGGGTCGATGCTGAGGGAGAGGAGCTGTGGTACAGGGCCTGCACCCTCTTCTCGATAGAATTGGGCTCAGGCACCTTGCAGCAGCAGCTCCTTCCCCCAAGGAGGGGTACAGTGGTTGTCACGGGCCCTTAAGGCAGCAAGGTGCCTCATCCGTGCCAATGACCAGGAGCCCAGCTGAAGGGTACTAGCCCACTTTCCTCAAATACTGACTGGGCGGAGAGGTTTAAGAGCCTTCATCATCCTCAGGCTGCAGCTCTCTCCAGGGATGCAGGGTCAGGGCGCACATGTGGGCTCCATGAGCCTGGTTCCCCCAGCCCTGCCTCACTCTCAGCCTTGGGCTGTGGACAGCTTCCCATGTCAAGGAAGTGTGGAATCCTCCATGAGGGTGGCCTGCCCTGGCTCTGGCCTGTCCCTGCCAGCATAGAGCCACCACCTGTGTCCCTAGTCAGTGGAGTTAATCATTCTCATCCTCCTGGGGAGATCCAAGATGAACCTGGGCCCTGGCAGCTCCCTGACCTTGACCTTTGGCAGAGGAAGGCTCCATCTCTGCATATGGAGGGACAGCAAAGGAAGAGCAAAGGTTGGAGACCCTACCATATATTCTTTTGGCGTCCTTAGACAAGTCATAAACCTCAGTTTCCTTATCTGTAGAATGGACATAGCAATACCCTCATAGTGCTGCTAAGTGAACATACAAGTAGCACATGTGTACAATAGTATGGCTGTTAACAGGCATTTAGCTATAGTGGCATTGTTTTCACTGCCCTGGAAGAGAGCAGGTAGCATGGAAACAAGGCATCCCCCCCAGTATGACAGGACTCCTACTTAAGGTGTGTCTCACTGTGGACTTGTGGCCAAGTAAAAGAAGAAAGAGAGGTCTGCTCCTGCTGGTCCTGTTCTCCTCAAAACCCATCCCTCAGCAGAGCCTTAAGAAGTTACTCCCAGAAGGTGTGGTGGTCCACGCCTGAAATCCCAGCACTCAGGAGGCTGAGGCAGGACTATCACTGTGAGTTTAAGGCCAGCCTGGATTACATAGCGAGACCCTGTCTCAAATTTAAAAAAAAATTATTTCCTTGATCATTTTTCCTTTACGTCTTTCACATTTTGGTAAGAGACTTGGCCAAGTCAGGGATTTAGCTCAGTGGTTTTGCCGCCTGCTATGCAAGCGAAAGGACCCGAGTTTGATCCCTGGTACCAAAAAAAAAAAAAAGAGACTTGGCCAAAGGACATCTCAAGATCATCTCTAAAGAGTGGGCAAGTTTATACTGAGTGGGGTGACTCAAATCCCAACCAGAGGCACCACCCCAACGCCACCTCCTTGGACACCTGCTTGGCTGTGCCTCTAACCATGTGTGCATGTGTGTGTGTGTTGTGGGTGTGTAAGTCTGAGATGTATTCTGGGCACATCGGGATGTGTATGTGGAGTGTGTAGGAGCTTGCTTGTGTGCCTTGCCGCTTGGGGGGAGCAGAAGGAAAGGCACTTACCTCAATGAATCCCTTTCCACTGCTAGAAGGAACATGTAGGCAGAAGGGTCCAGGGTCCAGGGCCCAGCCCAGGCCTTCAGAGTGGTGCCTTAGGGATTATTCAGTCCTCTGTGCTAACCAGGGCTCCGTGCAGTGTCGCTGATAACTCAGCAGCTGACCCTGACTCTCCCCTGCCCTTTTGCTCTTTCTAGCACCTGGCTTATTCCTTGGCACACAGTAAGCACTCAATAAATGTATGCTGAGAATGACTAGAACTGCTTCTTCCTCTGTTGCTCCTGGGTCTCTCACTGCCTCTGATCGTCTCTTGCCAGACTCCCTGTCTCTTGTCTGAACTGTGCTCCCTGAGCCCCAGCACCGGGATGGGCTGAGTTCCCTGGTTTTGGGTCCTACATTGTCCTTTGAAGACCTGTGGGCCAGACTGAGTGGTCTCCAGTGCAGGAAGCCCCAGGCTGCTGAATCCTAGATCTAAACGGGACTCTTCCCTGCCCTTGCTCCTCTAGGCTTCCCACCAAGCGGCCACCTCCCAGCTCCCATGGGGCCCAGAGCAGAAGAGAGAGAGCCCCAGGCAGATAGCCAGTAAACCAGAAGGGGAGGGAGCCGCCCGATGGTCCAGCCTGAGACCTGGCCTCTGGCCTTGCTGGGCTGGGGGGACTCGAGGTGCAGGGGAAGGTGAGGATGGCAGGGTGGGCAGCGCAGGAAGGGGTACGCGGACCCTGCAAGGCAGAAGGCCAGAGAGACGCTAAGCGGATGTGGGGCATGGTGGCCGCTCCTTGTCACACCTGCAAACTCAAGCTGAGCTCTGCCACATCCTTTGTTGTTACCTCTCATTTCCCTACCTTTGATAGAGACAGCACAGAAAAATATTTCCCCAGTCTAAGGGAGCCACCGCATAAGCTCTGCAGTCATACAAGGCAGCTCGACCTTGGTCTCCTTGTCAGGGATGCAAGAGCACTTGGTGGGGACCTAGAGACCACGGATCCCACTACCAGTGACAGCCTTGACAAGCTCTGGCCAATTACTGCCATGAGGAGATGAGCCCCATGCGGTCAGATCTTCTGATTTTTTTTTTTTTAATCCAAGAAAAGCTGGAAATTCTGAGTTCTATATAAAATATCCCCCTTTCAAATGTTAGCTCAAAAGAATTTTTTCGGAAAATATCACAGCTGCTCAAACCATGTTTAACCCTATGGTGGTGAGATAGTGTAGGAAGCGGGAAGAGGAAGTGAAGGCCTCCTCTGGTCACCAGGGACCCTGGCCTTGGTTTCCTCTGCCCCGCAGGTGGCACACTTGTGTCCCTCCTGCGTTACACTGTGGCTCTGCACGACGGGGCCCTTTCTTCTTACTTTAGTCTCCCCTGCCCTGGCTCCTAATGAATGCTGCTGAGTGAGCGGATGAGTTAAACTCTCTAATTAGTTTGCTGAGTGGTGCACAGTCCCTGTTTAGGGACAAGAAATTGTCAGAGGAGCTCAGCGCAGAGCCAGCTCACCCTCACAGGCCGAGTCCCTGCCCAAAGACTGGCCAAGCTCACCCCTGTGCCCAGAGGGAGAAGCTGGGCAGCAGGCTCACAGGTTGGTCTGTTCTTTTGTCTGGTGTCTCGCTCCCCACAGGAATGAATGTTCCTTGAAAGCTGGTGCATCCCCTCCTCCATCATCACTCTGCCTCGCTGCCTCGGATGGTGCATGGCATGGAATAGCTGCTCAGTAAATAGTCCAGGGATAAAATTTAGAAAGAGACAGACAGAAATAAACAGAAAAGAGCCTGAAACAGACAGAGGCTGGAAGAGGAGCAGGCTTTCACCAGCCAGGAAGGGACAGAGCAGAAGATGGAAAGAGTGAAACACGGTCTCCCTGAGATATGCAGAGATGGGTTACAGGTGTGGCTGTACCCAAAGTAGCAGCAAGGGCCAGCCAGCCAGGACAGATTATTGTGGCTCGAACTATCCGTGCTTCACACACAGCGGTGGGGGTGGGCAGGGCGGGGTCCAAAGGAAGCAAGTATCAGAGGCTGATCAATCCTCTGACTTCAGAGAAAGGGGGACAACAAGGGCTAAAGAAAAAGAGACAACAGAGATGTCCTGCATAATTTCAAAGTGTATGAGGGGCCAGGATATCAGTGCCTCAGAGCAGGCAAAGACAAAGACTTTCCAAGCTAGCCACTATCTACTGGGGACACACAATAATTGGAGGGAGCATCAGGTGACTTAAGGGGCTGTGGTAACCCTATGTCAATTGGGGTCTTATGTTAATGAAGGCAGTAAGGAGAGCATTCTTACAATAGTAGGTGGGAAGAGTTAAACTGATAAGGAATCTGTCCCTCCCCAGGTGAAACCTTTCTCTTACCACTGGGTTCTCAAAGAGCCAGCATGTCTTTAGCTGATGTAATCTTGCCCTTGCGTATCATAGCATCAAGGAACCATTGAGGTCTCAGCTGTGACCAGAGGCAAAAAATGGAGTTATGTTTTGGCATGTCACAGCCAGCTCGTGGGCAAGGGAACATTGGGCCTTAGACAGCTACTGTCATACTTTAATTATGAAGTGATTTTTCCCCAAAATTCTGTGGAATGGCTCCTGACAGAGCACATGCTGAAGGTGCACTGCCCAGAGTAGGGTAACAAAAGCAGCTTTGTCCAAAGAGAAGGGCCCAAATGTGTGGATTGGAGAGGGAAGAGAGAGAGAAAGGGGAAAGAAAGACATAGATGAGACAGAGAAACAGAAAGGAGAGACATAAAAAGGAAATGGGGGGCCAGGGATTTAGTTCAGTGACACGGAGCCTGCCTTGCAAGCGAAACGTCCTGAGTTCAATCCCTGATACTGCAAAAAAAAAAAAAAAGTAAATGGGGGAGGCTGCTAAAGAGATCACATTGGCCTTTATGGTGCTACGCACCTATAATCCCAGCTGCCGGGGGAAACTGAGGCAGGAGGATCTCTGCAGGTATGAGGCCAGCCTGGGCCACATAGTGAGTTCAAGGTTAGCCTGAACTACATAGTGAGACCCTGTCCAAAAAAGAGAGAGAGATGAAGACAGAGGTACAAATGAAGATAGTGAGAGGAAGCAGGCAAAGAGAGACAAAAAAGTCAGATGTGGTGGTACGTTCTTGTAGTCCCAGGACTTCCAGGAGGCAGAGGCAGGATGATCTCAAGTTGGAGCCCAGACTGGACAATTTAGCAAAACTCTGTCTCAAAATAAAATGTAAGAAATATAAGAAAGAGCCGGGGATTTAGCTCAGTGGTTCTGCTGTGCAAGCGCAAGGACCAGAGTTCGATCCCTGGTACCAAAAAAAGAAATATAAGAAAGGGCTTATTGTAGATAGGTAAGTTAATTAGTTATCTTTAGGCAGTTAGGGCCAGCCTTCAAAGAACCAACATGGAGGACAGTTGAGAAGACAACATGGAGGACAATCAAGACACATTCACTGAAGGCCAGCATCATAAAAGGAGAGAGACTACCAGAACTATGTAGGATAAATAGTAGTGATTGATATTCAGTCACCTGGTTGGGGCACCAAGATCTTCCAAGAAACACCCCTGATCTACCCCTTAGTGAAAATCCTTTCTCATTCTTATGCTTGTTATGTGATTTCTTCCCCACTGGATCCCCATTTACTCAATATTATAATCAATATTACCTATTCGACTATACTTGTCATAATCTTTTTTTTTTGGTATGAGGGATTGAACTCAAGACCTTGCGCTTTCGAGACAGATGTGGTGCTACTGAGCTAAATCCCCAGCTCCACTTGTCATAATCTTATTGATTTTTCATAGTTTTGTCCACCTTCTTGATTTTTCATTAGATCAATAGTACCTAACCAACTGTACTTGTCATCTTACTAGTTGACTACAGTTTTGTCCCATCTTGAACCTGCCTCACCTTGTGGCTTTGTCCCATAAAACACCTTTGAGAAGGAGGGTGAGCAGGCAGCCCACTTTCCGGTTCCCCTTCTGTCTCTCTTTGACAGAAGCTTTCTTTCTCTCAATAAATTTTTCCTACTCTTAACCTCCATTGTTCCTAGAATTTATTCTTTGATTTTAGAGAACACAAACTGGCATTTCAGATATCTAGCAGGTTTGGGAGTTTTATCTATTCCCCCTATATCAGGCTGATGATATAACTCAGTACAAAGGCCCTGAGTTCAATCCTCAGTACCACAAAAATAAAATAAAGACAGAAAGATAACACTCCAGAGTCACCTCTTTCTCTTTCTTCTCTCAAGCCTGAAGGATGCAGAAGTAGTTCTGAGGGGCAATATTCTATCCCTCCTTCTTCACAATACCTTTCCCCAGAATAACATGAAAATGTGCCATGCACTATGAAAAACTGCTTTATGTACATTGCCTTGTTTAATGAGTCCCAGCAATCCCATAAGCCAGATACTTATTATTGTCCCCAGTTTTACAAATGAGGAAGCTCAGGCACAGAGTAGTTAAATAACTTGCACAAGGTCACACAGTTATGAAACGCTACAGCTGGACTCCAAGGCATGAGGTCTGTCCCCAGAAGAGAGCCATTGGCTTCCAGTAGGGTGCAGCTGGAGAATGGTGTGGCTCTTGGATCTGAAGGCTAATCCTATGCATAGGGAAGCCAACTTGCTGGAGTAAAAAGAGATATAAAATCTGAACAAAAAGGACCTTGTTTGGATACCAAATTTCTCTAAAAGAAATGACAATATGCTGGGGATTTAGCTCAGTGGTTTCACCGCCTGCCTCGAAAGCGCAAGGACCCTAGTTGAATCCCCAGTACCAAAAAAAAAAAAAAACAAAGGTAAAACACCACTCTTTAAAGAGGCCACAGGCCAAGATGGACACTCTGTGGGCTTGAGAGCAGCTCCGCCAGTGTTACCTGATTGCCACTGATGCCGAGGCCCGGTTGGACCACGAGGGCGACACCGGGCAGGAAAGCTCTACAACTTTTGAGAAAAAGGAAAAACCTCTTCCAAGACTTAATATCCATTCTGGATTCTGGATTTTAGCATCCATCATTGTGACCTATTATGTTGATTTCTTTAAAACCCTTAAAGAAAACTTTCACACTAGTAGTTGGTTTCTCCTTGGCACTGCCTTGCTGCTTGCCAGTTTATCCGTGGCTTTGTACTGCATCGTCTACCTGGAGTGGTACCGTGGCGTTGAACAGTACAACGTCAAGTATCCGGCGCTGGTGCCTATCACAACTGCCGCTTTCATTGCAGCAGGAGTTTGCTTCAACATTGCTTTGTGGAGCGTGTGGTCGTTCTTCACTCCACTGTTGCTGTTCACCCAGTTCACGGGGGTCGTCATGTTCATCTCACTCCTTGGATGAGCTGAGGACTTAAGGGCATGGACATTTAAAAGGAGCCACTGAACGTCCAGCCTGCTGAGAGTGTCGAACACTGGAAAAGCTGCACTGTGTTCCTGTGTCTATGAAGTGGTACCTGGGTCTCCCAGGAAGAACTCTGACTTCAGAGAATAAAGTGTATTTCTTTTGCATATTCTCAAGCCCAAGTGATGATTCAGTTTTTCAGAAGTCTGTGTTATGTAGAAATAATTATTTTACGAAGTTAATCTGAATTTTTGGAGGAAGTAGCGGTTTCATTATAGGTACATAACATGACCCCAATATTTTAAATAAATGCTGTTCTTTTCCTCTTCAGGGATAGCAGTTTGTGGTCTGAAACGCTTGGATGTGTGTATGGAGGAGTTATGTTGTCATGTGCCTTCAATCCCACTGTAGTAATTACTGTGTATCTCATTTTATAGTAGTTTCCTTAGGTGGCAGGACCAAGTGGAAATATTGTGTTTTCTCATCACTTTTGATTTTACCATTGTGTAAATTATTGGATTTCTAGCATTTTTAACATAAGAACTTTCAATTCTCTTAAGTATGTATTTTTCTGTAACATTTAAATAAAATATTTTTATAACTTTAAAAAAAATAAAATAAAATAAAGAGGCCACAAAAATCACAGCATTTACAAATTTTAGGTATAACTCTTAAAAGGTGATATATTGTAATTTTTCAGTCATCTTGTACAAAGTTTAGCATCAAGAAGATAACTTCTATAGAAACTATCGGTTGATTCAGACTCCGTTCCTGCTAGTATTACATAGAGCATCCACGATAGTTTTGTTGTTCTCCGAAATCTGCTTGGTCACATTTTTAATGATTTGCTGGTAATCACTTTCCTGACTCTTGGTTGCTATGAATTCTTTCATCACAAAATTATTTTGCTCATGGTGTTGCCACTTTCTCTCCAAATTTGTAAACTGAGAATGCATCTCATTTTCTTGTAATTGTGTTTTCAGTGTCTCATATTCTCTGGTTAGCTTCTCTGTTATTTTCTTAAAGGCATTTTTACCGCTTGATAATACCATTCTCTCCTGATGCAATTTCTTTCTCTTTTCTTCACCTGATAATTTTAAAGCTGGCAAATCATTATATGTCTCCAGATCCACTGTCATTTGCTTAATTTTGCTTTTCAGAGAATGTTGTTCCTCTATCATCTTACTTTCCAGGACCTCCATTTTCTATAGATCTAACTGTAGATGTTGACTGAAGTCAAATTCCTAGCTGTATTTTGTGATTTCTGCATTTCAGTAGATTTAAAATTGAGGTGATCCTGCATCATCTTTAGTTCCTGGTTGGTGATAGAAGATATCTGTTTCATGCGATTTATATTCCTACTACAATGCTCCAAAAGTGCAACAATGCTGGCTTCTAACTGTGCCTTCCGTTCCAGTTCCTGATTCTTAGTTTCCTCAAAAGTGTCTATGAAAGTGTCCATATTTTCTTCCCTTTTTTTTAGTTCTCTGTATTTCTGATTCATTTCACAGTTCATAGAGGCTACAGTCCATAATCAGCTGGCTCTGAGACTCCCAAGTGCTGGGATTACAAGCATGTGCCACCACGCCCAGCTCAGCCTGGACAATTTTCTAGACCTTGTCTCAAAATAAAAAATATAAAATAAATCAAACAAAACAAAAAGGGGTGGAGATGGAGCTCAGTACAAAAGCCCTGGGTTCAAACTCCAGTACCACACACAGATACACATACACCCCAAAGGCCCAGAGGGACAGTTCTCTTGCTTGGCACTGCAGGCTTTGGGCCACCTCACTTCCCACTTCCTCTCTAATCAGCAGCCTCTGGCCCCAACTCAACCTATGTAAAATTCTGCCTTGCACCTTTGCCCACACTGGCTTCCTGTGGAGAGGCCATTTCCTCTTCCTGGCTTGATGTGGCTCAAGTCCCCATGTCCTGAGATGCTTCCCATACCCCTCCAACCTCCTCCAGTGCTGATGCTAGAGTCATACCTGGCCACCTTGATCACAAGCTACCTTGTGGCTAGTGACCATTTCCTGCAGGCTCAAGCTCTCTCCAGGAGAACAGATGCTGTTTCTCACAATTTTGATGGTTGTTTTGGTTTTTCATTTCCCCTAGTGCCGGGGTCTCACCTTGTCTCAACTCTTACCAACTAAGGAGCAAGCTAGCTTGGCAATAATCCCTCTTGTTTTCAGGTCTCGGTCCAAACCTTGCCTCTGTCAAGGGTCTTCCCTGCTCACCTAACCAATGCTGTCCTCCAAGGCTGGTCACCTTCAAGGGAGTTCAGCTTTCTCATAAAATTGGTTACTACTGAAAGTCATTTCTGTGTTTGTTTATATTAGGATTCTTCAGCACAGGAAAGACTTTGTTTTGCTTGGTCACTCCTTGTATCCAAAATGCCTAGAAAAAGACCTAGGACAGGGCCAGGTGCTCAATCAATATTTATTGAGTGGATGTGTAAATGTTTCCCCAACTAGACTGCAAGTTCCCAGGGGGCAGGATCTGGTTACTTCCTGGAGAGAGAGCCAGGGCATGGCACTTGTTAAAGAACAATTCATTGATACTATGGAAGAGAAAGAGCCCTAAACTGAAGGGTGTAGGCCAGGGATGGCAAACCTTTTAGAGCTTTCAATGATAACAAACAGCTCACTATAACACATGAGCCATAGGTTCATTACTACTGGTACTTAATCTTGTTAATCTTGGACTTTTGGTTATTGGGGTTTTTTTGTTTTGTTTTGTTTTGTTTTTGCAGTACTAGAGGTTGAACCCAGGGGCAGCCTACACTGAGCTACATCTCCAGTCCCCCTTATTTTTTGGAGACAGAGTCTCGCCATGTAGTTCAGAGTGGGCTTGAACTCACTATGTAGCCCAGGCTGGCCTTGAACTTGCAGGCAATCTTCCTGGCTCAGCCTCCCGGGTGCTGGGATTACAGGTATGCACCACTATGCCTGGCCTTTTTTTTGTAATTTTATTTTATTTTTTGTATCGGGAATCAAACTCAGGACTTCGTGCTTGCCAGGCAGGCACGGCACCACTGAGCTAAAGCTAGGGGCCCTGGCCCTTTTCATTTGAAAATTTGAGACAGATCTTGTTAAATTGCCCAGGCTGTCCTCACACTTGTGATCCTGCTGCCTCAGTCTCCTAAGTTGCTAGGATTACAGGCATTCAGCACCATACCCATCTTTTTGGCCTTCCCTTGAATAGTGTAGCTCAGTTTCTGGGGGTATCTGTGCTCCCAGTCCAGAATCTGATGAATGAGTGGCCAACACATGCAATACTCAGGGCATACCAGTCCTGCCTGGACAGCAGCATGGCCAACTGCTCCACCCTCCCTTTCAAAGGCCCTACATTGGGCAGCCCACTCACCATCTCACCTGTAGGCCTCTCAAGAACTCTGTGCCCCCAGGGAATCCCACCCTGGAATCATTCTCCCCTGTTTTCATTGAAGGTGGCCCTGTCCACTCAGGCTTCCAGGCCAGAGACTGTGTGGCTTTCTCACCTCCTCCCTCACTCTTACCTGGTCACCCTCTCAGCAATTAGTCAACAACCTTCTGAATCCTCCCTAAACTCCTGCAGCAGCTTCCTACTGGTCTTTTGTGCCTCTAATCTGGCCTATTCTGTCCCCCTCTTCCTCCTCTCCTGACCCCCAGCCTTCAAAGTGAAGCTTCACACACTAAACCTGCTCAGATCTCTGCTCAGAACCTTTAAATGCCTCTCAGAACCCTTAAGGCAGTCTCCAAACACCTTATTATCACCCACCAGGAACCTACCTCCTCCCCCTGCAGCTCCTCAGCCCCTAAACTTTATGGTCCACTCACTCCTCTCAGTCCACACTTGTACCATTCTTTTTGGCTACAGCCTCTGCACTCCTCTACCTGCTACACTCTCCTCCTCCCCCAGCCTCTTGCAGGTCTCAGCCTACTTCCTTAAGGATGCCATCCCTAACTACAGCCCTCACACTCAATCAGATGCACCTCTGGTGTAATCCCGTTAGCTGTTTCACCCCACACTGCCCTTTCCATTGTAATTGTCCGACTCTATCATCTCCTCATCTCCAGCCACATCTATTCACTCTTCACTTGTCCCTGAGTTCCCTAAAGACTCCAAGGTATCTGCCTTGTTCAGCTTCTCAACAGGCTCTGGTTCGCAGCAGGCACTCAGCAAATATTTATTGGATGACACTAAGATTGCTGAGTTAAAATCTCAGCTCCATCACATTGTAGCTGTGAACATAGGCAAGTCTCTTAACATCTGCCTCCTCCTCTCCTGTAAATGGGGACAGTAGCAATACCTTTCAGGTAAAATTGTGAAGGACCACAAGAGGAGAAGTTGCACACACATTTGGTTATTAATTTTTTAAAATAACTGGCTCTCAATCCACGCACCCGGGAGGCCCAAGCATAAAAGCACACCTCTTCCTCCCTCACAAGAGAACTCAACTAACACCCTGCGGGACACCTCCGTGTCTGCTTCGCTTTCAGGCTTTTGCACACGCCTGGGGCCCACCTAGGATGCCGACCCCCCCCATCGATGTGGCCCATTTAAGGATGAAAGGGGCGGGCCCAGGAAGGCCCCGCCTCCGCATTGAAGTCAGCGCGCTCCGCGGCGTGTGACGCTCTGGTTGCCGCAGAGACGCCCCGCCCCCGCGCGGCGCTGCGGAACCGGAGCTCCGGGCGGCGTCGGAAGCAGCGCGGGAGGCGGCGAGGCCGGGACGGCAGCAGCAGGCGCGGCGATCGCAGCGAGAGCGCGAGAGCGGTGGGGACGGAGCAGACCACGACGAACGCGCACAGGCAGCCGGACCGGGCCGGGCCACTGGGAGAGCGGCCGCCGGGAAGCGGGCGGGAGGCCGGGCGGGCAGCGGGCAGCCGCCGAGCCGCGAAGCGACATGGTGCTGCTCAAGGAGTAGTGAGTGTCCGGCCGGCGGCGCGGAAGCGAGGAGGAAGGGAGGATCGGGGATGACCGGGAAGGCTGATGGGCCGCCTAAGGGAAAGGGCAGCGTGGATGTGGCTGTGGGGCGGCCTGGCAGGGGCGGACTGGATGTCGGGGGCTAGGCAGGGCCTGAAGTGGTGCTAGTGAGGCTAGAGAGACCCGGACGGCACGCGAGCTAGGGCCCAGGGGGCCATGAAGGCCGAATAGGCCCAATGAGAGGTCCAGGGGACAGTGAGGGCTGGACAGGGCCTGAGATGGGGTCAAAGGGACAGTGAGAGCCGGAGAGGGCATGAGGAGGGGCTGAGGGAATCGAGAGGACTGGATGAGACGTAGGGTGGTCCTACAGTGGAGACTGAGGGATGACGAGGCCAGCCAGAACTGCAGGAAGGACTGAGAGAACTGGCGGGAGACGGAGTTGTCCGAGGGCCGAGGAACAGTGGGACAAGGGCAGATAGGACCTGTGAGCCAGCCTGTGGTGGGGAGGGAGGGATTTGAGGGCTGATCAGTCAGGGGTGCGGAAGATCAGATAAGATAGATGGAAGAATGGAGCAGGAATGATGGGAGGAGTGCTGAGGTGGAACCTGGAGTATGCATAAGCAGTTAGTTTAGGCAGCTGGGGAAAGATTGTAATAAGTGGCCAGCGGACAAGTACTAGTCAAGGCCAGGCTTGGATGACAAGGGAAGGAAAATGGGGGGACTGAAATGGCATGGTGCCCAAATGGTAGGTGGAGAAGAGGAAGCATTGGAAAAAGCTTGAGATGACTGCTTTGGACTTGGGGTCATTTGTGTGGGGAGTCCAGAAAATACTGGGCACCATCTGAAGTGCCATGAAGGAGGTTATGGTGATGGAGAGGGCCAGGAAGTTATGAAGGTAGAAAACAACCTAGAAAAAGAATATGTTTGTGAATATATTTAACAGTGCAGGTGGCTGGGACCAGGGCAGGACCAGCCTGTCCCTAGAGGTTCTCGGTCTTGGTGCAAAGAGATGGGGAAATTGCTTGAGGAATGGAGATTTCCATAAAGCCATAGAGAGACAGTGAAGGAGTTTTTAAGTAATGTCTTGAGGGTGAGAAAGTGGTGACTTTTCAAAGGAATTGTAGGGAGATGGGATTGCTCCTGAAATCCAGGGGACTGAATGATGGGGATATTCAGATTGTTAACTCCTTCAAATAGGTAATCTATCCCTGAAGCTCAGGGTTCCAAGAACACAGGATTTTTTCCTCCCCCAAAGTGGGAGAGATTGAATGCATGTGTGTCTAGAATTTACAGTGAAACTATCTCTGTGGAGGGAGGGGAAGTGGGCAGCATTGGGCTAGAAGCCCTGGAAGTCCACTTCGGAAATGTCCGAGCAGGGAGAAACTTACTGAACTCTGGGTAGGCAGGCAGTTATGCAGTGTTCTTTCCATTTTGTCAGCGAAGTCACTTTGTCTAGTCCCATCTGCTTTGCTCCTTGGAGATGTTTAGGACATTTAGGAGTGTGCAGTTGAATAATAAAATAGCAAAGATGTAGATGCCATCCAAGCTTGGTACGTCATGTGAAGAACGTGACTTTAGGCCCTGTCACCTGTTTCTTGACATCTAGTTTGCTGTTAATCCAGCCGGAGCTCAGAGTTTTTGTAGTGAGGAGGAAGAACCTAGGATGGCAAGATTCTCTAAGGAGGAGGACATGGTACACTTTTCATTTTAATCTTTGGTGTCCAAACTAACAGTCTTCTCTGTTCTTCTGAGCTTTTTACCTGTTCCCAGATGAATCCTAGAATCTATAGAAATATGTAGGGGGGTTTTTGGGGGGGGAAGTACTGGGGATCGAACTTGGGACTTTGTGCTTTCGAGGCAGGTGGCGGAACCACTGAGCTAAATCCCCGGGCCCTAGAAATATGTAGTTTTGTTTGTTTGTTTGTTTTTTGGTACCAAGGATCGAGCTCAGGACCTTGCGGATCGAGCTCAGGACCTTGCGCTTGTGAGGCAGGAAATATGTAGTTTTGAAAGGATGATCAGGCAGGGGAAAGAAAGTTCCTCCGAAGAGAAGTGAGTTTTGAAGGGACATACCCCTTTCCCAGTCTTTGTTCTCCCTTTGAAGGCCGCTAGAGAAGGCCCAAGGTATGGGGATGCAGAGCTGACCCAGCATCTGTGTTTCCTTCCTGCCTGACTTGTGCCCTCTGTGTACATCCTGGGCTAGGGACAAGGCGGGAGGATGCATCTGAAACACTTGGCTGTGGCTGCAGAGCTGCAGCTTCGGGAAGGATGTGAGTGAAGGTCATACTGTATTGAGCACGGCTCTAGCCTCAGCCCAGCTGTGCTTCTGTGACTCTGTCCTTTGGAATTGTACCTTATTGGTGCTGAAGTGGTTTTATTCCCATGGAGCATGGAAGAAATGTCTGGGTGTATAGCCATGTTGGAAGCAGCCCCAGAGCATCCTGTGAAGAATGAATTGGGCAATGCCATTCTCTTTTGGGAAGGAGAGTTGGATCTAAAGATTGTCCCTATTGATGTTTTTGATACTTCCTGCAACAGGATTCTCCTAGATTTGATTCCTGCAAATTCTTGGATGTGATTTTTACTGTGTTCTTGAAGATAAAAGGCATGTTGTTTTCTAGGAAGTTTCTTCTGGGGGTGCAGAAATTCTGGCCTCCAACTTGGGAGTATTTTTCTACACTTTTGTCTTTCTCTAATGAGAGGAGAGCATTAGTGGCAACATCCAGTAAACTGGAGGATTTATGTTACTTGAGTCCTTCTGAGGAAGGGAGTTGTTAGCAGGCAGTGAAGATTTGGAGCCCATTTTGTTTTTCTGCTACTTTTCTTCTTGGTGCCTGGCCTTTACTGTGATGTTTTCCTCAGATCCCTCTGTGCTTCTTGCTTCCTGGGGGACCTTTGTGGAACTAAATAATAGCAAGCTATTTAGCAGCCTGGAGGAAGGAGACATGCTTGAACCCACTGCACTGCATAGGAAAGAGGACATAACAGCTCATGCTTCATCAAGCAAGCACACAAGGTGCAGAAGGATTCAGAGGGTTCCAGCAAAGCTCTGAAGACTGAGAATCATCTCAGCTTGGGAACTGCCTTAACTTGTAGGAGTACAACCACGGCTTTTTCTCTCAGCACTCTGACCTCAAAGCATTGAGCTGAGGGGTGGCCATTAGCCTGCATTAAAAATGCAACCCACCTGCAGTAGTGCACTAGCCCTCTCCACCTCGCTGGAGTTCTGCCCCTCATGGGGACTTTGCTGGCCATGGCTTTTCCATCAGATTATTGGTGGTCCCTCCAACAATTGGTGGTCATTGAAATGGAGAAGAAAAGAAAGTGATCAGTCAGGTGTCTTTGGGCAGCTTCTGGAGGTCAGAGACAGTTGAGTGTCCTCTTTTGGAAGTACCTAGTTGTATCTTTTATTGTTCCTAGCCTTTCACCTTGAGGGCTGTTACTGGGAAGTTAGGTCCACAGAGATGCAAATCTCCAGGGCCTGGCTCTTTGGGTCTGAATCTTCATCCTGGTGGGTCCTTCTTTGTTAACCACTGTTTTACTAGACTCATTAGCAAGTCTTGTTGGAGAAGAGATGGGTGAGGGAGCGGGAGAAGAAGACAGCTCCACATGTGAGTCAGAGGCCTGGGAAGTATCTGGTGGGGGACTGGGGTTTACACTGAATCATAGAGTTCTAAATGGGATGCCAGAAGGGCACCCAGGGCCTGCCCCGCTGGGTTTTTTGTCAGTGAGTATAGAGTCAGTCATATGCAACAGAACACTGAATACTGTTCTCACCTGATGCTTAAGAGCCTCAGGCAGGGTTTAGAACCTGAAGTTGACTCTCTTTTCCCTCTCTTGTAGTCGAGTCATCCTGCCTGTGTCTGTAGATGAGGTAAGTTCTTTTTCTTTCTTATCCGTGCTTGTACATAAGTACTTGTGACCATTGGCTCAGTTGGGCTGGGAGTAGCCATATTTTTTGTACAGTTCTTGTATTTGTTCTAACGTAGAGAGAACCATTGCTACTTTTAGTTGCAGGAAGGCATTTGCTTGGTATATCTGGCAAGCTGTTAGCATGCTGAATGATGATGAGAGACCAGCCCAACTCCTTTTACCTGCTGGGACTGTGCTCTTATTGATGGGATTAGGTGTGTGCATTTGTGGGGACCTCTGTGACTTGCCTGGGAAGTGGGCATGGCTCTTTCTGATTGTGCAGCAAACCAGCAGGGCCAGAAATCCGAGGCCCTCCCCAGCCATGCTAGGTGACTGCTGGAAGGACCAAAGCACAGAACCCTCCTTTTACGGAGGTTAGGGAATGACAAATGGGCTTGACTTGTTCTCTGTCCTTTTATGGCGGCTGAGTCTGATGTCCCAGTCTGTGGGGATCTGGCAGCAGCATTTGCCACAGAAGGTTCATAGGTCATGCTGACTCAGAGCTGGTGTCCTGGACAGCAGAAAGCTGTCACAGAGGCTCCGATGTTCCACCCTTTCTCTGAACTTCCTCCACTCCCCTGGCACAGTCTTGTTCTTTGCCTTCTTCTGAATCCACAGGCCCCATCCCAGCTTCTGGTGAAACTTGAGTTTGGGTGCAGTTCTGTCATTAGGCTCCATCTTTTTCAGTGTGAGCATGAAACTTCTGTGATAACCTCCACTGTATTCCAAATAGAAGCTGGACCTTTTAAGAATGAAATCAGGCCAACAGAGTCCACAGTCCCCTTTAAATGCGATAAATATCCAGGTTTCCAAATATGGAAGAGGGACCGGCAAACATTAGTCCCCTAGACTGGGCTCTTCCATAAGAGCTATGGAGACCTGGGAGAGGGAAAATGAGTTGAATTTTAATATGAACTGGAGGCTCTTAAAGTACAGATAAGCAACATGAGATTTAAGTGGCTGTGGTGGTACCAGCCTATAATCCCTGCTGCTTGGGGGGCTGAAACTGGAGGATCACAGCCCCACCTGGGGAATTCAGTGACTTGTAAGATCTTGTGTCAAAGTAAAAATTTTTAAAAGGGGATGTAATGTGAAGGCTTTGGGTTCAATCCCCAGTAAAACTAACTCTCTCTCTCTCTCTCTCTCTCTCTGACTCTTTCTTTCTCATGATTTTCCAAACTGGAATGCCAAGCCAGAGGGTCCAACATGTCTCTGAAAAGTAGTAGGTTTTTTTGGGGGGGTAGGTTCCAATAACTTGCTCTCTGCTACACAGGAAACCCCCCCCCCATTTCAGTAAACTATCAGCTTGAAATTTGGGATTTCCTCAGTGTGGTATTTTGGGGCAAAATGGATTTTTTTACAGGGACTTTCTTTTTTTTTTTGGTACCGGGGATCGAACTCGGGATCTTGTGCTTGTGAGGCAGGTGCCAGAACCACTGAGCTAAATCCCCAGCCCGGGACTTTCTTGATAGAATGAAGGGTGAGACTCCCTGAGAAGTGCTGGAGTCCAAGGAAGGCCAGAATGGTCCAGGAGCAGGTACTGCTCAGCTCCTCTGCCATAAGGCAGGAAGGGCCAGAACCCTGACTGCTCACAGTAGAACCACTTGAGAGCTTCCAAAACTGGCAATTTTTAACTGGTGATGGTTTTTTGCAGTGTTGAGGAAGCGGCAGCATGGGGTAGTCAGTTATTCAGAGCCTGGAGTCTAAACAAAAAGCTTGGGAAGTAAGTGCTGATTAGGATTCTTCTGTCATCGCTTCTCGGCCTTTTGGCTAAGATCAAGTGTAGGATTCTTCTGTCTGTGTTGATGATTAGTGTGTTCTTGGCAAGAAACCATTAACAAAAGGGCATGGTGGTGCACACTTGTAATCCCAGTACTTGGAAGGCTGAGGCAGGAGGATCACTGAGTTCAAGGCCAGCCTGAAGTACCTACCTAGTCCCTGTCAAAAAAAAAAAAAGAAACTATTGACAAAGTAGCACCTGACCTGGTAGGGTTAGTGGTGCTCTTTTAATGGCTTGAAGACCAGAAAATTCTTGAATGGGGAAGCCAAAAAAGTAATGATAGAACTTCTCGAGAGTTTTGGTCAATAACCCGTCCTGACTCACAGTTCCCATGAAAACAACCCAGAATCATGTAATTGGTAGATTCACTTCCTAAATTGGAGGCCATGACTTAGGCCCTTGAGCTTCTGATTTGTGGGAGAAAGAGAAAAAAGAAAAGAGAAGGTCATGTCTTTATAATCATCCTGATGGCCTGAATCAATATTTGGAGGAATAATTAGCTTCTGGCTAGCCAGTCTTTGAGCCAACACTGCCCAGGTTTCTGGGCATCTGCAGCACAGCAAGAATGCTCTGGCTGACTGACATGTGTGTGTCTACCTGTGCTTCCCAGCTCAGGCCAGCCCACCGTCTACTATGGGCAGGGCTGGTTTACTTGTTTTCAAAGATTCATGGCCCCATCCCCTGTGGTACCTGACCTGATAGGCCCGTCTTCTTGGGACTAGCAGTCATACTGTTTTTCTTTTCTTTTTTTTTTGGTGGTACCAGGGATCAAACTCAGGACCTTGTCCTTAAAAGGCAGGCATGGCGCCACTGAGCTAAATCCCAGCCCTGTTCTGTTTTTCATGACATGCTTCATGTCAGTATTTCTGGCCCGCTCATTACATATATTTTCCTGGACTCCCACTCCCAGATTGCCAAAGTGATGAGATCTGTTTTTCTTGTCTTGTTCATTCATTCATGGCCCAGGCCCCTTTGGGACAGAATTTCACTGTGTTGCCTAGACTGCCCTTAAACTCCTCCTGGATTCAGGCGATTCTTCTGCCTCAGCCTCCCAAGTAACTGGGACTACAAGCACATGCCACCATGCCTGGCATGTTTCTGTTTTTCTTAGCTGAGTGTCTTAGTTCTTTGGGACAAGAGAACAAATCTCAAGGGTAGGGAGCATTGTCCTATGCCTGCAATGACTGGAATCCTGGTATCCTTGAGGTTCCTTATCTGATTTAATGGTCTGACTCCCACCTCTACTGCCACACAGCCTGAGTCTGGCAATTTTCCCAAGATGCAGAACATCTATGCCAAAGGGCACCCTCTGACATGGAAAGAGTCCCTCATTTGTAACTTGTGCAAGGCAGTCTTACCCCTTTGGATTAACAAATCTGCCTTCACTTGTCTCATTGGGATTAAAGGATCGGAATATCAAGAGAGATTAAAGGGGTAAGATGCCAGCCAACAAACTGATCCTCTTAGAGCCTACCCTCTGATTCCTGCAGCTGAGAAGAGACCCAGTAAAGACAATAAGTCTCTACCCAGGGGCCCCTTCCCCAAGTAGCACCATGATCTGGCAACTCCCTCCTCTCAAGCAGACCCTCTTCCCAGCCTGCCCTTTAGGACAGCTGAGTCAGTGGTTAGATGCCCTTGTGACTGTTCTCTGAAACAGAGTTTCTGCTGCTTCTTCGGAACCCCTGGCTCAGCCAAACCCTGATCCACTTGATAGGGGTTTCATGTGTTCCTTAGCTAGGTGGTGGAACTGGAAAGGCACGGGGACAGTTTGGGGTTCCATGCGGGCATTGAGGCAGCACTGATGTTGCTTAGAATTAGCAAGGTCAAGGTGACTGGCTCTTACCCTGATGTTCCTCTTTATGGGATTAGCTGAGCCTTGATCACTTGCCTGGGCCTTTCCTTAGCATTTTATAGTGGGTTTTTGCTTTGGAAATTAGGGCTCTTTGAGCTTTGTGGTGAGTAGGGAATTGTCCTGGTCTATGCTTCCCTTTCCAGACTTTGCCCAGAAATTTCTCTGCAATGATTAGGAAGCTGCCATAGAGCCAGCTTCCAAGTGTGAGGGGAAGAAACCCTGGAAGCTGCTTTGTTGTTTCGCTGGTGCTGGCAGTGGTTCAGTGGCAGAAGCCTAGAGATGCCGTGTCCCTGTTTTAATGTCAAAGAGAGAACCCTGGTCTTTCTCCCTGAGGAGTTTGGGAAAGGAGAGTAGAGGGAGAGGGAAACCTTAATCCCCTTCCCCAACATATTGGGTAATCAAGTACTGTGCTTGTTTTTCTTTTTCTCATACTACCTAAACAGTTGTGCCTGTTCGGCACTTGGAGCGATGAGGAAAATGCGGCCTTCAGTATAATTGTGACTTCCTCTATTAACTGCCACTGTTTGTTTGCACTTCACTGTATTTTTCCCTGAAGATGGCTTTCCTCAGAGAGAAGGGGGCAGAAGGGCCAGGCCTGGGCATTGCCTGAGGGGTTCAGAGGAGACCAGTGATCTTGACTTGTGACCTGATAGGGTGGCATGTGACCTAAATAAAGGAAAAGCATGCTTTTGCCATCTAGTAACTGCCAACACAGAAGGGGCACCCAGCCAACAGACCAGGGAAGGAATCTGTACTATCTAATATGGGGAACAGTAGCACTTGCTTCAGCCCCACCAGGAACCTGGGAAGCCTCAGGAGGTTTGATAGCCTGAGACACTCTTTCTTGAGTTCCTTTCAGGGTGAGGAGAGGCCTAACCCTGGCGAAAAAGCGAGTAGGTGAGCCTGCTTTACAATAGAGTTTGTGAATTTTACAGAGCACTGGACCACTTGTCTTTGACAAGCAGTCGTGTCTTAGGATCTGATCAAATGAATGGGACAAAGAGACACAATATATGACAACCAACCCAGATCCTATTTTTGGAGTCTTAATACAGTACCAGAGACAAGTCCAGGGCAAAAGCTACTTTGTGAAGATTAAATGCGTTCGCCTGCCTCTTTAAACCCTGATGTATGAACTAAAAACAGGAAAGTTTAAATTAAACACAGTTGATGGCTAAAGCAAGGCCATGAAACAGCATTCTTGGTTGCTTTGGGTAGATTTGGACAAGACCTGTTGTGAAACTCTAGGACAAACTCCTGAATAAGGAGACCCCGAGATCTACTGGACAGCTACCAGCAGCCGTACCATGTGACTGTGGAGAATAATGTGTGTTACTCTGTTCCTTTAGTATCAAGTAGGGCAGCTGTATTCTGTGGCTGAGGCCAGTAAAAATGAAACGGGTGGTGGTGAAGGTGTGGAAGTCCTGGTGAACGAGCCCTATGAGAAGGATGGAGAGAAGGGCCAGTACACACACAAGATCTACCACTTACAGAGGTATGTGACCAAGGCTGCAGGGGGTGCTGGCCTGGCTTGGAAGTGTGGTGGGTGTCTTCAGGTTATTAGCTGGCTGCTCATCTGTGCTGTTTCATCTGTGCCCATGGTTTATTCGTTTAAATAAAGATTCTTGTTATTTAAAAAATAAAGTAAAAATAATATCCAATGGGACAGTGATGCATGTACCACCAGAGGTGGTACACTGGGCTCCCAGTCACCAGATGTGACAATTTATGGTTTCTTGGGGCCCTTTCCTTAGTTTATGAGTATAGAAGTAGTTTGTATGTGTGTGAATGGGTGTTTTTTTGTTTAGGTACCAGGGATCGAACTCTAGACCTTGTGCTTGCCAGGCAAGCACAAATCCCTGAGCTAAATCCCTGGCCCTGAATGGATGTTTCTTTATTGTTATTTGACATAGATAGGATCCTACTATCATATGTATAGTGTTTTTGATCATTTTTTGTGTATCAGGTCTTAGTTGCCTTTCTCAGCATATCCCACCTCATTCCTTTAAAGCACACATAGTATTCATAGGTATCACGTTAGGCAAATGTACAATAAACTGTTTAACCAGGCCTCTCTTGATGTGTATTTGTAATCATTTCCAGATGTCTACATACTTCAGTAAAATTCCTTTGGTGTCAATCTTGTGGGTTTTTGTTTTGGTACCAGGAATTAAACCTAGGGGCTTTACACTGAGCTATATCCTCATCTCTGTTTTTTATTTTGATGCAGGATCTCACTGAGTTCTTACATTGCCCAGGCTGGGCCTGAACTTGCAATTTTCCTGCCTTAGCCTCCCAGGTAGCTGAGATTTCAAGCATGTACCACTGTGCCTGGCTACCAGTTTCATTTTCATTTGGTAACATCCCTGATTGATTTGCTGTAGTCTCCCACTCTGGTGATGGAAGGTGGTAACCAAGAAGGGTTCAGGATTTTGCAGAGCAGGAGCAGGAGGAGAGCAACTCTGTGAAGTGGGAGAATGTCACGGTGATACCATTGCCTAGTCACTGCCCTCTTTATTCTTTATATTTCTTCTTGCTTCTCCTCCATTTCCGCTCTGAATTGACTGCTAACCAAGGAATTAACAGTAGGTTAAGATGAGCTCTAGCTAATGCCTTCCCCCTTTTTTTTCCTCTTTGGTACCAGGAATTGAGCTCAGGACCTCGAGCTTGCCAGGCAGGCATGGTACCGCTGAGCTACATCTCCAGCCCCCCATAGCCTATTTGTATTCTTGCAATGCTGCTTTATTTTTGGTACCGAGGATCAAACTTGGGACCTTGCGCTTGCGCGGCAGGCACCGGAACCACTGAGCTAAATCCCCGGTGCCTATTTGTATTCTTTACTGGGGGTAAGTTTTGGGTGATGTTGGTAGCCAGGCCAGCTGGGTTGTGAGGCTCTGGCTTCTCACAAGTAACCTGCTTATCTCATGGAAACTTGTTTGTCAACTCCCCTTTGAAGAAGTTGGATCTGTATCTTGAAGGATGTGATGTGAAAGCCTGTTTTCTCTTTTCTCTCCTCTATTTCTCCTCCTCGATCCTTTTTTTCTGGATAGCAAAGTACCCACATTCGTTCGAATGCTGGCCCCCGAGGGAGCCCTGAATATACACGAGAAAGCATGGAATGCTTACCCTTACTGCAGAACCGGTGAGTGCAGACCTGGCTAGAAGCTGGAGTTTAGGCCCAATGGTGGACTGGGGATGTGGTCAAGTAGGCCCAGGAGTGGGGGTGTTATCCAGGCTTTGTGTCCCACCTTCATTTTCCAGATTAGACTAATGAAAGGATGAGATTGGGGTCTCCTCCTAGCCTGGGGTGTCAGTGTTATCTTGCACAACTCAGTGGTCAACTGGGTAAGAACTGCCAAGTGGTCACAGCTTGAAAGCACAAAACTTAACTCCCTCTGTTTGGGGATGGTATGATAATTTTGATTGTTTGGTTTTTTTTGGTACCAGGGATCAAACTCGTGTCCTTGCACTTGTGTAGCAGGCGTTGAAACCACTGAGCTAAATCCCTGGCAATTTTGATTGTTTTTACTGCTTGCAAAATAATGTTCTTTTTTTTTTTTTTGGTGTGGGGGATCGAACTCGGGTCCTTCCTCTTGTGCAGCAGGCGGCGAAACCACTGAGCTAAATCCCCAGCCCAAAATAATGTTGCCCGTACATATTTTGGAAAATACAGAAAGAACAGAAGAACACAAGCACCAATGACTGTTTCATCTGTAGATAGTCACTTGTCTTTTGTTCCCCCCCCCACCACCACGGATTGAACTCAGGACCTTGTGTTTGTGAGGCAGGCGAGGGCGCCACTGAGCTAAATCCCCTGCCCTTAGTCAGTCACTTCTAACTTTTAGGTTTTTTATTTTTTTGATACTCAAGATTAAACTCAGGGGCACCACTGGGCATGTTAGCCTCCTGCTTCCTGCTTAGAGTAAGTGTGTGCCACTATTCCTGGCTGTCTTATTTTTTTTCCCTAGTACTAGGGATGAATTCAAGCCCTTGCCTATGCTGTGCTATAGGCAGTCACTCCAGTGCTGAGCTACATCCTCTGCCCTTTTTTAAATGTTTTTTTTTTTTTCTGGTACTGGGGATGGAACTCAGGACCTTGAGCTCTCGAAGCAGGTGGCGGCACCACTGAGCTAAATCCCCGGCCCCTTTAAAAATGCTATTTTGAGACAAAGTCTTACTAAGTTGCTCATGTTGATCTCAAATTCCTGGGCTCAAGCAATTCCCCTGCCTCAGCCTCCTGAGTAGCTAGGATTACAGGTATGTACCATCACACATCACACTGTGTTCTTTTTAAACGATTCTCTTATTGTCAAATACTGAAATTCAGTTTTACTGTGATGTATCTACACTTGGCTTAAGAAGAGGCAGAGACTTAGGAGCTCTTGAGAGAGACAGTCACGGGAAAGGGCTTGGAGAATAGCCTCTCCCTGCCCTGGAGAAGGGCCAGGTCTAGACACTAAGCAAAGTTAGCACAGGAGACACTGATGTTGCTGGGGTAAAGTTGAAACGAGCCCAATTGTTCGTGACAACAGATTTAGAAACAGTGATCACCAAAATCCATTATATTCACATGGAGTGTGTGTGGCAGATTCTTCACCCAGAGGGTGAGAGGTTGTCTCCGCTAAGAGCTCTGAATTGATGGCTTGTGCTGAACCAACATGGTGTATGGTTGAAGTAAGGGTGGAATTATTTCTGAATATGTTTTCGTTTGTTTGTTTTTTGAGACAGCATCTTGCTGTGTAGTTCAGGCTGGCCTTGAATGCACTGTGATACTCCTGCTGCCTCAGCTTCCCAAGTGCTAAGATTACAAGTGTGCATCACAACACCCAGTTTATTTTCTGAATCTTTTTTTTTTTTTTTTTTTTGGTACCAGGGATCGAAGTCAGGACCTTGCGCTTTGGAGGCAGGCATGGTGCTACTGAGCTAAATCCCTTGCCCTATTTTCTGAATCTTGTCCTGTCTCCTATCTGGTATTTCTGAAAAGGAAAGGAAAGATTTGAATTTTCACAGAGAACTTTCTCTTCTAGTCTAGACATTCTGAGATTCCTTTTTTTTTTTTCCCTGAGATTCCTTTTGAGTAGTTCAGACCAGCTTTTCAGGATTCCCAGGTTTTAGGAACATCTAGGAGTAGACCCCTTAGGCCCAAGCTGAAACCGACTCATATCCCAGGGGAGTCCCTAGAGGATCCCCTGGAACTTGTTTGTGAGGTGAGTGACCTTTCCTCCCAGCAGCCTTCATTTGTTAGCACAGTCTGGCTCCGGGGTCCGCCTGCCAGCCTCTGCTTCCCTGTACTGCCTGCTTGCTTTATTTGCTGGGACCTGGCACTTCCTGGTTTGTATCTGATAAGGCTGTCATCCTGCTATGACTCAGGCAGTTCTTCTCCTGTGGACTTTGGGAGAGACAAAAGTCATTGCTCTCTCCAGTCCTCCAGGCCCTCCAAGGTTCAGTGACCTTGTACCAGGAGATGCAGTTGTTGGTGGGACCTGAGATAGTCTAACACTTACGTTTCATTGCTGTGGCTGAAAATGCAAACTTCATTACTTTTTAAACAAGTTGTTACATTCGTGGAAGTGAGGCATGCACTCATGTCCACACACGCGCGCACACACACACACACACCAGGGATTGAACTCAGGACATTGCACTTGTGTGGCAGGCACAGTGCCACTGAGCTCAATCCCTGGCCCACACTCAAGTTCTTAACAGGCATTGTGCAGTGCTGAGCTTAGTGGCACAACCCTATAATCCCAGGACTCAGGAAGCTGAGGCAGCAGGATTGAGAATTAAAGACCAGCCTGGGTTACATAATGAGATTGAGACCTGCCTGGACTTTATAGTGAGGTTCTGTCTCAAAAAAAAAAAAAAAAAAAAAAATCAAAAGCAGTAGTGTGGGAGGGTATGTTTGGTCAGGGGCCAAAGGTGAATTTTTTTTATATATAAGAGAGTTGCGTGGAGAACCTTAGCCAACTTGGCATGAAGGAGGCAAACAGCATGGACTTCTCCATGCCTGGGGCAGGGTTCTTTGTGCAGAACTTGTGCCAACTGAGAGATGCCACCGTCCCCTGTGTAATTTTAGAATGTGCTGCAGCTGATAAGGCATTTTTCTACATAGCAAATGTTAGTTCACATAGATTCTTGACTCAAAAAAATGGAAAATATTTCTAAATACACCTCAAAGAGGACAATGAGCAGGGAAGGGAAGGTTGGTGTCTTCATTGAGTGCTGACTGCATACAGAGTCCACCTCTCCACCTTTCTACATCATGAGTAGGCTGAATCTTAGGTTTGTGAAGTTAGACACCTATGCTTTTAAAGCAAGAGCTATAAACAGGCAAGGAAGGCTATCCTCTGAGAGCCAATGGGAGAAATTATAATTCAAGCATTATATAAGCCAGGCTTGGTGATAGATGCCATAATCCCAGCACTTGAGAGGCTGAGGCAGGAACATGGTAAGCTCAGGGCCACCCTGGGCTATCTATGTAGTTATTTCAAGGCTGGCCTGGAGTATGTAGCCTCAAAAACAACTCTCTCTTCTGTCTGTCTGTCTGTCTGTCTGTCTGTCTCTCTCTCTCTCTCACACACACACACACACACACACACACACAGCTTGACCTAAGTAGATCAAATCTTGAGGTGAGATAGATAAGGGAGCATGGAGTAGAATCCTTCGTGCCTTTTGGATGACCCTAATCTTATTCTGAGGGGATTGAAAATAGATGGGGAAGCCAGGCTTATATGGCATTATAGGTGCCGTAATCTCAGCACTCGGGAGGCTGAGGCAGGAGGATTGCTGGGAGTTCAAGGCCAACATGGGCTACATAGTGAGTTCAGGGCCAGCCTGAACTACAAAAAAAAAGAAAAAAACAAAATAGATTGGGAATACCCTATTCACCCTAGCTTTTTCTCTTCCCTTATTTTATTTCTCTCTTTTCCTCTGAGATTAAGGGGTCAGGCCTTAAAAGAGGGATTATTATTATGGGGGTAGTCTGTGGATGAAAATGGGAAGAGGATGAGAATATATTTCTTTTTCCATCCCTTCCTTGAACCTTAACCTTTGGGATGGATACAGTATCACTAAATCGTACTTTTAAATACTTTTGCCAGGCATGGTGACACATTTCTGTAATCCCAGCACTCAGGAGGCTGAGGCAGGAGGATCACTATGAGTTCAGTGCCAGCCGGGGCTACATGTGAGTTCAAGGCCAGGCTGAGTTACATAGCAAGATCCTGTCTCAAAAAACAAAAGAAAAACAAACACACAAACCCTTATTAGTTAGTCTTATTTGGAAAGCCCTGTTTTGTGACTGCAGTGGGTTTCCGGAGGCTTTTCTTGTGTACCTGAGGTTACAGTTCAAAGAAAAGGGGATGCTATAAATGGAGATGTTTGGAGGTGAAGGCGCTAGAGAAGGTTTGAGGGAGATTGTTTGGTTACTCAAGTTGACATTAAAGGCTATGGAGCATTGTCATCTGAACTAAGTGGATGTTTTTTAGTGTCTGACAAACACTAATGTCTAAAAAATTTTAAATACCAATTTCCAAAATTATATTGAAATGCAGAATTAATAGTGAAACCAGATATTCCTGTTTGGTGATCAGGGCATTATTTCCTTTCGGATTCTTGTACGTGGGAAATCAAATTACAATTAGAGTACCAACATGTAGTGAAAAATATCCACTTGGCTAAGTGATCAGATTCTTGTGTTTGTTGATTAGAGCATCTGTCCATACAGAGGCAAAGCTAGAGAGAGGGTTTCTTAGAGAACATGGATGCAGAGTAAGGTGATTGGTGGGAGAAGTTTAATGACTCCTGTCCTCCAACCAGTCAGTCTGACACTGCTGTCTCCGCTAGGGACAGAGCTCGGTTCCCACACTAGCACTGCAGGATATCTGCCACATTAGCCTCTTTGGACTCCCCTCTGATGGATGTTATACCCATCATTTCCTTTTTTTTTTTTTGGTACCGGGGATCGAACTCAGGACCTTGTACTTGCAAGGCAGGCATGGTGCCACTGACCTAAATCCCCGGTCTTCATTTCCTTTTTTCTAGCATGACTTTCTCAAACTGCTAATGGGGTTATTATTTCAGTATAGATCTTTTAGTTATAATCTTAATCTGCTGCTTCCTTCCAAGTATCTTTCATTGGATTTGTGGAGATCCCTGATAGTATTTTGGATTACTCATAGAGCCCTTATATTTCAGCTTTGGTCATTTCCACTTCAGAGGGAGCCCTAGTTTCATTGTTGAAGTAATAGGATTTGTTGGCCTTGTATACTCCAAACATGGCATCCATCAGAAATTGTGATCGCTCCTGAATGCAGAGGGTACAGAGTGAACCAGGCCATTGTCAGGAGGAGAGCTAAGTCTGTTCCCCAGTGACATGAGAGCTGCAGTCATTTTCTCTGATAAATAATTGAACTGTGCTTTCCAAGGGGGTCGCATTACAACAAGCAGGAGTGCAGAGTGTGAGAGGTTTGGTTACAGTAAGAGGAAGGGTGCCAGGGATGGACAGACCTCGCCTGCCTCCGAGACCCCTGCTCTGCGTCCAGGAGGCAGAGGTGGAGATGAGGGGCACCCAGGTAATGACCTGACAGCAGTATGGGTCACAAGGCCTCAGTGAGCTGAAGATGGTCCCTCTCCTGTCCTGCTGGAAAGAATCCCAGGAAGCTCATAGTATCATTGCTTTAAATTCCAGATTTGGTCTTTTGGGACTTTCATATAGTGAAACTTGAGGGGTTTCTCAACCACTGGGGCCTGGAAGTGACTGTGGAATAAGCCACAGACAGTGGAGAACTCTGCTATTCATGGTCTCTCGGGATAGGGGACAGATAATGAAGAATTTATATTCATTAATCTTTTTCTCTCTTCTTTCCATGTCTTTGCTTTGGAGCAGTTATTACAGTAAGTATTGTGGAGGGGGGAGGTTGGAATTGTAGGTAATTTATAAGAAAAGGAGAAATAAAAATAAATTGTATCTGTGCTGGTGGAGGTCTTGGCTATTTTCTTCTTTCCCTTGTGTGATGTTTGGAGTTGTCAAAGCTGAGTCTTTTCATCCCTAATGAAGAACTTGCTAATTGGCCTGGTAGCTTCCTGCTTTAAGCTGCAGTTGGCTTGTGACTATCAGGTGCGTCCTGGCTCTGGGTCCTGCATGTACAGAATAACTGGAGACTCCCTGCTCCCCTCAAGTCATGCCTACTCAGGGTTACAGAAATTTCAGTTCGGTGACCTGATTGTGACATCTCTTTCACGTTGGGGCATCTGTTGACCCCAGAGAGCACTGCCCCTTGGCAAAATGGTGAAGTCAACAAAATTTCCCTTCTGTGACCAACCCCTTTGTCATTGCCCTTCCTCTCCACCCTTGGGCATGTTCATCCAAGTGCCTTGTACCTTCCAGGAAACTAATTCCTGTTGAGGGGTTAATAGGTTGATTCCTTCCTTTGAATAGTTCCATTTTCTTTTCTTTTTTACTTGTTCGAGGTTTGTTTTTTTGTTTTTGTGGTACTGGGGATCAAATTAGAGACCTTAAGCTTGCAAGGCAGGTGCGGTTCCACCGAGCTAAATCCCTGGCCCTGTTCCAGTTTTTTAAAAGCACTTAGGGAGAACCAGGGATTTAGCTTCTGTCGCCTGCCTTGAAAGTGCGAGGTCCTGAGTTTGATTCCCGGTACCCCTCCAAAAATAATCACTTAGGGGGCAGGGATTTAGCTTAGTGGCACCTCGCCTGCCTTGCAAGTGCAAGGTCCTGAGTTTGATCCCCAATATGGCAAAAAAACGTAAAAGCACTTAGGGAGGGAGACACAAAAGGTTGCCCTGGCAAAAATCTAGTTGGGGGAAAAGGACTGTGGTGAATAATTTTGGTTAGGTCGTCCTCTGTATTCTTTCCACACTTCTCATTAGCCATTAGCGCCTCTGTATAATGTTGTATGGAAGACTGGTTAAATACATGGATTCTGAAATTACAGTTAGGCCTAGCTCTTTGATGATCTCTGTGGCCTTGGACAAGTCATTTGACCGTTTTGAACTTTACTTGCCTCATCTGTGAAATGAGGGTGACCCTGTAGAGCTCCTAGGCTGACATGAGAGTTCACCTGGGCTAATGCATGCCTAGTGTATTTTGGGCTCACAGTCAGAGTAGCTGTTATTACCAGGCAAGGGTTGGAGTCTCCTGATGACCTGTAATCTAGTAATGGGAGATGGCTAATTTCCAGTTGTGAGCCTGGTGACTGTATGATGTTTTCTTCCCTCTTCCAGAATGAGTACATGAAAGAAGACTTTCTGATTAAAATTGAAACCTGGCACAAACCGGATCTTGGCACCCAGGAGAATGTAAGTAGTATATCCCAAGAGTCCCAGGGCGGTTTCCAGGCCCCAGAGCAGGGTCTCGAGGCTCTGCCTGTAGCCTCTCCATCCCTGCCAAAGGGTCTTCCTCTCTGTGGTCCTCTTTTGCCTGGCCAGGAAGGCAGTGCCCTCTCCTTAGCCCTGTCCTACCAGGACGGGATTGCCCTTCCTTAATTTGCAAAATATGATTTCCAAGATTCTTTACCAGGCCTTCCTATAGTGCTCAGATAGGTCTAAAATGCAGTTCCTGACACAAAGGAGCTTTTTTGTTTTGTTTACACAGCAAATTTAAACCCTCTAGAGCACAATTCACAGTCATTCCCAAAATTTGAAATATGCCCTTTTTTCCTCAGTAATTCCATGCCTAGGAACTTATCAGACATCTTTGTCACATACATGAAATAACATATACAAGGAGATTCATTGCTGTATTCTTTTGTGTAGCCAAAGGTTAAAAACAACACAAGAGCCTATCAGTAGGACATCATGAAATAAATTATGCAACCAAATAGTATACCATGCAGTCATTAAAAAGAAACAGCAGGAAGAATTCCAAAGATGTATTGTTTGCTGGACATGGTGTTGCACATCTGTAATCCCAGCACTTGGAGCTGAGGCAGGAGGATCACTAGATCGAGTCCCCTCTAGGTAAGTTAGTGAGAACTGTTTCAAAATAAAAAGATAAAAAGGGCTGGGGATGTAGCTTAGTGCAAAGGCCATGGGTTTAATCCCTAGTACTTCCCTCCACAAATTGTTCAGTGAAAAGAGCAAGATATGCCAGGGATTTAGCTCTGGTTCCAGTGTCTGCCTTGCAAGTACAAGGTCCTGAGTTCAATCCCTGGTACCAAAAAAAAAAAAGAAAAGAAAAGAGCAAGATATAAAATGGTACATTATATGTGTTAGTGTTGTATTAAAAGGAAGATCTATGCACATGGTTAGACTAGTGGTAGGTAGTGTCCATTACTGGAGTGGGGCTGGGGGACAAGCTGGAGAAAGAGTTACTCTTCCTTGTATCATTTCATTTTGAATTTGTGTCATAGTTTTATGTGTACATGTACAGTCTGATGAAAATCATTATGTGGCTAAGCAGGCAACATCTCCAGGAGTGTTTAGTCTTTTTTTTTTATTTTTGGTACTGGGGATCAAACTCGGGACCTTGCGCTTGCAAGCCAGGTGCTGGAACCACTGAGCTAAATCCCCGGCCCAGGAGCATTTAGTCTTTACTAAGGGACATTCAGAAACAATGTACAGCAGTTATTCTCATATTTATGTCTGTTTAAAGCCCAATCTCTCTACCTCAAACAACTAGGATTAGAAGTCCCATTTGACCCAGCTATTCCTCTGCTAGGTATCTTCCCAAAAGAATTAAAAGAATCATACCACGGTGATATTTATGCTCACCCATGTTTATAGCGGCACAGTCTGTAATAGCTAAAACTTGGAAACAGCCCAAGTGCCCATCAACTGGAGATTAGATAAAGAAGATGTGGTTTTTCTATAAAATGAAGTACTACTCAACCATAAAGAAAGAAACTAGAGACATTTATAGCTAAGTGGATGCACATTGAGGCCATACTCTTAAATGAAATAAATAGGACACACGTGTGTAAATACCAAATAGTTTCTCTGGTGTGAAAAAGTGAAAGTGTAAATAAGGATCAAAATGTATAATTGATATTGTGAAATAGGAAGAAAAGGTCTAAAGGAGTAGGGGAAAGAAAAGAAGGGAAGCTGGGAATTTAGCTCAGTGGTTTCACCGCCTGCTGCGCAAGCACAAGGACCTGAGTTCGATCCTGGGTACCAAAAAAAAAAAAGAGAAAAGAAAAAATACGAGAAAAGGAAAAGAAATGGAAACAAAGTCTTTGTAAATAGGGAAGGGAGGAGGGGTGAAGGGAGGGCAGGGGAATGGGGAAAAAATAAGAATCAAGATACGTCATGTAAAGGTACAAGATCCCAATGATGAATGTAACTATTGTATACCTAAAATGTACCAATAAACTTAATGAAGAAAAAAAAAATGATAAAAAAAAATAAAAGTCCAGGGGCCGAGGATTTAGCTCAGTGGTTTCACCACCTGGTGCGCAAGCATAAGGACCCGAGTTCAATCCCCAGTACCAAAAAAAATAAAAGTCCAGTCTCTCATTCCATTGTATAATTTTGTACAGATTGAGTATCTCTTATCCTTTGAGACCGGAAGTGTTTCACATTTCAGATTTCGGGATATTTGCTATACAAAATGACTTGCCTTGGGGATGGGTCTCAAGTATAAACAGCAAAATTAATTTATGCTTCATATACGCCTTACACATTCAGCTTCAAGATAATCCCCTTCTTCCTGCAGGTGCATAAGCTGGAGCCTGAGACATGGAAACATGTGGAACCCATATATATAGACATCGCAGATCGAAGCCAAGTACTTAGCAAGGTAGGATCTACTTAAAGATGCAGAAATGACTTCCAAATATCAGAGAAACGCAGGGAACTGAGACCCAGCTAGATTCAAAGGAAGTTCTCTTTGGTGTGTATTGCTTTTTGGATTTTTAGTTTATTTTATTTTGGGTTTTTTGAGACATGGTCTTACTATGTAGTTCAGGCTGTCCTTGAACTCACTACATAGCCCAGGCTGACTTCAAACTTGAGGTGATCCTCCTGCCTTAGCCCCCTGAGCGCTGGGATTACAGACATGTGCCACCATGTCTGGCTTGTTTGTTGTATTTTTAAAGTTAATATTAAGAATTCCCTTGTCTGGAGTTGGGAATTCTAACTCAGGAAACTAGTGGCTCACATTTATGTGCATCTTTGTGTTCTGGAAGTTATTCCTGAACAATGTAAGTGCTATGGGTAGGGTGTTTTGCCTTGCTGAAATGAAGTTCAGCCTGAAAAATTAGACCACTGGTTTTCAAATTTAGTTTTCTAGTCTAGTAATTTAAAGACATTTATTACCTCCCTTGGAATATTGTTAGTTTTTCTTGAGTTCCCAGTGAGGGGTACAGAATATGTGAAAAGACAGGTACCCTGTCCTCAGAAGTTGGTGAGTGACAAACACTGGAGCAGGTGCCTAGAAAAGGACAGTCCACTGCGAGGCCACTGCCTGGTGAGAACAGGAACCAGGCCTGTCCAGCTTGTTCAGTGTTAAGTTCCCAGGAAGAATCTGTTCAGGGAATAAAAGGGTTAGAGTCCGCCTCACCCAGGACTATGCTTTTTTTGATGCTTCTGATTCACATTGGCAGACTACTCACCAGAACTTGGGGTATTTGCTTTTTTTTTTTTTTTTTTGGTACTGGGGATCAAACTCGGGACCTTGCGCTTGTGAGGCAGGCACCGGAACCACTGAGCTAAATCCCTGGCCCAAAAGTAAATAAATAATAAAAAAGGAATCCCCCACAAGATTTTTTTTTTGTACTAGGGATCCAACTCAGGCAGGACCTTTTGCTTGTGAGGCAGGCACCGGAACCACTGAGCTAAATCCCTGGCCCTGAAATTTTTTTTTTTTTTTTTTTTTAAATCCTTGGTGCCTTTACCTGGAGGTATTCTAAGTCTTCTCTGGCAATTTGGATGGTCACTAGATTGAAAATCTCTGGGGTTTTTTTGTTTTGTTTTGTTTTTTGGTACCGGGACTCGAACTCAGAACCTTGTGAAAATCTGTTTTAAACACTGCAAATACAAGTGCCTGCTCAGGCAGTCTGGTGACACTTTCATACTGGTAAAATTGAAAACAAACCCTGGCAGAAATAAATCACAGGATGGTCCTTTGAGGGAAATGTAAACAGTTCTTCCTCCTATTTATAATGTTTTCCCATATATGTTGTATGCCAGCAGCATCAAGAACTGGTTATGAAGTGTATTCTAACTAAAAATCTGATCTTCTCCTCTCTCCCTCTCCTCCTCCCTCCTCCCTCCTCCATCCCGTCTGCCTCTCTTCCAATTCCTAATCCCACAATCTCAGGATTACAAGGCAGAGGAAGACCCAGCAAAATTTAAATCTGTCAAAACAGGCCGAGGACCCTTGGGCCCAAATTGGAAGGTGCAGTTCACCCCCTCACCACTGGGGGGCCGGGCGCGGTGTGGGTGGGCCTCTGCCCAGGAGGAAGGGATGCCCCCCCCTTTCCCGAAGGGCTCAGGGACAGCCTTGAGGTTTTTCTGCTTAGTTACTGGCCCACCCTTGGTATGTTTTTAATGCAGCAAGAACTTGTAAATCAGAAAGACTGCCCGTATATGTGTGCATACAAACTGGTTACTGTCAAGTTCAAGTGGTGGGGCCTGCAGAACAAAGTGGAAAACTTTATACATAAGGTAAGTGACCTGGGTGAGGCTCGAGTGTGTGTGTCTGTGTGTTGGTAAGGGGTGTTTCGCCCAGAGGAGATCATGCAACGCATGTGACCTGTATCCTAACTAGTTTGGTTTCCCTTACAGTTCATTGCTATCCATCCAGGGGAACCACATGTGACAGGGAGGGAAACAGGAAGGGACTTTCTATGACTGAACTGCAAATGAAACCTAGTTTCTCTTCTTGAATCCAAAAGGCCTAAGGCACCACGAGCCAAATTCTCCAGTGTTCTGAATTACTCAATGGGCAGAACCAAAGAGTTTTATAGCCTCATAATTTTTTGATGTGGTAGAGACGCACTTTTGAGCCACATTTCATAGCAGCTGGCCGGTTATAACTTGGTGTTAAGACCAGTGGCAGGGTGGAAATCTGGAAGTTGGTTGGGGGCCTTAGTTTGGATAGAAGCTCACAGACTGCCTGTCTTGGTAGTATGTACTTTGTGCAAAAGACCTAGATGTGAAGCAGACACCCATCCTTTCTTTCTTTTTGTTTATTTTGTGGTACCAAGATGGAACTCAGGACCTTGCGCTTTCGAAGCAGGTACAGGGCACTGAGCTAAATCCCTGGCCCCATCCATCATTCCTTGAGGGCTGGGTGAGGCTTAAAGCCTCACCTTTTCCACACATCCAGGCAGAAGTCACTGGTCCATGGCTAGTACAGATAAGCCAGCCAGGCATCGGTTCCCTCCACCTTCCCAGTACTGTACAGTGTGGATACTGGCATAGGTGGAGGTCATGGGGAGGAGAATGTCACAGTGGCCTTCACCTTCTCAGTTCTAACTAAGTCCCCTCCTTTTTATAGCAAGAGAGGCGTCTTTTTACAAATTTCCACAGGCAGCTGTTCTGTTGGCTCGATAAGTGGGTTGACCTGACTATGGACGACATTCGAAGGATGGAAGAAGAGACAAAGAGACAGCTGGATGAGGTGAGTGGGATCCTAGAGGAGACTAGCTCTCAGTGAAATAAATACGTGGCTATGAAGGAGACTGTTGTGCTAAAACATGTCAGGGTCTGCTGTGGGTAAGGTACACTGCCAGCCATTATGGGAACTACAAAGAAGAAAACAGCCTGTTCTCTTAAATGTGCAGTCTAGTTGAGGTCTTGGCACACCCACAAAGACTGATATGACAGTAAGTGCCAAGTGAGTAATGGAGCCGCTGCAGTCATCTCTGAGTGTGTGTGTGGGGGTGCCAGGCTGCAGAGCTGGAGGTGACCCTGGGAGGAGACCGGCTGGGCTGATCCACGAATACCATACGCGTTACCCACAGAGGACAGCAGTGACACACACAGAAGCTGACAGTTCTAGACAGCTGTTTTGAGTTTGGAACTTTTGCTTTTTTAATTTTATTTTTGGCCTTGGCACAGATCCCAGAAGGAGAGCTCTCTGCCTGCTCCACAGGAGCTTGAAGACCCAGCACTCCTGCCTCATTTGGGAAGGCTTACCTGAAAGGGCCACTCACAGGAGGTGGCCCATGAATGACAGGCGCTCCCTGTGTACCGGGCACTGTTCCAGGGACTGTCAAATACACTGTCTCCTGTAGTCATCACTACACCTGGGAGGGGTCAGGTGACACAGTCAGCGTAATAGCCCAGCACTGTCTGCCCCAGAGCCGTTGCTCACCTCTACTTCTCCCTCAAGGTGTCATTTGGAGCCCTATTGCCCTCTTGGGGCTAAAAACAAAGCAGGAAACTGTTTCTTAAGAGCTATTGTTTCTCCCCCTTTGCCCAGGGTGGGGGTTGGCATGGAGCCTAGGGCTCCAGAGGCCTTGCTTTGCAGCAGCCCCACTCAGCTCTCCAGCAGGGCCTCAGGTGAAGAACAGGCCTGGGCGGCTGGCCCTGGTGCTCAGAATTTGACAGTGCTGGCCTGGGGGGAACCTGGGCCCAGAGTCCTCCAGCCCTCTGGAGCCCCCTAGGGAACTGTTTTTACCACCCAGGTGACATTTTCCTGGGCTGACTCACTGGTAAATGGCTACCAAATTCCTGCTGAAGGTGGGGTTTTGGTTATCCATTCAGCTACATTTGGCAGTGAAATGGCAGGATTTGGGGGCACAGTCCCTAATTTTTCTGCTAAAGACCTGAGGAAGAGGTAGATTGGAATGTCCAGGACTCTGGCAATTCGGTGTATACCAGAGAGGCCTAAGACTTAGAGTCACCATAGTCCTGACGCAAAGGAAAAAGTTACCAATGGAGCAACATGGAGACTTTCACTGGGGCTTAGCCTTAGCCACCCACTGCCCCACGAAGGCCAATAATAATGAACAGTGAACGTACAGAAGTGTTTGCTGTTGTCCTTTCACCCAGTAGAATTCAGTATCTTAGAGCTCTTAGCATGTACAAGGTCCTGAATTCAGTCTCCAGCCCCCAAAAGAGACAGCGGTCCTCAAATTCTTGCAGCTAGAAGAACTCTCCAGGGGATCTACTGGATCTGGCTTTGTCAGATCCAAAATCTCAGAGTTGGTTTGGTTTTTATTTTGGAACTGGGGATCAAACTTGGAACCTTGCACTTGCAAGGCAGGTGGCAGAACCACTGAGCTAAATCCCCAGCATAGTTGGTTTGTTTTTTAACCCCCAACCTTTAATGTTTCTCTGTTCTGTGGAAGATTGTGCCAAAAGCTTGAATGATCAGTGTCCTTCAGGGTAGCTGCAAATGGAGAAACCTCTTTGCAGTAGAAGAGGAAGCAAGCCTGAATGCACATCATTGTGGGACATTTTAACCTCATTAGCAACTGTGCAGGACCTTTATGTGCTACCTGTACCCCTGGCTTCCTTGTCTTGTTTTATTCTTAGTCTAAATACATATTTGTTGGGCAGTGGGTGTAGCTCAGTGGTACAGCACTTGCTTAGAATGTGCAAGACTTTGGGTTCAAAGAGCTGGGCATAGTGGTGCACACCTGTAATCTCGCACTTGGGAGGCTGAGGCAGGAGGGTCATCAGGAGTTTGAGGTGATTGTGGGCTGTATAGTAAGTTTGGTCAAGCCTGAATTACATAGTGAGACCTAGTTTTGGAAAACCAAGGAGAAAAAATAGGACCCTAGGTTCAGTCCCTTGGCACCTCACACAAAAATAACCATGTATTTGTTTTATCAAAGTTTTAGTTTTATAGTTTTTTGTTGTTTTGTTTTGTTTTGGGACAGGGTCTCACTATGTAGTCCAGGCTGCCCTAGAACTCACTATGTAGCCCAGGCTGGCCTGAAACTCATGGCAATCCTCCTGCCTCAGCCACCCTAGTGCTAGAATTGCAGGCCTATACCAACAAGCTCAACTATTTTTAGGTTTTTTTGTTTTTGAGACAGGGTTTCAACATGTAGTTGAGGCTGGCCTTTAACTGTAGTCCAGGCTGGCCCCAAGTGGTGATCCTCCTGCCTCAGCCTCCCTGTAGGATTACAGGCATGCACCACCACCCCCTGCTGTTTTTAATTTTGAAACTCAGATAGTATCCTTGGCTTATGAGGAAGAAACTACTTGTAGGCCCCAGGGGCCTAGAGATAGGTCCTCGCAATTCCAAAGTTTTTCGCTAACTACTCTCAGATTTTCAAATCATATGCTTATGCTCTTAATTCTTTTTATTTTTTTCCTGCAGTACTGGGGATTTAACATAGGATATTGCTCATGCTAGGGAAGCACTCTACTACTGTATCTCTAACTATATCTGTATCTACTGCTATATCTCCAACACTGTTTTGGGGGGTTTTGTTTTTGGTTTTTTTGCCTCATTTGGAGACAGGGTCTTGTTAAGTTATGTAGGCTGGCCTACAGCTTAGATTCTTTCTGCCTCAGCCTCCCAAGAAGTGAGATTATAGGAGTGTACCACCACACTGTGCCTAGTTTATGTACCCAGCCCCCCTTTTTTTGGTGCTAGGGATTGAACTCAGGGCCTTTGCACATGCTAGACAAGTGCTCTTCCACTGTTCTTCCCCCAGTCATTTTAATTTCTTGTTTTGAAACAAGGTCTGGCTAAATTATGTAGGCTAGCTTCATACTTCTAATCCTCTTTCCTTGGATCCTCTCACCTGAGTTACTGGGATTACAGACATGTGCCGCTGTGTGGTTTTATGGTTTCAATTTTTTTTTTTTTTTTTTTTTTGAGACAGGGTCTCACTATGAAGTTCAGGCTGACCTCGAACTCACTTTGTAGTCCAGGCTGGCCTATAACTGGTGGCAGTCCTCCTGCCCCAGCCTCCCAAGCCACCCTGTCAAGCTATGCTCTTAATTCTTTGTTTCTTGTTTTGTTTTTTTTTTTGAGGTACCGGGGCTCAAACTCAGGACCTTGTGCTTTTGAGGTAGGCATGGTGCCACTGAGCTAAATCCCCGGCTGTGGTCTTAATTCTTAATTTCTCAAATTTAAATAGTAACTGTTAGCTTCTTCCTATGGGAGATTTTGTCTTCCACTAGCATCCTTCCCTTGTTCAACCTTCATATCACAAGCTTTGGTTAATTCATTATTCACCACTCTTATTATGACTGTCATTTTTTTTCCCCCAACTGAGCCCTGAATTCTACTTTGATATTTCTTTCTCATGCTGTTTTTAAAAATAACATTAAGCCCAGGGATTTAGCTCAGTGGTTTTGCCACCTGCTGTGCAAGCACAAGGAACCGAGTTCGATCCCCGGTACCAAAAAAACCCCACATTAAACCAAGTGTGGTGGCTCATGCCTGTGATCCCAGCACTCAGAAGGCTGAGGCAGGAGGATTGCAGGCAAACCTGGGCTACATAGTAAGTTCAAGCCCAGCCTAAACTACATAAGTGAGATCCTGTCTCAAAAAACAACCAAAAATCAATAATTGCCTCTCCTCTTTTTGTTAGCTTAGTTTCCTGTGTCTGTGTCATTAAGTTTTGCTGTGTGTGGGTGATGTGTGAGGGGCACTGCAGCACAGTGTTGTTACTGGGCCATTCTCACTCATTTTGCTCCTACTCTGCTGGCACTGTGAATCAAAAGATCCCCTTGGTTCTGGAAAACGTTTTTGGACTATTTGATAATTTTCTCCCTTCTGTTTTCTTGTTCTCCCTGAATTTTTATTCATGAATTGACCTTCTTAATTTTCTTATGGCTTTTCTCTGTCTCTTTTCTTTTTCATTGTTAACTTCTGATGAGTTTTTTAAAAATTTTGTTAAGCATTTCTTTTTGTTTTGGGGGGTTTTTTTGGTACTGGGGATCGAACTTGGGACCTTGTGCTTGCGAGGCAGGTGCCAGAACCGCTGAGCTAAATCCCTGGCCCTTGTTAAACATTTCTTATTTTGTGTTTTTTTAAAATAGTTTATTTCCTATATGCACTAGCTTCAGTTTCTAAAACTATGAGGTTGTGTTTGTTTATTTATTTGCTTGAGACAGGAGCTCATTGAGTACTCCAGGCTAATCCAGGCTGGCCTTGACCTCACAATCCACTTGGCTCAGTCTCCTGAGTGCTGGGACTGCAGGTGTGTGCCACCATGCCTGGCAAGAATAGGTTTTTGATTTTTGAGGTTTCTCTCTACTCCCTGAACTGTGAGGGTTTTTTTCTTTTTTGTGGGGAGGGGTACCGGGGATTGAACTGCACTTGCAAGGCAGGCTCAGTGCCACTGAGCTAATTCCCCAGCCCCTTGAACTGTGAGTTCTTCTGTTCATTTCACACTGGATGCTGTTTGATGTAAAGAACTTTCTTCAGGTCAGGAGAGGGCTTCATTGTGGAGAGTCAGGTATTGATGGGGAACCTGAGTCTTTTGAGGGTGCTGCTCATTGTGCCTCTGGAGGACTCCTAGTCTCCTCAGGTGGATAATGGGGCGGCCAGCATTCTGGGAGCCCAGGTGAGGAAGGACTGTGGCGGGCTCACCAGGCCGTCAGATGGCTTCACCTTAATCCCTTCCTGTGCTGCACTTGCCATTTTGGCCCTAGCTAAACCTGAAATCCCAAGTCCATGCTTCCTTCAGTGCCTCCAGAGAGGGAGCCTCCTAGCTTTTGCTGTGACAGGAGGGCAGTGACTGCTTGATTTGGAGAGCAGGGAGGGCCTGCCTGTTCTCTATTCAGACTTTAAAACACAGTGGCTGTTCCTGACCACCCCGGGACCCCTACTAGCAGGAGGGCCTTTGCCCCAGCTCCCGAGCCTTGATTGGTCTGCTCCTGCTGAGATCCTGCCCTCTTGGAGCTCTCATATCTCAGCCTCTGCTGATCTGTGAATGAGTTACTGTCCATGCCTCTTTTTTCCATCTTCCACAATGTTGGCATCTCTTTTTAAAATTCATTTATTAGTATATGTTTGGGATGCATGACTGCTTTCTGGTTTTGGGGGTTTGTTTGGTTTTTTTGGTACAGGAGATTGAATGCAGGACCTTGTGCTTGTGAGGCAGGTGGCGCCACTGAGCTAAATCCCTGGCCCTTAACTCTTGTTTTTCTGTCCCCTTCCCCACTGCCTTGTTGCCATCTCTTATTTTCTGATGTCAACTCTGTTTTTATTGTCTTCGTGGAGAGACAGACATGATAGATGATAGATAGATAGATAGATAGATAGATAGATAGATAGATAGATAGTTCCTTTACTTTCACCATACTAGGTTTTGGGGAGGAATAGAGATAAATGCAGGTATTTAATCTGTCATTCATTGCAAGCTTGCAATAGGAATTATGACTCCTTTTTTTTTGGTACCGGGGATCGAACTTGGGAAGTGTGAGTTTTGAAGGGTCACTATAAGGCCACCATCTACACGGCAGCGAATCTAGTCTCTGTGGGAGGGTAGAGTCACAGTTCTTGGGTGAAGCTCAAAGATTTGCAAAACAAGGGATCAAGAGATTAATTTCTTGCCCTAAAAAGAAAAATGTCAGGATGGGCCAGGGATTTAACTCAGTGCCTGCCTTGGACACGAAAGGTCCCGAGTTCGATCCCCGGTACCAAAGAAAAAAAAAGGAAAAATGTCAGGAGATGTGTATTTGTAGGAGAGCAGCTTCCCCTCCTCCTCTCTTCTATCTCTCCCGTCTCTCTCTCTGTCTCTCTGTCTGTTTCTACTCCTCCTCCTCTTCTGTCTTCCTCCTCATCTTCCTTGCTCTCCCATATTTTTATTTTTTAGAGGTTTATAATCTTAAAAGTGGAAGGAGGTCCCTTAAAGGTATACAGTGGACCCTTGACTTACGAACTCAATTCATTCCCAAGGGCTAGTTGTAACTCAGGTTGGTCAATTGTTTTCAGTCTCTCTACTGTATAATTTTAGGCTACACTTTCTTCTAGGCAGATCTCAGTGTCCTTAGAGAGAGACACTGGCCCAGGATTTCTCAACGCCACAGGAAAAGATGTTGTAATGTTCCTTCCACAACTCTTGGTTTTTTTGTTTTTTGGGAGGGGGCATACCAGGGATCAAACTCGGGTCCTTGTTCTTGCGCAGCAGACAGTGAAACCACTGAGCTCAATCCTCTCCTTCCAGAACTCTTTAAGGGTTAAATCTGGATCTGAGACCATCTGGAGGAAGCACAAGTGGCCAGCCTGGGTTACATAGTAAGTTTAAGGCCAGTCTGCACTACATAGTGAGATATACTACTATCTATCTACTATCTATATACTACTATCTCAACAAAACCAAAAAAAAATTCACAAGTAGAATTAAAGAATTTAAGGGTTTAATTTATTACCAGATTCATTGTTGTTGTTGTTGTTGTTATTATTATTATTATTATTATTATTATTATTGGCTTTTTGAGACAGGGTCTCACTATGTAGCTTAGGTTAAACTCAGACTTGCTTGGGCCGGGGATTTAGCTCAGTGGTTCCGCCGCCTGCCTCACAAATGCAAGGACCCGAGTTCAATCCCTGGTACCAAAAAAAAATATCAAAAAAACTTGCTTCAATCCTCCTACCTCAGTTTCACAGATGTTGGGAATACAGATACGTGTGCCACCATGCCTGGTCAGATTTTCTTTTGGTACCGGGGATCAAATTCAGGTCCTTGAGCTTGTGGGGCAGGTGGCGGCATCACTGAGCTAAATGCCCAGCCCCAGATTTTCTTACTAAAAAGTACATAGTTGTAAAGAATGGCTTTTCAATAAGATTTGAAAATAGCAAGTGTTTGATACCTGTGTTTCTTCAGAAGTATTCATTGATTTTTGGATGCTTTGTGGTGCTTTAGAACTGATTTTTTTTTCCCCCAGTTTTATTTTTAAATTTTATTTATTTATTTTTGGTACTGGGGATCGAACTCGGGACCTTGTGCTTGTGAGACAGGTGGCGGAACCACTGAGCTAAATCCCCAGCCCACCTCAGTTTTATATTTTACTGAACTTTTTATTTTCAGACAATGGTAAGATTCAGGTATATTGGTAAGCAATAATACAGAAAGATTTGTGTACACTTTCTGTAATTTCTACCAATGATAACATCTTGCAAACTCTACTACAATGTCATAGCCAGGATATTGCTATTGATACTTTGGGTAATATTTTCTCCAGTCATGTTAGATTGTTTTATACTTAATGGTAAAAATGACTTTTTTTTTTGATACTGGGGATCGAACTTAGGAAAAATGGTATTTTTAAACTGGAGATTGAACCCAGGTCCTTTGCACTGAACTGCATCCTCACACCATTCTCCCCCCCCCCTTTTTAAATCAGGATCTCATTAAGTCACTAAATTTCCCCATCTGGGCTCAAACTTGGAATCCTCCTGCCTCAACCTCCTACAGTACTACGATTACAGGTGTATGTCACCATAGCTGGTTGGTAAAAATGCTTTTCAAAAGAAAAATATTTTAGGGCTGGGGATTTGGCTCAGTGGTTTCAACGCCTGCTACGCAAGCTCAAGGACCCGAGTTCGATCTCCAGTACCAAAAAAAAAAAAAAGAAAAAAATTTTAAAATGGAATTCCAGATAAATTAATATATAGATTAATTTATAGAAGAATATATAAATTCCATTCAGCTAACCCTGCTCTCATTCCTAGTGAGCAACACTGTTAAAACAAGACCTGACACTGTACTTGCTCTTCCAAGGTGGCCCGCTCTTATGCTGTAGGGTCTACTTCTTTTCCTGCTTTTACTTGACCCAAACCCGTCACTCTGCAGAGCCTATTTCCTACCTTTAATAAAACTTTGCTGGGCCGGGGATTTAGTTCAGTGGTTCCGTTGCCTGCCTTGCAAGCGCGGGGTCCCAAGTTTGATCTCCAGTACCAAAATAAAAAAACAAAACTTTAGGGCCAGAGATTTAGCTCAGTGGTTTCGCCGCCTGCCTTGCAAGCACAAGGACCCGAGTTTGATCCCCAGTACCAAAAAAAAAGCAAAACTTTGCTACCTTTTGTGCTCATCTTGACCAATTCTTTGCTCAGGACAGAAAGAACCTAGAAATCACTTCCAGAAGGAGACTCCAGCCCCCACAAAACCCAGTAACAGAAGGACTGTTTCCAACAGTATCAAGGGTACTGGACCCGATCAAACAAAGACATTGCATGAGCTTCCAAAGTACACTGGGCTGTCCTCAGAACTGAGATACATGGACATAGAGCCACTCCAACCTGTTGAAAGCATTCCCAGGTGGCATCTTCAGAACCAGCCTCACAGTGGAATCAAACACAAGGGTTCCTGCATTCTCCCTCGTGTTCAGAGTCTTCTATGGGAATTTTTTTTTTTGTCTGAGACAGAGTCTCCCTTGTAGTTCAGGCTGGCCTTGAACTCACAGGGATCCTCCTGCCTCAGCCCCCCAAGTGGTGGGATTACATGGGTGTGCCACCACACACAGCCACTGTCTTTGGAAACTTATCTGCCACTCTTGCAGTGTATCAATAAACACTAACTTTTCCATTGAAACAAAAAATAGGATTAGCATTTCTATTTTCATATACACCTCTCATGTCACATAGGCCCCAGGAAATAGGAAATAACCATTCTTATGACATTTCCCTGTAAGAATAAAACAGTTGTTTCTGTGGCACCCTCTCAGGGGGACCTCGTCTCTGATGGGGGGAAGCCATCAAGTTCCCTGATAGGAAGTACATTCTTTTTTTTTTTTGGTACCGGGGATCGAACTCGGGACCTTGCACTTGCAAGGCAGGTGCTGGAACCACTGAGCTAAATCCCCAGACCAGGAAGTACATTCTTATTAAGATGGCTCCGCAGTAATATTATTGCTAAGTTGTCGTTGAATGCTGGGGCCAGTGACAGAGGTAGAAATGGTCTAGCTTTGGCTGTATGTATTCCAAATTCTATGGAGGTTTTTGCTTTGTGCATAAAAACTGCTCCATTCTATGTTAGCGGTATTGATAAGGCAGGTGGTATTCGTGGTGCAGTTCTGTCCACAACAAGAGCCCTCAATTTTCCCTGTTTTTTGTTTTTTTTTGTTTTTTCTATTCCAGATGAGACAAAAGGACCCAGTGAAAGGGATGACAGCAGATGACTAAAGCCACCCCTACCCTTTCTGCACTGTATGTACTTTATTTCTCACTGTGCATGTCATAGAAGCAAAAATTCGGTTTGGGTCCTCAAGGCCTCAGTGGCTCACCATGGAGTCAGAAAACCGACCTCACCCCTCATCTTTCACTGATGGCTGCCATGTTAAACGGCGAGCTCTCAGGCTTCCACTGAAAAGGATTGTGGGTTCTGAGGCTGTGGATGCAGAAGCAAAGCTTATGTGCCATTAATCATTTCCCCTCTTGCAACTCGAGCCATGTTGAGGAGACACCAGCATGCTTGTGGCCATCCTGTGCTCCTCATGTTAAAGCCAGTTCCATACTGCTGAATACTGGCAGGCATTCCCTGCCCTGCCCCTGAAAAATCTGCTGGCCAAACAGATTTTATAAGCATTCTCCATTGTGTTTGGTTCTTCATTTCCTTCTCTATGCCCCAGGCCCCATACTAAGTAACAGAGACACCGTCTTTCAGATGCTGGGGTAGTACTTCTGCCAGGTCATAGGCCCAGAAGTGGGGTATTGCTTGCTTTATATTGTCACTTCCCCAAGGTGCTTCCTTTTGTTAGCTCCCAGTGCTGTCTCCTCAGTACCCTGCACACCTACATACTCAAGTTATTGTTGCAGCCCAGAGTGGTCATGAATGAAAAACTTGGCCTTGCTCTCAAACTGAGAAAATGATTTCATCAAATAAAAAATTGGCTGTCCAATGCAAACCTCTGCATGCTCTTGCTGCCTGTGTCCTTAAAGCAGCTTCTGATAGCTGGAAGGGTAGGATTAAGTGGAATCTTGCAATGCCAGCTTCCTGGTCACTGCTGGGGCCTTAGTGTCCTCTCCCTCATTCCCCTTCCCACCAGCTGGCATCCTTCTGGCTCTTGAAATTTCTCTGTTCAAGATGGTTTACAGTGTGCTTCTGTCTTCCTCTGTTGCTTCCTTAATAATTGTATTTCTCTTCTAGTTTTGCAAGACAGTGGTCAACAGGAAGGCCCAGCAGCTCCACCCTCCTGAGTGACAGGCCATCTTCGGACGCAGCCTTTCTGTGCCTATTCTTCAGGCAACTTTTGATCCCTTACCGTAGCTAATTATAGATACCCTTTAATATTGTGAACAAATAGACCGTCCGGTATTACAAAGCCCACGTGTGCAGGAGCCTGCTCCTCTGAGATATGTGGCGAGTAGGTTGCTGTATTTACAGCTCCTCCCTCTCTCTCCATTGTGTTCTGACCCATTTCTGTGTACCCCCCATCTTATTTCTAAGTGACATTTTTAGCCTTTCAAAATAGCTGCCTTTTGTGATGTGGTGATTTAAGTTCCTTTGTTTTCAACCTTGAGATAAACTGTAATATTTTTGCTTGCTGGGCAGATCTTTGCAATTTTGAGTGCTAACTTGGGGAGAGAGGATGAGTTAGAAATACAGAATTCCTACCTTCCCAGTTCCACAGAATAGCAATGTGGCTCATAACTCTGAACTCTGCTCCAGTTGTTAGAGTGCTCTAAGCACCAAGGAAGTAGCCAAGGCCCAGCCAGTCTCTGTTTAAGATAATTTAACAAATATGAATAATCCCTGTCCCAGTCTTTGTATCTCTGGCCATTGTTCTTAGAAACAACTGTAGCTTCTTGGCCCTCCTGTTGCCCATTGTGTCTGAATCCTTCTGCAGAGCCTACAAGGCACCCTGGTCACCTCTCCACCTGGAGGGACTTGTCCAGTGTGGCCCATAGAATTGAGTCTGTCCCATAGATATTGATCCATCTGACCCCGAGGAGCCTTATATGTCCATGCTCCTCTTCCCTTTTGGGCTGGTGCTGCCACTCAGCAATAATCCTCTTTTCTCTGTGCTTTCTTAGATCCCTATCCTCTGTCTTTGAGGTTGGTTAGAATGCAAGAGTCCTGATCTCTTCATGCTGCACACAATGAGCATGCAAAAAGCTTTCTTTTCCAGCAGAACATGTAACCTCTTGTCTTCAGTCATTGGAAAGGAATTTGAAGAAAAAGAACTCAGCTCATCCTGCCCCCGTGCTGAGTTCTGTCCTGGACAATCAAAAGCAAGCAGTGATCATAGTCTAGAATTCTACCAAAGTAGGCTGGAGAAGTCCAGGTTCCAGGGGAGGAGAGGCTGCTGAGTGCCTCCTAGTTCCTACAACTTGGTAGAACCCGAGTATGCCTTCCTGGTGGGAGAATCTGAGACAGCTGCAGTGTCACCTGACCATTCCCAAACCTTGCGAAGTTATGTCAGCCTGAGCATGCAGTCATCCAGTCCCATGCTAGCCTGGGTGCCTCTTGCTGAGAGAGACCAAATCTCCCTTGGGAGAGCGAGAAGTGGGATGGGCTAATTTATCCTTATGATTTTATCAGTTTGTTTGCCTTACCTTACTCATTTCTAAGTGCAATAAGGGAGCGTCTCACAGGATTGCACCTGGGACATCCTAATGGATGGTTTCCTATGGCCTTCCAAGAGCTGACAGATTCAGACCCCTCAGCGTTAACTCTGACCTTCACTGAGGTCCCTTTGGAACCAGAGATGTCCTCTTAGAAGCACTTTTCCTCTGTATGTCTCCCCACTTTGCTGGGTCCTTAGTAATGGACCTGGGCATTCAGTTGGTGATTAGCATCTCAACTGCTGTTATTGTGTATTGGACTGGGAAAGTTGAAGAAGAGGCATTCCTACAGGAGAAAAATGTAAATGTTTTCCTACAAGCTCTGTATTACCTATTAATTATATTTGTGCTTAAAGATGTTCCTTCTTCATTCGTCAACTAGGTGAGTTATCTTGGGAGAAACTGATACTATAAGCAGACATTTGTTAACATGGGGTGAGGATCAGATGTTAGTCTCCTTCAGCTTTTCTTTGCGATCCACACGTATCATATCTGCTCTCATGAGGGCTCACTCTTTATCTACCTTTTCTCTGGGTCCTCCACTTCCCACTCCCACCCCAACTGAAAACATCCGAATGAGCTGAGCTACAGTTTCCTGAGATGAGCCTGGATCTGGGGCTCCTGGCCACAGGAAAAAGGAGGAACAAACATTCCTGGTATTCTGTTCTCACAGACTGTGTTGCTGCTAGGCAACCGTGTTGGCTTCTTTTAAGAACTCCATCCCTCCTCACCCATCCCAAACTGTCTAACACTCGGAGGGGCTTCTGAGCAAAGTCTCGGCTCCGAGGGGAGAATACCTGAGGGTGCACCACACCCCTGCAGAGCAGCTGCTTCCTTTAGACTTCCAGAGACTGCAGCCCAGCTGAAAGCAGCAGTGCTTCTGCATGAGGGCTTCTGGGCTCTGGCCTCACCAAGAGAGGGTGAGGGCAGGGTCAGTATTGTGGGCATGTGTCTATCTTCCCAAGTTCTCCTTTTACAGTCCCCACTGGGACTCCCCGACTTATTTTGGTTGGTTCCTAGTGCTACTTTTACAAACTACACTTTGTAGAAATGATTAGATTACTTTATTTAATGTGAGTTTGTGCCTTTTTTGTCTCAATCTTCCAATACAAGTATATTGGGCGAAAAAGCAGTCTAATAAAATCCTAGACAGAGCTTTCTGGAGTCCAGCTTACTGGTGGTGTTCTTATGTCCATTTTACCACTTAGTATCCTCAGACTCTTTCTGATGTGCCCCCTCCCCTTTATCAGGGCAGGATTAGGAAAAGGTACAATGACATGCAAATTTTTGCAGGTGATTTACACTAATTAAAATATTCCTTTGTCAATTTATGCATTATGTATCTAAATGTAATTTAGCCATTTCTAGTGGCAGTGTTTCCTTTTTGCTTTGGTCTCACTTCCTCTTCACATATCCCTCATCCACCCTACTAAGTGAAACATTTAAGGTAGGAAGGTTTGGTTTGGTTTTTTTTTTTGGTACTGGGGAACAAACTCACCTTGCGCTTTCGAGGCAGGTGTTGGAACCACTGAGCTAAATCCCCAGCTCTGTTTTTTTGTTTTGCAACAGGATTTCCCTGTGTTGCCTAGGCTGGCCTCAAACCTCTCCAGTCAAGCTATCCTACCTGAACCTCCTGAGTGGCTGGGACTGCTGGAGTGCGGCAACGTGCAGGCTTAAAATAGGACCTTGAACTCGCAGTGATCCTCCTCCCTCACCTCCTGAGTGCTGGGATTACAGGCATATAAATAGGCTTTAAAGCCAGCTCTTGGGAAGCTGAGGCAGGATTGCCACGAGTTCAAGGCCAGCCTGAACTATATAGGGAGACCCTGTCTCAAAAAACATAAATAAAATAGTCTTTAGTCAGACATAGTGGCCCACACTTCCTGTCCTAGCACCCCGGAGGCTGAAGCAGGATTGCTTCGAGTTAAAATGAGGCCAACCTGGGCTACATAGCTTAACATCCTGAACTACACAGCAAGAACCTGTCTCCAAAAACAAGAAAAGTCCTTGCCAGGCGTGGTGGGCCCATGCCTGGAGGATCACCATGAGTTCCAGGCCAGCCTGAACTACAAAGTGAGACCCTGTCTCAAAAAATAAAGAGGTTTTTTTTTTGGTTTTTTTTTGGTACCGGGGATCGAACTCGGATCCTTGCGCTTGCGAGGCAGGCGGCAGAACCGCTGAGCTAAATCCCCGGCCCCAAAATAAAGGTCTTTAATCTGGCATCAGGGTGTGTTAACTTTATGAAGCTTGTTGTAAATTTGTGCATTTTTCTGGGAGAAAGTCATGACTTTCAGTGGAAGGCCACATACTCTCCCTTGCTCCCCCCCCCCCCAGATTTAAAAACTGACTTAAACGAAATTGTAGTCTTTTGCCAAGTTCATTTCATGTTTACTGTTAAATGTAGACCAGAAGACTTATTTTTCATTCCTTAATGGGCAGCTATCCAAGAGCCCAGGAACCCCATAATGTCTCAGGTGTAAGAAAGAAGTAAAACAAGGAGTTTGAAAAGAATGCAGGCGCACCATGACCAACGTAAGTGGGGAGGCCAGGTCATAAGCACAATAGTGACTTTGCGTGCCCCTAGCCGGGTCTGGCCCTTGAGTCCGAGCGTGAGACGCGGGAGAACATAGCACCGAAGTGAGAGCAGTGGCGAGCCAGGTAGCGCTCAGACTCGTGCAGGCGAGGCGGTGATTTCCGCCGGAAGATGCCCCCTTTTCGGCCCCGCGCAGGGCAGACTGGGAGTGGCGGGTAGGTGGGGCTCTGGAGCCGCCCGCTCTCCTGCCGGCATGGACCTGGGCATTGTTACTCGGGTTCTGTTGACAGGCAAGACACTCCTCTCTTACGTCCCAGCCCCTCTGCTCTCAACCTGTGATCATTTAGTGTCTGTTGGCTTGTCCCGCCTCTTTACCCCGAACCGCACCACCCACAGCCCTCGGCGTAGCAAGAACCGCCCCTTACGGAAGCCGAGGCGGACGGTCAGAATCCGGAAGAAAAACAACCAGGAACTAGTGAGGCGTTGAAGACCTGCTGCCCGAGGGGTTGCTCGGGAGGGGATCACCTTAGCCAGGGAGACGCGAGCCTGCTGGGCCTCTGCGTGGGGATGATGGCCGCTGTGAGGCAGCGGAAGCTGTCTGCGGCAAAAGAGATGAAACTCAGGTAAGGAGGACATCTGCGAGTGGGCCGGCCTGGCCGGGGAAAATCTTACTGCACCCCTATAGAGATTGCGGTCCTCTGGGAAGAACCAGACAGGACGGGCCCACTACATGGTTGCTCCTGATTTGGAAGCCCATTTACATCCTTCCAGACCAATGTCTGGATTATATAGGATCTGTGACGCGCGCATTCCCTAAATTTAGGGTCCGGAGCTCGTTCCCGCTGGGGCGTCCGGAGCAAGTGACCCTATTGGCCTTTGGAGAAGACACCTGTGCTAGGATATTAAGAACATAATGCATTCGCCCCTTAGCCCTAGACTAGAAGTTTTACTCCTACTTTTCAAAAATCAGTACATACACCTTGGGAGCTGCCTAATCCGGAAATAAAAATCAGATTTAGGTAAGTTCTTTTAATGAACTCATGCTTGCACTCATTCCTGGTCTCATGCTTGCTTTTTCACGAGGAACAACGTAATCACCAACTTAGTGTAAGTCACGATGCACGAATTTACTGCTAATCTCAGACTTGAGAGTGGGGACAAGAAATCCCGACTTTTGTTCTCCATCCAGGAAGAACAAGTCCCTGGGGAAACAAGGAACCTTTGAGTTAAAGGGCTGCCTTCCTTAATCCTCTGTTGGACAGCAGGGGGAGATCGTAAACAAATGAAGTAAGCAATCTCACAGTTCCAGAGAAGATGGTTTTTGCATTATTTTGTTTACGTTCAAGGGAGAGGCAGGAAGTTGCTTAAAGACGGCCAAGAATTTTTTCAAGTCATGCTTTTTAGGACATGGACCTCTAAGAACAAGGTCTAGTGGAGAAGACATGTTTTGAAACAACCTGCCCTTCCAGGCCCCCTTTACCCTCCCCTGGCCCCATTCTGGATCTTCATTTGCTTCACTCTTTCTCATAGTGTTCTTGAGATTTACAGGAATTTTGGTGGCTGTTCTTGATCTCTTCAGGGTCTGTACCTCCTGCCTGATCTGTACTCAGCATAGTCTGGCTCGCCTTGGAGTGTTGCTGGAATTATTCAGTTAAACAGTTCTGCAAACCCAGCGTAGTGGCGCGAGTCTGTAATCCCAGCACTAGGGAGCTGAGGCAGGAGGATGGACACAAGTTTGAGGCCAGCCTTGGCTACATAATGAGTTCAAGGCCAGCCTGAACTACATAGTGAGACCATGTCTCAATCCCCCCCCCCCAAAAAGCTCTTCACGTCTCTTTCCTCTGACAATATAGAGTATCATTGAAAACCACGGATCTAGTTCTTTTGTATGAAGCTGAGATGGATAATGTTACCCAATTAACGACTTTTCCCAAGAGAAGGTAGTATCTTGAGAGAGATGTTGAGAAACTGGTTACTTAGATGCTTCTCAGGCTCCCTGAAGGGCTTGGTGGAATTTGTTGAGCTACAGGGATCTGCAAGGAAGGGAATGTAATGTTGTTATCTCTGCTATTTTTTTTTAATTTTTTTTCAGAAACAAGGGTCGAACTCAGGACCTTGTGCTTGCCAGGCAGGCACTGGTGCCACTGAGCTAAACCTCCGGCCCTATCTCTGTTATTTTTGAAATTCCCTTGTCCTAGTAGCTTGAGGCCTCTCACAAGGTACAATCTGAACCTGAACCCTGGGATCTTCCTGGTGGTCTTAGGAACCCCTGAGTTGATGTGTGAGGCCAAAAAGTTGTTAACTGAGCCATAGACAATCACTGAAGTGTAAAGGGCTTGAGAAGCTGATGAATTAATAAATTCTTGGCCATCCAGTCTCTCCCCTTTCCTTTGTCTAACCAAAAGCCTGTGGGTTTTTGGCAGCTCTGCTGTTATTGGCAGCACCAGTGCAGCTGTGGGCCTGCATGGAGAATCCAGTCCAGGGTAGATTCCTACTTCAGGGGATAAAAGTGAAGACAAAGGGCTTATAGTCCATTGCTCCTTCTCCTACCACCAGATGCAGAAACACATTTGCCATTATTATGCAGCGGATCGTTGTACAACCATTAGTAGGCCTACACCTTTGTCCATTATCTGGACAAGATCTTGTCACTTTTCCTCCATAACTTCCCTTTGCATCCCTTCCACAGCATTCATGTTGTAACATGGAATGTGGCCTCTGAAGTACCCCCTCTAGACCTCAGTGACCTGCTTCAGTTGAATGACCCAAACCTGAATCTGGACATATGTATCATTGGGTAGGTCACTACAGGGCCCTTTCACTCATCCTTCTAATCCTGTGGGAAACTTCTCTAACTTACCTTCCTTGCTGTGGAGTCAGAAGGCAGAGTGTTTTCAGCCTCTCTTGTCTTGCATCAGCAATGGCCAGAAATTGGATACCAGCAGCCAAACAGCTGGGGGAGGGAGAAATCATGGCCATCAGAACTAGGGTGAGAAAGTCTGGTGGGGGGCAGTACTAAATGTCTTTGGGAGAGGTGGTATTCTCCTCTGACCTGGGGTGGTCAGTTTGCAGGAAGTGAACTCTGGGATCATAAGCCTCCTTTCCAACACTGCCTTTGAAGACCCATGGAGCAGCTTCTTCATGGATGTGCTTTCCCCTCTGAGCTTCGTCAAGGTAACTTACAAGTTCGTGGGTGATGAAGAAAGTGTCCCCTCCACTGCCCTGCATTGTTTGGCTATGTGTTCCCCACACTCCCACTCAGCTATTCTTGCTGTTTCCCATTTATTAAAAGGTTTAAGGGCTGGGTATTTAGCTCAGTGGTTCTGTCGCCTGCCTCGCAAGTGCAAGGGCCCGAGTTTGATCCCCGGTACCAAAAAAAAAAAAAAGCCATAGGATTCATTTAAAAAAAATAAAAGGTTTAAGCCTCACTCTGCCTGGCTTCTTGGGGCTCTTGCCTGCCTTGTGCCTTTCTAAGGTTTCTAGATCTAAGCTAGGACTGTAGGAGTTACTTTCACAGCTGTTTGTTATCTTGGGAGAATTCCTAGTGCAGGTGGAGCCAAGATTACTGACACCAGAGTACCTACTTCTGCCTCACCCTACAGTTTCTACTCACTGCCCAGCCTGAAATCTCTGAGTATAATAATTGCTACCACTTATGGAATGCTTATTTGATACTGAAGATTAAAAATAAACTTTTTTTTCCCTCCCCTGCACTGAAGGTTGAACTTAGGGCCTTAAGCATGCTAGACAAGTACTGTATCACTCAGGTACATCTCTAGCCCTTTTGTAGATTTTATTTTGAAGCAAGGTTTTCCTTAGTTGCCCAGGCTGGCCTTGAATTTGTGATCCTCCTACCTCAGCCATAAATAAACTTTTCACTTACATTATTTTAAAATCTTAACTCTCTTGAAATGGGGATATTTTGCAGATAAAACTAAGGTTCAGAAATCATATAGGCTATTTGGTATTTGAATCTACGTCTTTCAGACTTTATAGCCCTTTTCTTAAACTACTGTATTTTCTTGCTATACTAATTGTATAGCTTATTAGTGACCTGTAAGGCTTACAGATATCCCATGTCTAATATGTTGATATCAGAAGGTCTCCTCTGATCATAGAGGACATCCAGGTCAAATCTCTAGAGTTCAGGAGGTTAAGATAGGGAGCCAGGTATGGGGGTGCACACTTGTAATCTCAGCACTTGGGAGACTGAGGCAGGAGGATTGTGAATTTAAGTTGGGCTACATATGGAGTTCCAGGCCAGTCTCCAATATAGACCATGTCTGGTTTAAAAAAGAAAAATTGGCTGGGCATGGTGGGACACATTGTAATCTCAGCGCTCAGGAGGCTGAGGCAGAAGGATCACCACACATTCAAGGTCAGCCCTAACTACACAGCAATACCTTGTTTCAAAAAAATAAAAACAAAGTTAAAAAAAAAAAAAGAAAGGGAAGATGGGTATGGTGGAAAAGGTTCTTAACCTGAGGGACCAGTATACTTTGGTAAAACTTTAGACCTTAGTAGAATCCGCAGAATCCTCCATTTGCTGGGTCTTCTTGTTTCTGCTTCGTACTCTAAGGGATGAAATGTGTTCCTACTCACAGCACTTAGTTTATAACTTCTTGGAAATCCCAAAAATCTTTTTGTTTCTTCCCAGGTGACTTCTGTTCTTCATTTTGTTACCCAGGGCTAGACGTGTGGCTGAGTAGTAGAGTGGTAGCCTAGCATGCACAAAGCCCTGAGTTCAGTCCCCAGCACCTGGGTGGGGGCTTAATGCTGTTACCCTACTTTCCCTGAGGGTGCTGGAGCAAGACGTATACATGTTTGAAGGAGAAGAAGTAATATAAGATTTAGTCCTTGGTTCCGCAGCCTACCTCGCAAGTGCAAGTTCCCAAGTTCAATCCCCTGTACCAAAAAAAAACAGATTTAGTCCTCCTGCAGGAGGATTGCCACAAGTTTGAGTCCAGCCTGGGCTACCTAGTGAATTCAAGGCCAACTTGAAGCATACAGTGAGACCCAATATCAAAACAAAACAAAAAATCACCCCCCCAAAAAAGATTTAGTCCTCCTGCTGAGGCTAGAAAATGCCAGGCTCTGAGGTCTTGTTTGCTTCCTAATCAATCTCAGGCCTCTTCCTGTGGGCTTGGAGCTAAATCCTCATGGAGGGCTGAAACCACCTCTCTCACCATTCACTCCCTTCCCAACAGGCCTCCTTGTGCCTTGGCTAACTGGCAGGGCTTGGTAGGATGGAACTGAGCCAAGGAAATTAGCTCAGCTTGTGGTAGGGATACAACCCATTCCACCCAGGTGGCCTCCCAAGGTCAGGAGGCCTGCCTGAGGGCCAAGCACCCAGAATGGATGCCATGCCTTGCCCCAGCCAAGAATTGAGGTTCACAGGCAAGCCCTGTTTACGGCCTATTTGAGTAGAGTTTTGCCACCAATAGGTTGAGAAGCCTGGGCTGACCACTTTTGCTGTTCCAGGCCTTCCCACTACCTCCTGCCAGTTCCTTCTTTCACACCTCCTACTTCATTTCCTCTAACTGGAATTTCCCCTAAAGTCTCCTGTTTTTCCCCACACCCCCAAGCTTTCTCTCAGTCTGACTCTGTCATGCCCCCAAGCCCATCCTCCCTGCCCCTTACTTCCTCCTGTTCCTTGACAAAGTAGAATAGTCTTCAGGGTGCAGCCCAGTGCCCTAAAGCTGGCCTCTTGAGTTAAGATTAAGCTCAAATCTGTTCGTGTTTATCAGATGCCCGTCCTTACCGTGGGAGTCAGTCCCTCCTCGTGGGAGTCCAGCCCAAGTGGGGGTGGAGGGTGATGTTGAGGACATACTTGTAGCAACCTCTGGCCAACCTCTGGCCAACCTCAGGTTCTTAACGCACCCCTCCCCCAGCGCTGAGTTTGGGATTCCCCCCTGCTTTGACTTCCACTGTGCTAGGGTTCCTAGCCTGTGGGATCAAGTTTCATAATTCCTGGAAGGCCACAGTACACTCCCCACCCGGGGATTTCCTCCTTGGCCTCTGCACCTCCTGCTCCGGAAACGACCACTTAGATGATGGGTGTAGACAGCCTGAACCTGAGAGAGGGTCACTGGCTGCAGCCCATTCCCACCCCACCCCACCCCCTGCAGCTGCAGATAGTGGCATTTTGGCAGTCCAAGAATAGGACTACTAGTTCCTTAGTCTCCCTGAGCCTCAGACCCACATCTGCAAAACAGACAGTGACTCTTTAGATGATTGATGAAAAGCTTAAGTGAGATCAAGTACTTTAGTAGATGTTAGTTATTCTCCCAGACCTGCAAACATACGTGCTTCATACTTTCTGTCATCCCCAATGCATTGCCTTCATGGACATTCAAATGCACACAGTCTAGTTACTTTTTGCGGGGGGGGGGGGGGGGGAGTGACCTTTTCTTTACTGTTTTCTCACTGAGGTAGAACGTGCAGAAAGGAAGTGTACATCTGGGTGTATATGCTTGGATGGTGGTACATGCTTAGATGCACTTGGGAGGCTGAGGCAGGAGGATTACAAGTTCAAAGCCAGTCTGGGAAAATTAGTGAGGCCCTATATCAAAATAAAAGGGGTGGGCTGGGGATGAAGTTCAGTAGTAGAGTGCTCACCTATTATGTGTGAGGCCCTGATTCTACCCCCAACATCTCCCCCAAAAGAAAAGTACAATCTGCCGGAGTTTTACACAATAATACATACCCATGTTACCATGAGTGAGGTAAAAATACAGAATGAAAAAAAATACAGAATGTTTCTATTATTCTAAATGTCTCTCTCTGTTCCCTCCCTGCATTTATGTACTTTTTTTTTTTTTTTTGTACCGGGGATAGAACTTGGGTCCTTGCGCTTACGCAGCAGGCGGCAAAACCACTGAGCTAAATCCCCGGCCCTCATTTATGTACTTTTAAGACCAGACAGTAGCCTATGCCTGTAATCCCAGCTACTTGGGACACTGAGGCAGGATGATTGCAAGTTTAAGGCCAGACTGGGCAACATAGCAAGGCCACATCTCAGGAAAAATAAAAAATAATTCTTGAACCAAAAAATAATAGCTATCAGTTCTTCCCAGCATCTGTGACATAGTATTATTGCTGCCCTATCAAGGAGACAATAGACTGAGATCCTTGCCAGTACCCAAGGATCTCAGGGCAGCATCAGTGAGAGGAGCACCTAGGCATGTGTACAGTTAGGACTGAAGAGTCGGTGCCCTAATAATGGCAGGAGTTCCTGGCAGCTTCGGCTTTTCTCCCTTCTACCCCCAAGCCCAACAGCAAAAAGTGAAACCTATGCTCCCAGAATGAACCTGCGGAATAGAAAGGAAAGGAGTAAAACTCTGAGATTCAAACTGGGGTACTGTAGACCCTGGGATAGGCGTTGCACGTGGCTTGGGCCTCCGCAGAGTGCCTAGCACCAGGCCTGGCAGGAGTACACTCAGCATGTGCAGTTCAGTGAATGACTTTTGACCTTGTTCTCCTACAGATCTCCCACGTCCGAATGCAGGGGCTCCTCTTAATGGTCTTTGTCAAGTACCAACATTTGCCCTTCATCCAGATCCTCTCTACAAAATCTACCCCTACTGGCCTCTACGGTTACTGGGTAAGGGTTGAGCTGGGAAGGGTGGGGAGCCTTAGAGCTGAGCAAAAGAAAGAAGAAATGAAATGAATCTTGGTACTCCATCTAACCCAGTACCTTGTGTACCCATTTTGCCTCAAAGAGGGATGGACATCCCTGAGACCCCAGACTGGGTGGACTGGGTACTGTACATGGAGAGCTTACCTTAGGAAGCTTTGTGTATCCCTGACAGATCCTGCTGAAAGTGAGACTACCTCCCTCAGGCCTGGGGAGGGGAAAGGTTCCAAGCTAGAGTAGCATACCACCCTTCTGTCCACCTGTCCCACCAGGGGAACAAAGGAGGAGTCAACATCTTCCTGAAACTTTATGGCTACTATGTCAGCATCATCAACTGCCACCTGCCTCCCCACATGGCCAACAATGATCAGCGGCTGGAGCACTTTGACCGGATCCTGGAAATGCAGAATTTTAAGGGACACGATGTCCCCAACATCCTGGACCATGAGTGAGCATGGAGCCGCAAAATGTCACCCTGCCCTATCTCCATGCCAACCCCATCTCTGTTTCCTAGCTAGTCAGTAGTGCTTTCTCTCCCACCCTGTCCCTAGGCCCTCCCCTGATGTCCCATCTACTGACCTACCCAGCTTTGCATGCCTGGGGTCCCTTTTCTTCAGTCCCTGTGTCCTGCCTAGAAACCCTGGATACTTCTAACCACCCCAGGTCAGGGACCTTGTGGTAAGCCACTCATGGTAGCACACACCTGTAATGCAAGCTACTCAGGAAGCTGAGGCAGGAAGATCATAAGTTTGAGACCTGCCTCTGCTACATAGCAAGACCCTGTCTTAAAAAACAAAATAATGTAATCCCACCACTTGGTAGCTGAGGCAGGAGGATTATTGTGAGTTCCAGGCCAGGCTGAACTACCGAGTGAGACCCTGTCTCAGAAAGCAAAACAAAACCAAACAAGCAGAAGAAAACCTGGGCCGGAGATTTAGCTCAGTGGCACTGGGCCTGCCTCAAAAGCTCAAGGTCCTCAGTTCAATCCCCGGTACCAAAAAGAGAAAACCTGTAGAAGGGTTATTTCTTAGTATGTGCTGGTGGCCACTTGAGAGGGAGGGAGGAAAGGAAGGCTATAGCTTGTTCTGTATTTTCCATATGCCCCTTTGAGCTGGTCCCTTCAGCCTGAATGATGGTATTGGAGCCATGAGAATAGTCCTGGACCCACGCATGTCCCGAGCCTCTGGCTTCTCACCTGCCCCCTTGAGCTTTCCACTCTCCAGAAGCCCTTGAATTGACCAAACCTGAGTTTCCTGTTGCTCCCCACTTCTCTGACCTCATCACACACCCTCAGGCTGCCTTCCTTTCTTTCTAAAGCCTCATTCTCTGGTTTGGAGACATGAACTTTCGGATCGAGGACTTTGGGTTGCACTTTGTTCGGGAATGCATAAAAAATCAGTGCTACAGTGACCTGTGGGAGAAGGATCAGGTACCAAGCAAAGAGAGGGTCCCAAGGGTGCCCTGAGCCCGCTATGGTGGTCCCTGTGAACAGCAGAGGGCATCCCTCGGGTTCCCAGGGCTGTTGTTTCCCCATGAGTAGGGAGGAAGTCTAGCTGGACTGGGGTGGGGCCGCTATCCTGCACATGTGCTCTCCAATAGGGAACCAGGAGGGCTTTGGCCTGCTGTGACCCCACTGCCCATCCACACCCCCTTGTGTCCTTGGCATCTTTGTCATCCCCAATCTTGTTCACCTTCTGAGGATGAGATGCCTTTTGGGGACCCTGGCTATTCAAAGCCTGTTCCCTATGGTCTAAGGACTGCCTGCCATTTGGCAGGCAGCTGCCTTCTCTGGGCCTTCTGGGTCACGTGTCCAGGATTCAGCTGCTGGCCGGGGTGGGGGTGGGGTAGGGGCGACTGAATGGACTGAGGCAGCACTGGGACAGTGAGAAAATGGAGTGTGGTCCTGGGTCAAGACTGGGGAAACAGGGACTCTGTTTTTATCTGCAGCTCACCATTGCCAAGACACATGACCCACTGCTCCGGGAGTTCCTGGAGGGCCCTCTGCACTTTCCACCCACTTACAAGTTTGATAAGAACTCCAACAACTATGACACCAGGTGAGAAGGAAATGGGTGCCCCAGAAATTGAGTTATGCTAGCCCTAGTGGCCATCAAAGCTGCTGCAGAGTAGTAGTAGAAACAGGAATAGATCCAGCCATCACCTCTCAGGAGTGGCATCTCCTGCTCCCTGCATGAAGTGCTGACTCTGGGAGCTGTCCTACATTGTCCTCAGAGCAGAAGGGGAGGCTGGTGCTAGCAAGGGAAGGGGGAGGGGTGGGGGGGTTCCTGACATAGTGGGGAAGGTGTGTCAGTATTCTGGGAACCCCTGCCCCATTTCCTAGGAACTTCTGGTCCCCAGTTAGGGGCAGAAAGCTTGGCTCAGGTGGTAACTGACAGTAAGTACCACTGCCCAGCCTGTGAGGCAGTCAGATACTATGTGCGACATGAAGAGGTAGTGGAGAATGTTATGGTGAACAAGGCGGAGACAGTGCAGTAAACCAGTCAGGTATGGTGATACACGTCTATTCCCAGCTATTTGGGAGACTGATGCTGGAGGTTCACTTGAGCCCAGGAGTCTGAGGCCAGCCTGGGCAACCTAGTGAGACCCTTTCTCAAAAACCAACAAAATCAGAAACAATCCATCTAATGCTGCCCTTCTTCAGCTATATAATCTTGGTCACAGTGTTTAATCTTCAGTGTTGCCATCTACAACATGGGGATGATAACACCTCATGGAGTGAGGATTGAATTGAGACCTTGAATGTGCTTAGCCCAAGTGCTCGGCACCCAGTAAGCATGGGTGATAACTGCAGTTCTTATTTATAATCTCAAGTGGTAGGCTGTTTTTTTGGTTTGTTTTATTTTTATTTTTGTTGTTTGGTTTAGGGGTTGGGGGGGATTGTTTTTGGTTTTTGTTTTTTGAGACAGGGTCTTGCTATGTAATTCAGGCTGGCCTTAAATTAACTATGTAGCCCAAGCTGGCCTCAAACTCGCTGCAATCCTCCTACGTCAGTCTCCCAAGTGCTGGGATTACAGGTGTCTGTACCACACCCAGTATCAGGTGGTAGTTTTACTGAAAACATTTCTAAGAAACTGAGGAGGAGCCAAGTAACCAAAACTTGAGGCTTACACAGAGAGTCAAAAGCAGCTTTGGCAACAGGTTCCTTACCCAATTTAGAGCATGGACCCTAGTCTCTTCGAAGAAAAGTAGAACCCCTTATGTTTTAGGGAGCTGCTAATTTCACCCAGATCAGCTTCTTCATTCTTTCTAGCAAGATTGTCTTATGAAAGAGGTGGGAGATGCTTATGGGATGTCTTCACAGCAGGACAGGGCAGAAGGCTGAACTGTAGGCTTGTTTCTGGAAATGGTATGGCAGAGCCAGAATGCACTTGCCAAGGAAAGAGAGAGAGGGCAGGCCATTTCAGGAGTGTGGAGCAAGATGGGATGGGGCCACAGCCAAGGCTGTCCACACAAGAGGAAGCAGTGAACACTGGAGACTTGATCTAGCCTAGGCAACAGAGCAGGCGGAAAAGGAGGTAAGAGGGCAGGCCCTGGCCACAGCTGCAGGGAGCCTGCCTGTCTCTACAGCCATCCATTGGAAATGAAAGTCAGCTGGGCTGTAAGTCCTCAGTGGAACTGGCCAGGGCCTTGGAGGCTGGAACTTCTACCACTGGATGCAAAACCTCAGTCACAGGGTGAAGATTAAGTCAGTAGTAGAGCCCTTGCCTGGCATGTGCAAGGCCCTGGGTTCAATCACCAGTACTACCAAAAAAAGAAAAAAGAGGGGGGAGGGACACCAAAAGAAAAAAGAAACCTCATTTGCCGTGTGGTCGGGAGTCCCTTTCTCACAGGGTACAACTGGGAGACTGCCAGTAGACTGTAAGTCCTTGAAGCCTTGAAGCAGCTGGGTCTGGGCTGCAGTTGGCAGAGTCTGACAAGGTCCATTGGGCCACAGATGGTAAAGGCTCAGGTGGCTCAGCTAGTGGTGAGCTGGGACTCAGACGCAGCTGGACTCTGTAGCACTTTCCTATAGCCTGTAGTGCCTCAGAATTCACAGCTAGGGGGTGGAGATGTAGTTCAGTAGTAGAGCACGTGTTTAGCCTGAGTGAGGCCCTGGATTTGATCCCCAGCACTGGAGAAAAAAAAGGTTCGGGCCTGGGATTTAGCTCAGTGGTTTCGCTGCCTGCTTCGCAAGCGCAAGGACCCAAGTTCGATCCCCAGTACCAGAAAAAAAAACGGTTCACAATCACTCTTGCCTCGCTTACCATGTGCCTGGAATTGTACAAAAGACTTCATCTGCATCATTTCACTTAATTCTTAACATATCCTCATCAGGTAGATACTATTGTTACTGACTTAATGCAAATAAGAAAAATGAGTCTCAGGGATTGTCTAAGCTAGGTAGTAGCAGACTTTGGAACAGAGCAAGAATTTGAACCCAAGTTCTTCTGACTCCAGACCCATGAGCATTCACTGCTCCTTCCCCTTGCTTGAAACTGAGAGAATGAAGGACTGTCTGAGTAGAAACAGGGGAACCATAACTGAAATATTCCTGAAAAACAGAAACATCCCTGGGTAATCAAACTGTTAATTCATCTGAAACCCCACTTCAGACACTGTCTTTCCTCGGAAGCCTTTCTTAGTCGTCCTTCCCCATTTCACTGAGTTTGTCTCCTACCCTGTGCTGCCACCAGGCCTTGCACACATCATGTTCCAGTGGTGCTTTTAAGACTCACTGTGACTTTCTTGGTATACTATGAATGCCCTGAGGGCAGAAATTGGACCATCCCTAGTATGAAGGCAGTGTCTGGCATGTGTTTAAATTGGGAGCCTTAGAGGACAAAAAGAAAACTCATGATACTTAAACCAGTCTGGCATAGGGACCCACCCATGCAGTAAGATCCAAAGAAATGCTGTTGAGCTGGCTGGGGATTTAGCTCAGTGGTTCTGCTGCCTGCCTTGCAAGCACAAGGACCCGAGTTCGATCCCCAGCACCAAAAAAAAAAGAAAAACTGCTGAGTTGAGGAGAAGGAGGTTTCTAGAACTACAGAAGCACCAAAGGAGGTTGGCAGCTAAAGCCAGGAGAGCTCAATCAGATGCTTCAAGGAGAGTACCTTTTTTGGTTTGTGGTGCTGATGATTAAACCCAGGGCCTCTTGCATCACAGGCAAGCTCTCTACTGCTAAGTTACACCCTACCCCAAAGAAAACATTGAGGAGGAAGCAGGGTTGGAGGGTAGAAGAGGGTCAGGCATTCCAGTCAGTCAGCAGCACTGACAAGAGGCACCTTGAGGGGAGCCTGACACAGCAGGGCCCCTGGCCTATCCAGTTGTACAAAGTGACTGTGGGCAATTGGTGTGCAGGGCATGGTGTGCAGCTTTGACCTGCCATTTCAGTATCCTTGAGCCAAGATGTAATGAGAACAAGGTCAGCTCCATTACAGGGGAGGGTGGAAGGACTAAAGGCAGGGAGGGAAATCCTGTTAGAGTCGGAGATTGCATTAGGGTTTGGTTACAGTCACCATTATAACACAGACGACCTCTTACTAGACAATGAATAGAAGGTATTATGATCAAATCTACTCAAGCTTTGTGTCCCAGAGACTTTTAAGTCCCTGATGGGTTAATTCTGGTCCAGAATTCTATTAGACATTTTGAAGCCATTTATAGGGAGCTAAAGAGAGAAGTGCTTTTGGACCCAGAAATTGAGTACATCATTACTTTGGGGTCAATAGATTGGTTCCAGGGCCGGGGATTTAGCTCAGTGGTTCTGCTGCTTGCCTTGCAAGCCCCAGGTCCTGAGTTCGATCTCTGGTACAAAAAAAAAAAAAAAATAGATTGGCTCCAGGAGGGAAGACTATTTTTTTTTTGGTACCGGGGATTGAACTCAGGACCTTGTGCTTGTGAAGCAGCCACAATGCCACTGAGCTAAATCCCTGGCCCTGGAGACTCTTAACAGAATCTTACAGAGTTTAGCCAGGTGTGGGGGCACATGCCTATAAACCCAGCACCCAGGAGGCTGAGTCAGGAGGATCACCGCAAGTTCCAGGCCACCCTGAACTACATAGCGAGACCCTGTCTCAAACAACAAAATAAAAAAAAAAAAAAGAATATTATAGAGTTAATTGGTTTTAACTTTTTGAAAGCAAAGGCATGTTCATTTATCTCAAAAACTGTAATGTACAGTATGCATGCATGTATTCTTTGCACTTGGGAGGCTGAGGCAGGAGGATCACTTGAGCCAAGAGTTAAGAGACTAGCTGGAGGAATATAGCCAGACTGGGGATAGCCAGACCAGGGGTGGGGGTGGGGGGGGTGGCAATCTCAGAAACATTTCCAAAAAGTGTTACTGAAGCTCTGTTCTCATGATGCAAACTATGGGACAGTTCTTGCTGCTTGAGCCAATTCAGCAGGGCTAGTTGGGGGCAGGTGGGAACAGGTGGGGGCAGGGGAGATAGTGGAGTACAGTGGAAGGGCCACAGGTTTCATAGACTGTGCTGGGCAAGCATCCAGCTTCCACCTGGACAGGATAGCGTCTATCAACTGCAGTTTCCTGCCCTAGAAGAAGAATGTGGCATGTAAGGCAGGATTGTTGTAAAGACTGAAACAGTCCCTGAGACACCTATCACAGGGCCTAGTACATAGGAGGACCCACTTTGTAGTTATTATGAATAATGGAAAAGTAGGAAAATGAGTATACACTGCTTTTTTGTTGTTCTAGGGATTAAACCCAGGGCCTTGGCCCTGAGCTGCATCTTCAGCCCTGTTTTTTTTTGGCACTGGGGATTGAACTCGGGACCCTGCGTTTTCGAGGCAGGCAGCGGAACCACTGAGCTAAAACCCCGGCCCCATCCAGCCCTTTTTAAATTTTTGTTTTGAGACAGAGCCCTGCTAAATTGCCTAAGCTGGCCTATAACCTATAGTCCTCCTGCCTCAGCTTCCCAGAGTGCTGAGATTACAGGCATGAACCACCACACCTGGTTTATGCAGTTTTTTGAGATAGGGTCTTGCTGTTTATCCCAGGCTAGTCTCAAACTCATGCTCTTCCTGCCTCAGCCTCCTGAGTGCTGGGATTACAGTTGTGTGCCACCATGTCTGGTTTATATGCTGAGTCTGAACTCAGTTACTTTCCTTTTTGTTTTCTGCTTTTGTTGGTCAGACAAGCTACTCAAGGGGCTGAGGGTGTTGCTTAATGGTAGGACACTTGTCTACCATCCACAGGGCACTGGGTTTGATATCTAGCATTGGAAAAAAGGGGGAAAACCCTAGGTGGGAGTGGTGGCATCCGCATCAGTAATTCTATCTACTCAGGAGCCAGAGGCAGAAGGAACACAAGTTCAAGGCTAGCCTAGGCAATTTAGCAAGATTCTTTTTTTTTTTTTGGTACCGGGGATCGAACTTGGGACCTTGCACTTGCAAGCTAGGCACCGGAACCACTGAGCTAAATCCCCACCCCCCATATATATATTTTTAAGGACTAGGGTTGTAGCTCAGTGGTGCAACACTTGCCTAGCATATGTGAGGCACTGGGTTCAATCCACAGTCTTCAAAAGGAGGAAAAACTAAAGACCCTTATAGATCCTATTTTTTATCATCTCCTCAGTTGCCTGGCAACCAGTAAGTCTTGGTGAAAAGAATGAACGATACAGGTGCCCAGTGTTGAGCCTGGGCCAGGCCACAGAAAAGGAAAGAGGGTGAAAGGTCCCAAGGAAGAAAGAAGGACAGGCTGTGGTCAGAACTCAGGGAGGTTCCTGATGTGACAGCAGGTCTGGGCTCTGAACCAGCACAGAGAAATTAAGGAGAGGTTGATTTTTTAAAAGAAAGACAGTGCCTTCATGTTTGTTACCAGCTTTTGAGCATCGCTAGGCACCTAATGTCCAAGATGAATCAGGGACCTCTAGTAGTCTCTGGGATGGGAATGTCACACTCTGGTGTCCCTGAGTACTCCTCAGAAGAATGAAAGTTAGGGGGGAAAACCCAGGAAGCTCTGAGGCAGATTGTGGTGGAGCCAGCCTTACAGTTTCTTGACCACTCCCTTGATGAGCCTTAACTTCTTTCTTGCTCACAATTGGTCTTTGAAGTAAGTGCAGTTATCACCTCATCTTACAGTTGAAGAAAGTGTAGCTAGAGCACTGCAGTCACTTGCCTAGGGGCACATAGCTCTGAATTACTAGGACAGAACTCTCCCCTAGCCAGTGTCTGAATCTAGAATGAGTTCACCCAGACACCATATTTAGTCACTGGAAGATAGTACTGCTGCTTAAATGACAACAGTCCACTGGAAATGTTTATTTAAAATAGTAATTGTGGAGCTGGGGATTTAGCTCAGTGGAGCCACACCCACCTGGCAAGGACAAGGTCCTGAGTTTGATCCTCGGTACCAAAAAAACCAACAAAAAATAGTAATTGTGGGGCCGGGAATTTAGCTCAGTGGTTCTGTCACCTGTCTTGCAAATGCAAGGACCCAAATTCGATCCCCGGTACCAAAAAAAAAAAATAGTAATTGTCTGCGGGGATTTAGCTCAGTGGTTCCTCTGCCTGCCTTGCAAGTGCAAGGTCCTGAGTTCGATTCCTGGTACAAAAACCAAACAAACAAAAAACAAAAAATAGTAATTGTCACCTGCCTCGAAAGCGCAAGGTCCTGAAAAAAAAAAAAGTAATTGAATAAAGCAAGAGACAAAAACAATGTTTCAGAGTGATTACAGATACATGGGACTGTATACATAAAGATTGGAGGGTATTTTTGGGGGGAAAAGGCCACTGAAGATTGAACCCAGGGTCTTCATGCTGAGCTATGCCCCCAGCCCTTTATTTCTTATATTGAAACAGGGTCTCACTCAGTTACCCAAACTGGGCTGAATTTATGATCCTCCTGCTTCACCCTCCCAGAGTGCTGAGATTACAAGCCTGTACCACCATGCCTGACCAGAAGGGCATTTTTTTCAGGAGAAAGATTGAACTTGTAGGTATTTTATTTTATTTTTGAGATAGGGTATGCTCTGTAGTCCAGGCTAGCCTTGAACTGAATATGTAGCCCAGGTTGGTAGTTTTGTTTTTTTAGATGAGACTTCATTATGTTGCTTAGGCTGGTCTTGAACTCCTGGGCTCAAGGGATCCTCTTGCCTGAGTTTCCAGAGTAGCTGTGACTACAGGCATGTGCCACTGTGCCCAGCAGAACTTATGGTTTTGCAGGTGGGCAGTTGATGAGTGCCCATGTGCTGGTGTCTGTACTAAGGCTAAGGATACCTAGTAGGCTCCAAAAGCTAGTCCTTGTCTTAAAAGTTAAGATGAGGGGTGGGGATTTAGCTCAATGGTTGCACCGCCTGCCTCGCAAGCGCAAGGACCTGAGTTCGATCCCCGGTGCCAAAAAAAAAAAAAAAAAGTTAAGATGCTTCATAACTCTAGGCTAGAAATTATAGGAGGTAAGGATCAATACAGGGAGTTTACATAACAAGTACAAAAACACAGCCAGAGGACTGGAGATTTAGCTCAGTGGTGCCACGCCGGCCTGGCAAGTGCAAGGTCCTGGGTCCCATCCCCGGTACCAAAAACAACAAAGCAGCTAGCAAGAAGAAATGTGTTCTAGAATTCAGAAAGACTTGAATAGCTGTTGTTTACAATTACCTATCATATGTTTCATAAAACCTGGAATGGTTGGCCATGGTGGTGCATGCCTATAATCCCAGCACTTGGGAGGCTGAGGCAGGAGGATCGCTGTGAGTTTGAGGCCAGCCTGGGCTACATAGTGTGTTCAAGGCCAGCCTGAACTACACAGTGAGATCCTGTTTAAAAAAAGAAGAAGATGTGGAAGGGAAGAGATCAAAATATCTAAACATAAAGAAATGATAAGAAAGGAGGCTTGAGGGGGGAATAGGATAAAATTAAAATAAAATTTATTTTTTTAAAAAAAGGAATAAGGGGGCTGGGGATTTAGCTCAGCAGTTTTGCCACCTGCTGCGCAAGTGCAAGGACCCGAGTTCGATCCCCGGTACCAAAAAAAAAAGGAATAAGGGTCCGGGGATTTAGCTCAGTGGTTTTGCCGCCTGCTGCCCAAGCACAAGGACCGGAGTTCCATCCCCAGTACCAAAAAATAAAATAAGGAAGAGGAAATGCTAATTACCCTGATGTGATTAATACCCTGTCTGCAAGATGTTGGACTATCACACTGAAACCCCTTAATATGGAAAAATTATATATGTCATTAAAATATTTAAATACATACTAACTTTAAGTAGTATAAATATATTCATGTTGACTATTTAGAGATCTTTTGTTGTCATTACTCTCCATCCTTTGATAAAATAAATATATCCTTAAAAGGAAAATAAAGCTTCGACACTAACTGATGCACTGACTTGGAGACAGAAAATTACAGTATAATGTACTCATATAAATACCAGTATCAAATGCTTTGGAAGCAGGAAGATGAGGTCAGAAGTAGCTGTATGACAGAGGCAGTGTTGGAATTGAACTTCAGGTAAATAAGGGTGTTCCAGGCAGCAAAAACTACAAATCCAGGGGTGATTCATTTTCAGGTTCCCCCTTCTGTCTCTCTTAGACAGAAGCTATCTCAAATTTTCCCTACTCTTTTTCTTTGGTACTGGGGATCGAATTCGGGACCTTGCGCTTGCGAGGCAGGCAGCGGAACTACTGAGCTAAATCCCCGGCCTGCCTACTCTTTAAAAACAAAAACAAAAAAAAGCTACAAATGCAAAGGTCCAGAGTTTTGAGAAGGGTGGCCAGGGTAGTATGATTTGCAGGAGATGGTGGGAAGTGAAGTAGGACAGGGGAGGTCTGATTCCTGAGCCCCTTGAAAGCCCTTCTTGGGGACTTGTTCCTTATGGTGGAAATAGTGAAGACCCTGAAAGGTTTTTTTAATTTGATGGTTTTTGGGGGTTTTTGTTGGTTTTTGTGCTGAGGGTAGAACCCAGGGTGTGTAATCCTTAAAATTTTAAAGTAGGAAATCATCTGATCTGCTTTACTACTCTGGGAAAAGGGATCTTCAGGCAGGCTTGGTGCCACACCAGAAATCCAAGCAGAAGCCTGAAGCAGGAGGTTGTCAAGTTTGAGCCCAGCCTTGGCAACAGCAACTTAGTGAGACCTTGTCCTCAAAACAAAACAAAAAACAACTGGTAATGTAAGGTAGTGTGAAGACCCTGGTTTCAATCCCCAGTAGTAAGAAAGGGAAAAAGAAACTGGGTATGTGTGTGGTGGCACACACCTGTAAGCCCAGCACTCAGGAAGCTGAGGCAGGAGGATTCCTGCAAGTGACCCCAGCTTGGGCCACATCTTGCGTTCAAGACCAGCCTGTACTACATGTCTCACAAAAAAAAGGAAAGGAAAGAAAAGAAAAGAGATTGTTCACCAAAGGGGAAGAACCCAGAAACACCAACTAACCTCACTTTCCAGCCCACAGTGATTCCAGGACTTGGCCTATGACTTACCTCCATTTGGAAGGGCAGAGCCTTGAGACCTAGATGGCCTTAGCAAATACCCTAATAGCTCCTTAGGCAGGGCTGGGTTAGGGGCAGAGACTTGTCTGTCTTTTGAGTGACTTCAGTTACTTAGAAGAGGAAAGCATTTGTCTCTAGGGGGCCCTATGGCCCCTCATCTTCTCAGGGAAGCTGTAAGTGAAGAGCAAGGTGGGAGGTCTCTCAGGTCACTTTTGACAATAAAGAGTCATAGTGGCTAAGGTCTGTTGATCTTGTTTTGCACCAAGCGCAATGCTAAACATTTCAGATGCTTTAACTCATCCGAATCAGCAACGGAAGAAATTTATTTTTGTTAGTACTGGGGATTGAACCTAGATCCTTCACATTAAGCTACATCCTCAGCTCCTTTTAAAATTTTGAGACAGGGTCTCGCTAAGTTGCCCACGCTGAGCTGGAACTTTAGATCCTCCTGCCTCATCCTTCCAGAGTCCTGGGATTACAGGCATTTGCCACCATACCCAACTGAGGTAAAAGTTATTATTTCCATTTTGCAGGTGAGGAAGTAAGTTGTAAGAGAAGTTAGCTTGGTAGTCAAGAGCACATGCCCCCTGGCCTTGAGTCCTGGCTCCACCACAGGTGAGGAAGTAAGTTGTAAGAGAAGTTAGCTTGGTAGTCAAGAGCACATGCCCCCTGGCCTTGAGTCCTGGCTCCACCACTTAGTTTCTCTACCATACTGTAAAGGGTGAATGATAATGGTACTAATGATAGGCACACAGTAAGCATTCTCCAGATGCTTTCCTTATTTTTCCTACAGTCACACCTTTAGTAGGCAAGGAAGCCAAATTCAAACTCTCACCTTCTTTGATCTTATGGTGCTTTGGTGAAAGAAAGAAAAAAAATCCTTGAAATAGAATGTATGAGTCACAATTTGATTTATCTAAACATGCTAGGCAGAGGGTCCTTGACTACATCTGACAGAGGCTAGCACTCTAGATTCTGTCTGGCACCCTCTTGCTTGCTGCCACCCTGTAGCTCTGGCATAGGGGTCTTTTGGCTACTGGTAGATTGAAGTTAGGGGCCCCAAAGGCTCATGGGGTTATTCATTCCTGCTCTCAGGCCAACCCTTTCTTCTGTCCCTGTTCCTCTTCCCCACACACAGTGAGAAGAAACGTAAGCCTGCATGGACCGACCGCATCCTGTGGAGGTTGAAGCGGCAGCTCCAGGCCCGCTCTTTCACCCCCAGTCTGCCAGCCCCCTCCTTTACCTTGTCCCTGAAGAGCTACAAGAGCCACATGATGTACAGCATCAGTGATCATAAGCCTGTCACTGGTACCTTTGACTTGGAGGTGAACTTCTGGGCTGCTTGACACTTGACAGAGGAACAGCTATGCAGGGTTACACCCCCAACCCCCCTGGGCCTGGATTCTGATGCCAGCCAATCCCCAAGGGAGAACTGTAGGAGAACATGATTGCCTTTCCTCCATGGTCAGGTATCTCAGCCCCTCTTAGGAGCTGTTGATGGTTCTCTCTGTGAAAAACGTGTTAAAGCCCTTGTGAATAGGTTTCTATTTCCTCTTGATACTCTCCCTTGGGGCTAATGAGTTTCATTAAGCTTATTACCTACTGTGTGAAATAGAACTTCCTTTTATTCATCCTAAACCTATCCGGATCAGGTTGCAGGAGGAGTTCCCTCCTCCTCATATATTGCCATCTATTTATATATTGATCAAGAGAGTGCTGACCTCCTTTAAGCCACTGGCCGTCCCTCAGCCTTTGGATTTTCATACCAATTTCTGGATCCTTACACCATTTAGTCCTTCCACATGTTTATATCCATTCTTACCAGTATTGCCTGGATTGGGCCCTTTGAGTCAGAAATGCTAGAGGCCTGAGAACAGCTGGCTGGATTCTTCAGCCTCTCAGCACCTCCCTTCTCCTTCCATCTTCAGCACTTGGCTCCCTGTGTCACCCACCTGGCTCTCAGCCCCATTCTCCCTGGCAGGGCCAGCTACTCCCCTGACAGGTTTTTGGCCTTTTTTCTGCCTGGCCAGCTAAGGTCATCTAGGGTAGCTTAGTGGAGTTCTATGCCCACCCCTCTAGCTGCCCCCTCTCATCTCACTGTATTGGAAGAATACATTGAAGAGTTACTTTAGAGGAGGGAATGGTGTTACAGGATTTCAACCCACTTCCCACTCCTGTGTGTAGCTGAAGCCATTGCTGTCTGTCCCACTGATCACCATGATGGCTGAGGGCCTGTGGACCATGGAAAATGAAATGTTGATCAGCTACTCCTCAACTCCAGACTTCCTCAGCAGCCCCTGGGACTGGATTGGACTGTACAAGGTGATGTGGTGGGCAAGGCTGGCATCCACCACCCACAGCCTCCTGGTTTATCCTTCGTGAGGATTTATGGAATCCGGGTAGTCACTAAAGAGCTTCACCCTCATCCTCCTCAGGGGTCCTCGCCTTCCTAGGGGCTGGTAGGGAAGGGAAGGGAGACATTGTGATGGCCTGTCCCAGCAGTGAGACCATCCTCTCCTTAGGATTTTCCATAAGGTCCCAAGTCCTCTCCAAGCACTAACTGCCCAATTCCCCCTCCTTCCACAGGTGGGAATGCGCCACATTAATGACTATGTGTCCTATGTCTGGGTTGGGGACAACCAGGTCTCCTTCGGTGACAACCTGAAGCAGGTACATCTCCAGCAGGCAGGCTCGTCTGTATGCTACTTTCTTCTGGAAGGAACAGAGTGCTAGATAACTTGTCATTGAGAGCTAAGTGGTGGCCAGGACCCTGGAGCTGACTCCTTGTTCATCCTCCCCTCCAGGTGTACATGAACATCTGTGATATCCCTGAGAATGAAGATCAGTACCTCCTCTGTTATTATAGCAACAATCTGCACTCTGTGGTGGGGATCAGCAAACCCTTCAAGGTAAGAGATGCTGGGGGTAGGGGGTATTATGGTTCCGAGGCCACAGGCTCAGAAGCCAACCCATGACTGTGGAACCCCATCTTTTGGGAATGGGGAAGGTATGGGGGAAGATCTTTGTTCCCACTTCTGCCACCTGTTTTATCCCTGTAGATACCACTTTGCTTCTTTTTGGCAGGGGATCTCCTGGGTGAAGCCCAAGCATGGATCTGAGCCTGGATGGGACGAGTGAATCCAGGGCGGAGGCTACAGCTGGCAGCCAGCCCTCCCTTACCACTGCCAGGATTGCTGGGGGCCCAGCCCCTGAGGAGGCAGCCAAGTACCCGCCACCTCCCCACCTCCCAGGGTAAGCTCTAGCCAGACTCCTTAATCTTGCCAGGCCAGACTACTGGAATTGGCACTTAAAATACAGGTGTTTGTTGCTGAGATATAAGTGAAACCAGCTTGTTTATCAGCATTGAAGACTTTGGAAGGACCCTCCAACATGCATCTCATTTCTTGAACACACAAAAACACACACTCAAATACTCCAGTCCTGCCCAAGCACTCCTGCCAGGCACATGCCCCATCTGGCACAGGCCTGCATTCTTGTCACTCCATGCTGGGCCTCAGGCTGCCTGGAAGGGCTAGATCCTCACATTTCTACAGGCTCCATAGACTGCTTGGCACAAGCAGCATTGGGTTCCAGAAGGCTTGGCATTTTATAGTTTGTCCCAATGGGGTTTGAGCAGAGGGTCTAGGATCCCTGGTTTCAGTAGAAGCAGTATAATTAAGTGGACAGGATGGAAGATCCCCTCACCTACGCTGTTACATAGAGTGAGTGTGAGTAGGTCAGTGAGAGTCTGTGCCAGCACAGCCTTTTCCCTTCACCCTGCATGGAGTTTAACCCAGGAAGTTCCAGAGCCTGTGCAGACAGAATTCCAGGGTGCTGAGTTAGTTTCTACGGGTAAGTCAATTCCCATGACCCCAACTTGCCCTCTTGTGAAGGTTTGACAGGTGTTAGGGGAACTGCAGCCATAGACTTCCCAGATGATCCTTGCCAGTTCAAGCTCATCTGGCTCTCCCCGACCCGCCATCATTAGCCTTTAGCAAGAATCTGCTCCTCTCTCTCAACCCCTTGGAGGCCTAGAAGTAGGAGCAGGTAGGCAGAAGGGAGAGCCAGGATGAAGACATTTTGGGAGACCTGGCCCTGAGAACCTCAGAGATCATTCTCCAGGTGCCCTGTGGACATATCTTCTCCCTGTTCCTGCCAATTACCTTCTGCCAGTAGTGACTCTACAGCCCTTCTCCCAGAAGAAGACACCTCAGAGAACCTGCTCTGTCACTGTCACATCCAATCACCACCTGCGACTGAGAATCAGTCACTCCAGTTGCTCTGTATTCTATATTCTACCCTGGGAGCCATGTGTATGAAGAATTGTCCCCTCGGCCTCTAGCAAGCCATGACTACCTGTGTTCTGTGTCTGTTACATTGGGGGATAATTGGAAATTTGGCTTTTACACTTGTGTGCGACTCCTTGATGATAGGATGGGGGGGCAAGAAATACAGGAATGGGGTCTAGAGACCTGGGTTTGAATCCATGTTCAATCCTACCCTATCTTACCAGATAGGAGCCGCAGTTGTCTGTAAAATACAAATGATTTCAAATGTACCTATTTGCAAGATCATTGCAAGAAAGCAATTAAAACATACATAAACACAAACATCCAGCACTATACTCATGTCTGTATTCTCATTCACATATCCCTGTGCCTGGATCCAGGGCCTCCTGATCCCAGGGGTCCCCATTTCTCCTCTGCACACTTACATCTCCCTTTTATGTGCTTAGTACTTTGTACACTCCTGTCCCAACCTCCTGTTGCAGGGCCCCTCCTTGACTGGGAGCCGTGAGTCCAGCATTGATCGAGAGGCGGAAAAGGGAAGAGGATTGCTCTCCCTCCTCTTGGCCCCAGTCAGGATATGGCTGCCCTGGGCCCACCCCGACCTGCTGGGTGGAAACAGGAAATATGTAAGACTTGGTGTGCACTGGGTTTCTGTGCCTGGCTCCATGGCTGATAAGAGCCATTGTGTGGCCACCGGGATGAGCCTGCCATGGATAGATGTGTTTCCCAGAGGAAGGAAGGAAGCTTTCCTGGCCTTTCCTGGGGGCGGGAGGGGGGCGGGGACAACGCAGGGAGGGAAGGGAAGAGTGTTCCCCGGGGGACTATCCCTGCCTGTAGATCCTCAGTGTCAGTGCCACTGGATACCAGCCCCTCCCATGGCAGCCTCTCCCTCTGGAAAGGTCTGTTTCCCCCATCCACTTCCCCATTCTCACTTCCTATAAGGAATGGCCAGAGACCAGAGTGCTCAATTCCAGGCCAGGAAAGTGTCAGCTGTGATTTAGCAACAATAGGAAAAAACAGGAACACTGGGGGTGTGGGCACTTGGGGGTACAGTCAAAAAGAAGGAAATGGCTGGGCCCGGGATTTGGCTCAGTGGTTCCACCGCCTGCCTCACAAGCACAAGGTCCAGAGTTCGATCCCTGGTACCAAAAAAACCAAATGGCTAGAGGTTTTACACACCCAAGGAACCCAGGACACTCCCCTCCCCCCAGTATTTGAGGCCCCAGAGAAGAGGGATGTCTCCTCACGGTGCCCTCTTGCCTCTCAACAATCCCCTCTAGTTGGGCCAGGATTTAGCTCAACTAAATCCACCTGCCGGTTCCGCTGCCTGCCTGGAAAGCGCAAGGTCCCAAGTCCGATCCTTGGTACAAAAAAAAAAAAAAAAAAAAATCCCCTCTGGCCATCACAGCCTGTCCTGGTCTCTAATAAACCTTTAAAACCTGGGGACAGTGGTGCATGTATGTAGTACAACCCCAGGAGTTAAGAGACCAACTTGGGAAATGTAGCAATACCTCATCTCAAAAAAATAAGGAGCTTACCTCCTGCTCTTCCAAATTTACAGGGACCAGTGAGAGGAGCAGTGCCTATTAGAAAATCCTCTCTCTCGGCTTGGGTGAGAGGATGTGCCCTCGGGTTAGGGGAGTGGCCACTGGCCTCTCCAGCTGATACTAGATAATGGGCAATAGGAGAAGCCCAGCCAAGGAACTGCTAGGGGAAGGAGGAAAGGCCTCCTACCCTTTGACCTGGAACCAGGGTCCCCCATGGGTGGCTGCATCAGCTCCTCTGGTTACCTGGGAAAACAGGCATTTCCTCCATCCTTCAGCCCCTCCTCTTCCTGCCCCAACCCTCCGGCCAAGAGGCCTCCCAATCAGACCTGGACTGCTCCAGCTGTGTCCTGAGGAGCTGGACCAGCCACATCCCTTGGGGCTGGAGTTGAAGCAGAACCAAGTGACCATCCCAGCCTGAGTCTAGATTCCTGGCTCCGGAGCGGCCAGTCAGTAGGCAACAGGCAGCTTTTGCTCAGAGGCCCCAGTGTTGACCGCTCCACAAGCTGGCTCTCCACTGGCAGAATGGCGCTGCAAGTGGAGCTGATACCCACCGGGGAGATCATCCGCGTGGTTCACCCCCACAGGCCATGCAAGCTTGTAAGCCGGGATCCACTGGGTTGGGAGGAAGGGTGGCGATGTTTCCTCAGGGTCCAGGGGACCCTGGAAAAAGCCCTCTAGAAAGAGGTGAAGAGTAGGATGCTTTCTGATCCTTGGTGGGTGCCAAAACCAAATGGCAAGGAATAGGTGGAAGGAAAGCGTAAAGGAGTCAAAGCCACTAGAGGCAGGATTTTTCAAAGCGGAGATGCGGTTTTGAATCTTCCCTCCAGGTCCCTGAACTTTAGTGAGCTGGGCTATGAGCTGAGCATAGAGCAGGTGCCAGACCGGGCTGCCTTGATGTCCTGGCACCCAGTACAGTTAATGCCTCCCCTTTCTTGGCCGGTCCCCGGAACTGGGACTGACCGTCTCAGAGCAAGTAGCAAGGGCAGGGGAAGTGGGTGAAAGCGGAGTGGTATTTAGAAATGGGGAAGAACTGCCCTGGCCTAGAGCGCAAGGGAAAGGGCTGGTTTGCTGAAGGAGGGGGCATGCAGAAGGTCCCAGCATGAAGGGGTAGAATCCCATCTGATGAACCCACCCAGCACTGCAGAGTGGGCCGGGTCTTTGGCCAGAGAAGGACGTCTGTGTGTGTGCGCGCGCGCTCATCTGCGATGCGCCTAGTCCAGTGAGCTGGCTGAGAAGTACGGCCTCGAGCCTCGGCAGACTCGGCCCGGCCCGAATCAGGGCCGGTGGGGCGGGGCGGGGCCCGAGCCCGCGCGCGCGCCTAAGTCTGGGCCCTGCCCGGGATGACGACAGGCCGCGGCCCGGCCCCTACCGGGCCCTAGGCGGGGAGACCGTGCCGGGGCCGCGGACTCCCGAAGTGGCCACGCCGCCCAGCCCGGCTCCCGCCTGCGCACCCGAAGAGCCAAGCCGGTGGGTAGGTAAGGCAGGGTGTGGGGCGGAAAGCGGCCGCATGGCCCGGGAGACCTCCGCTGGCGAGCAGGGTAGGAGAAACCGCGGGCGGGAGGGCGCCGAGCCGGCTACGGTAGGGGGCGCGGGTCTCAGCCCGGGTGTCGCCGGGACTGAAGATCCCCTGGGCCTGGCTGGTGGGGACCTAGATTACTTGCGGGTAAGGTGAGGGCAAGGAAGAGCGGGTCGTGGGACCCAGGAACCCAGCTCGCCTTTCGGGCCCCTTCCGCACCCTCCTCTGCCCCTTAGGTTCCGGATGAGCCTCCCGCGCCCCGCCCCTTCCCGTCCTCCGCCGAGCCAGTGCCCCCGCGTGCATCGGCTCCCAGAGCTTGGCGGCTGGGGGTTCAGATATGAATGAAAGAATGAATGGCTGGCCCACGGCTTTATTCAACTTAAGCATGCTCCAGCCTCCCTCTCACACTCCTGGGCTCTGAGTTCATTCATTCATGCAGGCGCCCACGAGGGAGTTATTGAGTCCGCACGATGTACCTAGTTGTGTGCCTGGGTTGGGAACAGTCTCTAGGGAGAGACTGACAAGGAAACAGATGATTTGTGCTTGATGTGATACAGAGTGGGCTGTGTCCTTTGCCAGGGTGAAAGCAGCTCCTCCTGGCTGTGTGTGGTGGTAGGGGAGGCAGAGGTGAGAAGGGACTGGACAGGGTTACCCGTGCAGTCACACAGGAGTGCAGGAACAGCAGGGCAAACTGAGAACAGTGTGGCTTGCAGGAGAGGCACGACAAGAAGTGATGTGAAGCACAGGCCTGGCACAAAGCAGGTGATGTATAAACCTTCACTCCGTTAACATGAGATGTTAATTATCGGATATGCATTTCTAAATAACAGGCTACTCTGAGAAAGTGGATTGGAGGAGGAAGGCAGGGAGGCCAGTTAGGAGGCGGCTATCTTGGTCCAGGACACAAGCAGTGTTGGAGAAGCAGGAAAGAGTTTCAGCAGTGGTGACTGCTTTGTGTCAGGAGTGGAGGGAGGAAGGCAGGCCTTTTAATGCCAGGTCTTGATCAGCTGGAGATGGCATCCTCTTCTCTACATGAATAGGAGACTAGGTTAGGGGACAGCGTGCTGTTTACTTCGGCTGGACAGGCAAAGGCCTATGGCAGGTCAAAGGGCCACAGTTCCAGAGCCAGAGTGATGATAGCCTTTGAGTAGAGCAATCAGAGTAGAGCCCTAAGGTCCCCACCATCTGCTCACCATTCCTCCTCAAAACAGTTTTCTGGGGCCGGGGATTTAGCTCGGTGGTTCTGGCGCCTGCTGCCAAGCTCAAGGACCTGAGTTCGATCCCCGGTACCAAAAAAAACACAAAAAACAGTTCTCTGAAGCTGGAAACAGTCCTGGGTGGGGCAGCCTGGGTGCAGACCTAAGATTTGCTTGATAAATACAGATTGAGTTCCTGCTCTGTCCCCAGCATTGAGCTGCCAGTGAGACTGGCTGTGGTTTTTTTCCCCTGTCCCAAGAGGTCATAAGGCTGCCTCCGTGGAAATTGCTTTGGGGCTCCTCAGAGAAGTCCCTCCAGAGCTGCATGCCCCTGGGCTGAGGGAACATTTGAGACTGGGCTACCCATTATCTTCCACTCCGCCCCTCAGGTCAGCACCTGGTCCACACTAGGTAAAGGGTACTATGTCCTCGGGCTCCATCCGCTGTGGCTCCAGTAAATACCTTCCCAGATAGGAGAAGAACAACAGACTGTTTTGGATCACCCGGGGGCCACAGCTACACTCCAGCCAGCAGCCAGGATATAGGCCCCAGGTCATGATGAGGGCTTTTATAAAGGCCTGTTCCCTAGTTGCCACCCCTAATGCCTAGACATTAAAGTTACAACAGCGACCTTTTAATCCCAGGTCCCAGTGATGGCTGGAGATGGGTCCTGGGTCACATGAATGTCCCAATCTGTTAACAGTATGTAGGGGTCAGGGCAGCCCTGCAGAAACAGTAAGTGTTCGGGTTGCTGGGTTCCAAACGCGCTCCTTTTACAAGTCTGGAGACCTTGACCAAGACCCAGCTTCCGTTTCCCCTTCTAAAATGGAGTAGTAGTAGACCAGTGGCTTGGCTGGGGACACTGAGGAGAGTAATGTACGAAAGCGCTAAGGACTCGGGAAGCTCTTGTAGTCGCGACGTCTCACACCATGGGCTCCGCGCTTCCTTATCCCTCCTCCGGACTTACACTTCCGTCCAGCGAGGCGGGGCAGGTCAGCGGGAGCCGCTGGGCCTGTGGCCAGCCTCAGGCCCCACGGGCGGCGGTGACGCCCCCTCCTTCCGTCGCTGGGCGGTGGCTGTGGGGGCGCCAGCGGGCATCCCGGGAATGCGGCGGAGCAGTACGGTACGGGGGAAAGCCGGCCAGACCCCTCCGCACTGGGATTCTCCTCATTCCAGCCGCTTGACGCGGCGGGCGGGGCGGGGGCGGGCACTGCGGACGCGAAGCTCCGCCTCCTCAGACTCTCTCCTCCCCTGCGCCCCGCGGGAGCTGAGCTAGGTGCCCCCGCCACAGGGGGAAGAACGCGAGCCAAGCTTCTGGGGAGAGCTCTCTCGACCTGCTACCCCTATCCCGCTCTTCTAAGATACTCCTCATACCTGGAGCATCTCCTCGGACCTTTCTGGATTTCAAACCTGACGGAACCACCGAGGACCCCCCTCCTGCCCTGCCCGCTTCCCACCCATCTCCCAGATGAGGCCAGCGGCAGCCACTCCCCTAGTCCCTTCCAGAGGACCCCACATCTCCCAGCTGGTGCCCCCTCCGCCGGGTTCCCCAGGAGAGCAGCTCCGGCCAGGCTGTTGACCGGGCTGTTGTTCTCGAAGTATTGAGTCTTCCCCAAGAGGCTGCCGCCTGCACCTGCTGCACCCTTCTCCCTTCCCCAGGGAGCCCAGGTCCGAAGGTGGGACGCGAGCGCCGCTGCGGGGTACCTTGGGTCCCGGCTGTGCCTTTCCTCCCTAGGGCAAGTCGGTGCTAGGCGTGTGCACCT